>NC_044038.1:150294620-150641287 GCF_901765095.1 Microcaecilia unicolor | reverse complement strand
TGGTGTATAGATGGGTACAGTAGGTGTTTGTTGGGGATTGGAGGGTTCCCCATACAGTATAAGAGGGTAATGATGAGATGTGTGCTTGGGACCTTTTATTTGAAGTCTAGTGCAGTGCTGGGAAACAGAATGTAACTCACCTTATGCCACCACTGAAGAAAAGAAAGAAAGAAAGAAAGAAAGAAAGAAAGAAAGAAAGAAAGAAAGAAAGAAAGAAAGAAAGCTATTATGGCTAGTGCCAGGAAAAGCAGAAACCTCAGTGTAGATTACAAGACAGCTGATCACATCCCATACTTCTGGATAATAAATTGCCTTGAAATGTACAAAATAAACTTTAAATTGATTGAGTACATTAACTTCCCCATGAAAATGTGGCAAACCATCTCCTATCTACAGTATAAAGATGGACAGTATGTCATTCCTAACATTAGGATCCAGTGAGGAATATTTCAGGAAGACATAATGGAAAAATGTGGCCTGGACCACAAGCACTACAGTCTAAAATCACGTTATTAAAACAAAAATCTGACACAGCTGTGTTTTAGCAGAAGCCTGCATTACAGTGGAAATGTATTCCCTTATGTTTCAGATGGGGCCGATTCTGTTCAATATATTTGTGAGTGACATTGCCAAAAGATTAGAAGGTAAGGTTTGCCTTTTTGCGGATGATACCAAGATTTGTAACAGGGATCATAGTTGACTCTCAACTGACTTTCAATGATCACATTTCTGAAGTTGTTAAGAAACGTTTCTATACTTTAACGTTACTGTGATTTGTTAGACATTATTTTAACGAGAAAACCCTTCACACTTTACTTCATACACTATTTGTCTCTAGGATGGACTATTGTATGACAACATCAGATGCTCCGTTTTCTCAGTACAGGCCTAGATGCACAAAACCTAATGAGCCAGCAGCATGGTTTTTACACTGGTTCTAGCTGGTTTAGCGAGCACGGAGTACAGCCAGATATGTACAAAAGGGTTCTGTGAGCTCTTTTCCTGTCACAGTAGCAGCTAACGAAAATCGTATACAAAGGTATTATAATAAACTAATTATTATACAAATGCGCATGTAGAGGGGGAAGAGAGGGGATATGATAGAGAAGTTTAAATACCTCGGTGGTGTTAATGTACAGGAGGTGAGCATTTTTTAAATGAAGGAAAACTCTGGAATGAGGGAGCATACGATGAAGTTAAGAGGAAATAGGCTTAGGAGGAATCTAAGAAAATACTCTTTCATGGAAAGGGTGGTGGTTGAGTGGAATGGCCTCCTGGTGGAGGTCGTGGAGATGAGGACTGTGTCAGAATTTAAAAAAGCATGGGACAGACATGTAGGATCCCTTATGAAAAGGAGGAGTTAGTGTTTACTGAGGATGGACAGGCTGGATGGGCTACTTGGCCCTTTTCTGCTGTCATGTTTCTATTTTTCTATATGTGTCACAGATAAATACAGTCTCCTTTTTATTGAATCCCCAGTTCTTACAAAGAAGCTGGGAATCACAGCATCTTGTCTCGTAGCTTGTTAGTGATCCTCAATTCTTAAAATAGTCAAACGAGTCTGGTAGATGCAATGCCATGATGCGACACCTGGTACTCAAGTTTGGTCTTTCAGCTAGGAACTGATAATGCAGGGTAGTGTAGGGCAAAGCCTCATGGACGTGCTATGAGTTCCACTTGAGCAGCTAATGTAGTGCGAGGGGGTACAGGGAAGAAGGATGCCCACTTATAACTACTCCAATAGATTCTGAAATGGATCCTTCTTGCTCTGAGTGCCTTTTCCAATATTTTGCTTTGGGGCTGTTAATATGAACTTCTGCCACTGCATAGAGTTTGTATTTAAAGATGGGGAGGGGAAGGGAGGAGCTCCCTTAAAACAAAGGACCAGCACCTCAGCAGTCTTCTTCACTTTGGAAAAACCAATGAGCCTCAGCCTTCCAGATTCAACTCTAACCTCCTACAGTCACTAGGAAGAATAGCCTTCAGCCTTCCAGTGCTCAGTTCCTTTTCTCCTTGGGGCCAGTTTAACCATTAGGCAAAACTAAGTGGTCATCTAGGGCAGCACTTTCTAAGGGACAGTAAGAGCAGCTGTAGTCAAAGTAAAACAATAAGTCCTCATAGCCTCAGCACATTAAAAGTATGATATCCAGTTATGAGTTTTTACAGGAGTGTTGTGGGAAGGGTGGGTTGGAATGATCATTGAGTTTAAGTAACAAAATCTTGAGGGGAAGTAGGGATCCAAAGGCTTGAAAGGGGATGTAAAGCTAAAGGTTCATCTAGGGCATCCCAAACCCTTGCACTGCTCCTGCCCAGCCTCTCCCTCACATTTTCCTAGAGATTTCTTTTGATTACTTGGCCACTGTGGTGTAGTGTTGGCAAAGCTGCTGCCTGATGGTTACATCCCAGAGCTGGCTGCATATTCTGTAACTGTGAGAGCTTTGACCTTTCTTGTAAATTCTATTTGCTGACACAATGGCCAATAAGAGTTTAAAAAAAGCATACGGGGGGGGGGGGGGGGGGGGGGCAATGAATGTGGTCTGCTGGCATGATCAGCTCAGGCTGTTGTGAAGAACCATTTTCAGGAAATGTGAAAAAGTTCCCTGATCAGCAAGTCTGATAATAAGCACTTCATTAGTCCTTCCATCAGCCTGAGCACTTCTCCACTGTTATTTCTATCTCTCTCTATTGCTGCCTTTCTCTCTATCACTCTGACAGTCTTCTCCCTGGGGGCACTGGTCCTCCTATCCTCTCTATTCTAGGACGCCCTCATCACCAATTTGCAATGCTAAAATATTCATGTGTGACATTGTTTGTGATTGGCCCTAACAAGAATATATCCGCACCTAGCAAATGGTGGACCTAACTTGTTCTGACAGGCCAGGGAAACTTAGACGCACTCGTTAAAGGAGCTGCCAGCATTTAGGATAATTTCACCAGCTGCTTAATGCAGATCGTCTACAGACAAGCTCCTGAGGTGACAGGTGGCTGTAACTTCACAGGAGGTTTTGCAGAGAGAGAAAGAGAGGAGAATCTGTATGTGTATATCTATTTAATTTCATGAACTAAATTCAAAGAGTGTTGGTGAAAAAGTGTGCATGTCTATATGTGCAATTACTACTACTACTACTTAAGATTTCTAGAGCACTACTAGGGTTACGCAGCGCTGTACAGTTTAACAAAGAAGGACAGTCCCTGCTCACAGGAGCTTACAATCTAAAGGACGAAATGTCAAGTTGGGGCAATCTAGATTTCCTGAATAAGGTGTGGTGGTTAGGTGCCGAAGGATACATTGAAGAGGTGGGCTTTGAGCAAGGATTTGAAGATGGGCAGGGAGGGGGCCTGGCAAATGGGCTCAGGGAGTTTATTCCAAGCATGGGGTGAGGCAAGGCAGAAAGGGCGGAGCCTGGAGTTGGCGGTGGTGGAGAAGGGTACTGAAAGGAGGGATTTGTCTTGAGAGCGGAGGTTACGGGTAGGAATGTAGGGGGAGATGAGGGTAGAGAGGTAGGGAGGGCAATTGTGGGCAAGAAGGTATGTTTTTGTGTGTGCAAACGGATAAAAGCCTAATAGCTAAAGGAGTTCATGTTTCTACACAGAGAGAATGACTCTGTCAAGTCTTTATCAAGACTGATTTGAGTAAAATGAGACACGGTGCTTAGGACTGAATGCACACAAAGGCCAAATTCATAGCAACTTGCGTAATCTGGTTGACATCCAAGAATTCTTATTCTCTTCCACACAACTGCACCCTTCTTTATCATAAGAAAGGAATGAAATGCACTAGCAGAAGAGGAAGAGAGATTAAATAAGCATAGATAGGTATGTCCTGTCTAGTCTCACCCATGAAAGGGTAGCTTATGTATGGCTTGGTATCAGAGCAGTGAAGGAAGAATGTTGAATGGAATCACCACTAAGGCTAAATTCTTCATGAAAAGAAGGTCCTGCAACCAGTGGTTGAAGGAGTCCAAGAAAGGACAGTGAGGCTGAAATTTCAGGAAAGGATGAGCCTAAATTTCTTTAGGATGGAAACTGTGGTTTAACAATTAATTTTGAAATTAGTTCTTTAAGTTTAGGAAATGGTTATGGGTTTTGTCTTCTATAAAAATCTACATCTTAAGACAGGGGTGACCAACCTTCACATATCAAGAACTAAGAAACCAGAATGTATGATACTAAAGACTCTCATGGTTTGTTTTCTAGAGATGCAGGAGGAGAGGGTCAGCATCTCAACATCTACCTCATTTCACCAGTGTCTTTCAATCTCCCTACCCTGTACCTAACAATCTTCATCTTTTTTTCACTCCTACCTTACTCACACCAGTCTCTCCAAATTGTCCCACTCTGTCCCCATCAGTGTTCTCTCTCTCTCTGTCTCTCAATGCTCCCATTTTGTCCCACATACTCTCAATCTTCCTACCCTTTTTTCAGTCTCTTTCTACCCGCATCTTGCCCCCACCAATCTTTTTCTCTTTATCCTCCACTCTGTCCCCACCAATTTCTCTCTCAATATCCCTACACTGTTCCACCTGTCTGCAATCACAATCGCTAGAGCCTGTTTCCACTGGTCTCTCTTAATTCCATGGCCTTATCCTGACCCTGTCTTATCTCTCTCTCTCTCTCTTTCACCTTGTCTTTATTAGTCTGTATGACTCTCTTTATCTCTAACTTGTTCCCACCAGTCTGTCAGTCCCCCACCAGGTACCTACCCTGTCTCCAGTCTCTCTCTACCCTGATCCTGCCACCAGCAATTTCCTCTCTCTCTCTCTTTCTCTCTCTCACCCTTTCCTCATCAGTCTCTCTCTATCTCCTGACTCCTTCCCCACCCTGACACCAGTCTCTCTCTCCAGTCTATCCACACTAGTCTTTCTTTCTCCTATTCTTTCTCCACTAGCTAATCCTTATGAGGTTGAAGGGGGTAGACTCAGGAGTAATGTCAGGAAGTATTTTTTCATGGAAAGGGTGGTAGATACGTGGAATGCCCTCCCACATGAGGGGGTGGAGATGAAAACGGCAATGGAATTCAAACATTCGTGGGATAAACAGAAATGAATCCTGTTTAGAAGGAATGGAACTACAGAATCTTAGCAGAGATTGGATGGCAATGCTGGTAATTGAGAAGCAAAACCAGTGCTGGGCAGACCTCTACGGTCTACATCCTCATCATAACTGAATAGATATGGATGGGCTGGAGTATAAATTTTAAGGGGCTTTGATGTTAGCTTCAGAACTTTAAGCACAAGAACAATGCTGGGCAGACTTCTATGGTCTGTGCCCTGAGAATGGCAAGGACAAATCAAACTCGGGTATACATATAAAGTAACACATACCATGTAAAATAAGTTTATCTTGTTGGGCAGACTGGATGGACCATAAAGGTCTTTATGTGCTATGATTTACTATGTTACTAAGTTACTATGTTATTGGCTTGCCAGTTTGCATATGTTGCCAAAGTAATATCTAAAATGGTAAAAATAAAAGGATAAAAATATATAATTAATAGTGCCAATAACTCTGAAATAAAATTACAAGAAGAAAGGACAATATCATGGATATTTCCCAGCTTTCCAAATTCTGGTACTGTTTGTTTCTAAACATCTCACCCCTAAACAGTCCCTAGAATCTGCCCTATGCCTCTCCTGTCCCTCCTGCTGCCACATCTGGCTCGTTCTCCCTATCTTTTTCGAACATCCACAAGTAATGCAAGGGGAAGAGAAGCATTGGGGAACTCCTGGGTTCTTGGAGGAGCCAAAAACAATGTATAAACCCACCCAGGAACCAAGGTGGCAACAGCGACATTGGATGTTGGAGTGCCAATGGAGAAATAAGAAATGATAACAAATTCCTGCCCCCCCCCCCAATCAGTTGAAAACACAGAGGGGGGGCATTTGGCAATGCTGTGGGAGAAATTATATCATTCTGGGTTAATAAATAAAAATTAAACAAAATGGAAAAGAAGGTGGTCTCTTTTTATTGGGCTGACTTCATACATTTTTATGATTAGCTTTTGGAGGCCAAAACCTCCTTCCTCAGGCCAGGACAGCATACCATAACAGCAGACTACTGTCCTGATCTGAGGAAGGAGATTTTGTCCCCTGAAAGCTAGTGAAATATGTGTTGTTAGTCCAATAAAAACACATCCCCTTATTTTCCATTTTAAAAAATATATTAACCTTTATAGTGGACAACCATGACTGCCACACTATTTTATCATTCTGGGTGGCAGCAAGGGGGCCTTAGGAAAGGGAGAAGAGTGGGAATAGAGACCAAGATTTCCAGAGACTGGAACACGAGCAGTCTTTAATAAAACAGTGTTTATTGATAATCAAAGCGACTCAACACAACGTTGTGTTTTGGCCAAAAGACCTGCATCAGGAGTCTGTGTGAGTGTGTGAGAAAATAAACTTAGGAGACACAATAGTTGGGTGTGATGGTCTTTAAGAAGACCGTTGTGTAAAGTTGCTACTGGATGCAAAGACAAGAAACCTTATACAATGCCTGGTCTCTCTTCTCCCCTCTGAGGGCCAAGAAAAAGAAGATGAACCAGGCAGAGGGCATGTGAAATATTTACCTGGCTAAGTGCACAGATGGCTGCCCCAGTGCCTCTTGCTCTCTCTTTGGTGTATTGTCCCTTTCTGACAAAGGAGAAGGAGGTTTAGGTGATGATAAAGAAGGTGAGGACTGTACTTCTCTGTACTCCTGTTCCTCAATGATTTGCACCAGAGTCTGTACCGCTGCTTCTTCCCATCTGTGCTGGCCCTGAGCTTACTGGCTGCACTTCCTGCATGACAATCTTGTGCATCATGAAATCATTGCACAGAAAGTGCTGAAACATGAATTTTGAATTTGTTTGCATGGATGGGGTGCTGGCAGGGCCGTGCCAACACGGTAAGCGAGATAAGCATGGCAGGAGGGCGCCATCCTCTGGGGGGCGCCCCGCCGCACCATGCTTACCTCGCCCTCTTCTCCCCAGATCCTTTTCCTTTTTTTTTTTTGCTTAAATTTACCTCTGTCCGGCGGCAGCGTAGCATTAGTGAGGAGGCGGCGCTCCCCCGCCCCGATGTGTCAGTTTTCCCTTCACTCAGTTCTGCCTTCTTCTGACATCAGAAATGACATCAGAAGAAGGCGGGACACTGAGCGAAGGGAAGACTGACATGTCGGGGCGGGGGGAGCGCCGCCTCCTTCTCACTAACGCTATGCTGCCGCCAGACAGAGGTAAATTTAAACAAAAAAAAAAGGAAAAGGATCTGGGGAGAACAGGGCGGATAGTGTAGCGATCGTTTTCGGGGGGGGGGGGGGGCAACTGCAGGGGGGCGCCAGAAACCCTAGGCACGGCCCTGGGTGCTGGCATGAATGGGGAGCCACGGTGTCATGGCTCCCACAGTTTTCTTTGCTCTCCTAGCCTGCATGCACTTTAAAGGGAACGGAGTTGCTGACTCTGCTGACACAGGTTGCATTCAAAGAGCCTTTCTGTGAGAGCATACCAGAGGTTGAGTCACTTGCAATGGAAACACATTCAGAGCAGAAACAATAGTCTGACCACTATAAGCCACATCTTGGCAATGAAACCAGCTCCCACAGAGGAGAACATTAATTTATAACCTGGATCTTGCATGCTTCTCTCCCTGAAATGGTGGCAAACAAAAAAGAAAGTTGACAAAAACTGCCTAGATAAGGAATGATCTCCTATTGGTGGTCATGCTCTGTGAGTGACAACTGGGACATATCTTTAGCAAAGGATCTCTCAACCCAGTCCTCAGGACATGCTCAACCTTTCACGATACTCACAATGAATATGCATGAGATACATTTGCATACAATGTAGCATATGCATGCAAATTTATCTCATGTATATTCATTGCGGATATACTAAAAACCTGACTGGCTAGGTGTGTCCTGAGGACTGGATTGAGAACCCCTGAATAGCAGACTGGAAGGGCTGATTAGCTTTTTTTCTGCCATCATTTACTATGTTGCTTAATTCATTAGCCAGTAGAAAATCTGCATGTGAGAAAAAGGTAATTTGAGTGATGACATGATATAAGGACAGACGGGGGACCTCATGAACAGACTGTTCTTGCTGACTGGGGATGTTCTGATCCAAGGCTCTTTGCTGAAAGAACATACATGAGCACTGCGGCAGGAAACACTGACGTCTGTTCTCTCAGAGCGCTTGGGATTCAGCAGCCCCCCTGAACTTGCTCTCCCTCATGAATTTCATCATGAATGTACAACAAAAAGCTCATCGGCTTCATTCAGGGCTGCGGGGACCTCTCTAAACTCCCCCTCGCCGAGTCCCTGTGCGCGATCATTTAGTATCTCCTAACCGCCTACATGACAACATCTATAAACTGAACGGCGTTAGGCTACAAACACAGGAGGCAGTTTCCATGGCAACTCCATATTTATCCACCTTAGCTACTAATTAAGGGGAAAAGCATATAACATATTGGATGTCAAAGAGGCTTTGTAAGCCTATATTTAACTGCCGTGCCTGGCTGTCAGAATCAGAAATGATTACTGTTAATCACCTTCCAAATTATCAGAGACAGAAGCTCTGGAGAGGGAAAGGATATTTCCAGCCATTGGGTCTGAGCTGTAGTTCCTGATTTTGGATGCCTGGGGTGCTGGAAGTCACAAGGTTAATAATGTTCAATTTGAGGTGATGCCCCTGGCATGGAGGGGCATGACTACATAACAGCAGGCATACAATAAGCATCAAACGTTGGCCTCACTCATCCGCTGGTGTTTTGATGAATGTTTCCTGCATATAATTTCTACAGTAGTGTGAATACATTCCTTTTCCATGCTTTTGAAAAACAATAATAATTGAAAAAGGCTCAGCAGTAGTGTATTGGGAAATCTACAGCCTCAAATCTTGGGGCTGTGTAAACCTGACAGAGATGACATTCTCCATCTCTGCTGGAGCAAGAGATACTTTGGGGGGTATGTCGGAAGGTCGCACTGGGGAACTCTCTGGATTTCATTTGGAGATCTGGGATTCTGCTGACAGGATTCTGTGAAGATTTCCAATTTTATCCCTGGGTGCCATGCATCAGGTTGGAGGAAACTGCAATGGTAGTGACAGTGGTTGATTTAGCCTGCACGGGCCTAAAGAAGGAAGAAGCAGGCACTGGTGACTGAATCGATCTGGGAGAGGCACAGCAATTGCAGATTTAGGGATGGGAGGGTGGAGTAAGAGGTGGGGTAGGGTGAGGGTCTGGAAGGTTGCACTGAAATGGGATCAGGGGTGGGGGCTTTATTTTGTAGTCGATCCCCAAAGGCACTGGGGCTGAGAATGATCCTGGGGAGGGAAGACACCTTGGGCCTGATAGTCAGTTGGCAGTGGTGAGCGTTTTGCTCACTGCCGACGGAGTTATTCACAGATATTCAAAGCTGGGCCCTGTCTGGGCTTTGGCTTTGAATATCCATTTATTTTTGAGCTGGTTAACACATAGCCATTTAAGTCGATATTCAGCACTTAATTGGTCATGGGGCAGAGCATAAAAATAGGACAGACTTTTATGTAAACCGCATTGAGCCTGCTATAAGTGGGAAAGCGCGGGGTACAAATGTAATTCAAATAAAAAATAAATAAAATAAAATTTATGCGCTAAACCTGGCCGCTTAAGGGCTGAATATCAGTACTTAAATGGTCATGAGCTGACTCCACCCCCCAACATAGCTGGCTTTGAGTTAGGCGCTAACTATGAATTTCAGCGGCACTTAACCATCTAAGTGCTGCTGAAATTTCCAGTTAGTGCCAACCAAGTAATTTAACCGGTCAGCGGATGGCTAAATTGCTTTGAATATTGGTCTGATTATTTTTAGTGTTTGTGGCTGTAAAGTTAAACTCTTCTCCAAAATCCTTTCCCCAAGCACACAGAACAGGTATAACAGGTCCACGATAGTTGGCTGTACAATAGGAGTATAGTGTCTGGACAGGCACACAAAATGAGAACATAAGAATGGTGTCAAGAAACGTCTAGCACCCACCTGGGGTTAACCTTGCAGCCCCTTAGATGGTCTGCCCTCAGTACTGCTCAGGCTTGCCTGCACCTGCTGTTTACGCTAGCACCCTCCTCCCACCGACTGGGTCCCACTTGCCTCTGAGCGAGTCTCCCACTCTCATCTTATTTCCCGGTGATTTCTAGGTTACTGGGACCACACTCTCAGGGGTCCCTCAGTTCCTGGAAAGCACCCACAGACCCAACACACAAACCACCAGGATTCTTAGTCAGTCCAGGACAACAGAGCCAATAAATTAACAGGTTTATTGTCACAGTAGCACAGTGAACGCTTGAAAAACCAGGTGGAAAAAGTGCAGCAAGCAATAACAGGTAACTGAATAAAGATCAATATTAAAACTATTTAACACTTGTAACTATCTGGGGAATTTCAGGAAATTAATTGCTCACAAGTCTTGAACAGAGTCTCAGTACAGAGATGTTTCTCCTCTGTACTCCCAAGCTGAGCCTGAGGAAAATCCAGTAACTCCTGGCTAGATTTGAACTCCAGGACCAATCAGAGCCCAGTGTACCAACTTTAAAAGTATCTGGCCAATGGTACTGCAAATTGCCTTTTCACAAGCTTAAACTAGAAAAGAAAATATTATTTTCTGCAACAGCTTTAAAACACAAAACAAATGCCATCTGCTGGCCAGTTTCCCACTGTCTACAGTGTATGGTTTATGTGTGAGCACAAGTATATATATATATATATATATATATATATATATATATATATATATATATATATATATATATAAAATAATTTGGAGCACAGGGTGTGCTTATATATATACAATAATGAAAAATTATATCATCAAAAAACAAGGAGATTTTCAATGATTGAGAAACTTATCCACCCTCTAAGAATAGCTTTTTACCTTAGGGTTGGCATTCTGCTTGGGTGAGTTATTACTGTGAGAATTTCTCCTGAAGTCTCTTTGGATGTATTTAGCACTTTTTATATTTTTGATATATCCATGCACATACAGTGTTCTCAGTTGAGTTGGTATTGAGGAAGCCCCTTATGTCCTTTAAGATATTTGGTATTTAAGTACTTGGTTTGTTATCATTGTACCTGAAGGTAAGCAGCATGAAATTTAGCTACTGTTTGGGATCTTACCAGGTACTTGTGACCTGGATTGGCCACAGCTGGAAACAGGATACCATGTTTAATGGATCCAGTATGGCAATTCTTATGTTATATCCAGTGATGATAAGGGATTCCTAGGCTAGGGTCAGTGCAAGGATATTGAACGCCATAGGCAGACTGGCAGAGAAGGAATGTTTGGGCATAAGCAGCTATGGATGTGGGCCTATGACAGTCTGGTGAAAAGGTGCAGTTGTTCTGTTCACAGTCACAGAGCCATGGTTCAGGGTAGGGTAGAAGGTGTCTTGGGGAAGTGAAGGGTGGGGGAGGGGGCTTGGCTAGTGAAACAGAGTGGGAGAGAGAGAGCTCTAAGAGGTTGGGGGAAGAGAAAAAAAGAGAAAGGCTGGCTGCTGAGAAGCTATTGTTGCAGGCAGAAGGGGAGCCCTGGAGTAGAGTGGCACTGTTGAAGAGAGAAATGACAAGCGTTTGTGTATATGCTGGATTGTAACACATGAGTAGACCTTACAGCATTTGCCAGCTTCGGGTTTTACTCGCGATTGTGCTCTGTTCAGTTTGACCTCATTTACAACTCTACAATTCTATATATGCAGATTTGAATACCAACTCATTTCACGAGAATTCATTATTTGACCCCTGATGTAGGCATTTGTATATGCCGAAACACGGACCGTGTCGGGTCCCTGCTTTACCTGCATTAATAAAAGACTGCTACTCAATATCTCCAGCGTTGGATTCATCCTTGTTCAGCCTCTACTTCTTGTCTGCTGTGCTTGTTTGTTGTAGAGGCATTTCCCTGCTTCTTTTCTTGATTGATGGATTGTAACACTTTACTGAGCACAACATATTGATACATGTGTGAGAATATATATATGCAGGCACATTGCCGAAACCAGGGGCGTAGCCAGACCTCACAGTGGGAGGGGGCCAGAGCCCAAGGTGGGGGGGCATATTTTAGTCTGCCACCCTGCCGCCCCCCCTGCCATGGCGCTCCCCAACTACTGCCACAGCAAATACCTTATTTATTTATTTACTTATTTATTAGGTTTTATTTACCGCCTTTTTGAAAGAATTCACTCAAGGCGGTGTACAGTAAGAATAAATTAAGCATAAGCAATAGACAATTACAGCAGTAAAAATATTCAAACAACAATATGAAGTATAGCATAGCACACTACTTATGTCAACACAGTATGTAATCGAACATTTTAATAGACAGCATAGGGTATAAGCAAAGGAGGAGAATATAGGGGTCCTTACCTTGGCTGATGGGGGTCCCCAACCCCCACCAGCTGAAGCCATGTCCAGCGCCAGTCTCCGGCGCCGCCGCATTGCCTGTCCTGCCCTGTCTTTCCCTCACGTCCGGCAAGCTAAAAGGAGCGTGGAGGATGTGAGGGGAAGACAGAGCAACTCAGTTTCACTAAAAGGAGCGTGCCGGACGTGAGGGGAAAACAGAGCACCGAGACTGGCCCTGGACAATACTTCAGCTAGCAGGGGGTGGGGATCCCCACCAGCAAACCCAGGGGCCCACAGGAAATTTGGGGGGCACAGGCCCCTGTGGCCCCACGTAGCTATGCCACTGATCAAAACTCAGCTTGTGTCGGGTCTCTGAATAAATTCAGTTTTTCCAGCCCGAATCCTTCTGCTGTGTTTCATCCACTGCACTTTTTACTCCTTCTCTTCTGTTGCTAGGGAAACAGATTGACATCATTGCCTTGGATTTGGGGCTGTTGGTGGGGGCCTGATGGAGTGCTTTTGCCCCTAACCCCCAAAACTGGCACTCTAGGCAACTGCCTAGTTCAACTAATAGAAGTCCTAGTCCTGTGGCAGGGCAACAGCAGCAAAAGCACCCCAAGTCATTGCTGCCAAACCTTGTTCCTGCCTATAATATTATGTATCATGATCAAATATATAAAGAAACTGATAACATAAGTGTGTTATTTTAATAATCTTATGAAAAATAACTGCTAGCCAATCAGCTTACTTCCTTTGTGCCCATTTTTGCAGTCCTTATAAGAATAGACTAAAACAAACTTGACAACCAAGCATTATTTTTGCAGTCTAAGCTTTTTCACATTTACAGTCAATTTGTGATATATATTTTATCAGTTCACATAAGCCAATCAGAAATTATGTTAAAGGAATGTATAAGTAAGCAGGCATCATGCAAAGCAGTATTGTGGTGATCAAGACACAGATTAGCTATGGCATATTGAAAGTGTTAAAGATGTAGAGAGGAATTTGCCAGTTTCCAGCAAGATAACTGTTTGAAGTAAGGGCACTGGTGTACCTTGCAGATTGAGTAATTCATTCAGGCATTGATAAAGCCTCAACAGATATTGATGAATATACATGAATATTAACAAGGAACGGAAGCTCAAATCTGAGTGGTATAATAAGAGAAAAGTTCATTGTTTATGTATAATCCTATATTGCCTGGATATGCCATAGGCGAGGTAAAATTTATAAGGTTTATTGGTAGTCAGGGTTGGGGCTAGTATACACTGTGAGGCCACTGACACTATTTCAAACATGCGTGGGATAAACATAAAGGAATCATGTTCAGAAGGAATGGATCCTCAGAAGCTTAGCCGAGAGGCAGAGCTGGTGGGGGGAGGCGGGGCTAGTGCTGGGCAGACTTCTATGGTCTGTGCCCTGAAAATGGCAGATACAAATCAAGGTAAGGTATACACAAAAAGTAGCAAATATGAATTTATCTTGTTGGGCAGACTGGATGGACCGTGCAGGTCTTTCTCTGCCGTCATGTACTATGTTACCAATAGGCTTATTTTCGAAAAGGATCGCCGGCGATTTTCCAACACAAATCGGGAGATCGCCGGCCAAATCGGTATTATCGAAAGCCAATTTTGGCCGGCTTCAACTGCTGTTTTGTTGCGGCGCAGGCCAACCTTCAAGAGGGCGTGTTGGTAGGGTAGCGATGGCGGGACGGGGGCAGGGCGGGGGCATGGGTACGAGATGGCCGGCCTCGTCTTATAATGGAAAAAAAGAGGCCGGCTCGAATGAGCATTTCGCCGGCTGGACTTGGTCCATTTATTTTTAGGACCAAGTTTGGAAAAAGTGCCCCAACTGAACAGATGACCACTGGAGGGAAGCGGGGATCACCTCCCCTTACTCCCCCAGTGGTCACCAACCCTCTCCCACCCCACCCCAAAAATAAAACTTTTTTTGCCAGCCTGTATGCCAGCCTGAAATGTCATACCCAGCTCCTTGACAGCAGTATGCAGGTCCCTGGAGCAGTTTTTAGTGGGTGCAGTGCACTTCAGGCAGGTGGACCCAGGCCCATCCCTCCCACCTGTTCCATTTCTGGTGGTTAATGTAGAGCCCTCCAAAACCCCCCAAACCCCACTGTACCCACATGTAGATGCCCCCCTTCACCCCTTAGGGCTATGGTAATGGTGTAGAGTTGTGGCGAGTGGGTTTTGGGGGGGATTTGGGGGGCTCAGCACACAAGATAAGGGTGCTATGCACCTGGAAGCTATTTTTTTTTTACATTTTTAAGTGTCCTGGCATGTGAGGGGGGCCAGTGCACTACAAATGCTGGCTCCTCCCACGGCCAAATGCCTTGCATTTCACCAGGTTTGAGATGGCTGGGCCCGGTTTCCATTATGGCTGGAAAACGAAGCCGGCCATCTCATATAAACCCAGCGATCCTTCTCTAAACCCGGCAAGCGATTTAGCTGGCACCAAGCGTATTTTGAAAATACGCTTGGCTCTGCCCACTTACAGCGCCGGCCCCAAAGATGGCCGGCCATCGATTTGGCCGGCGCCGTTCGATTATGCCCCTCCAAGTTACTATGTTAATCCCCATACTCTAAACTGGCATGCAATTAACTAGTTCAGGGGAAAGACAAAATCTCCAAAGCAATGAAAAACCAAAATTAACATCATAGCAGAGTCTCAAATCAGCTTCTTTAGGATTCTCAGCCTGTTTTGTGCTGTATCCTCTCTGGATTGTATCTGGGTTCCAAACTTGTAGAGCTTAGTGACCTCTTCTTTGTCCCTTCCTGCTTTTCAGGTCTAGATCTTCTGTACTCCTTCGATTTCTCCTGCTGTATTTTCTCTTCCTCCTTTGAGTGGCAGTGGGCTGGTTCCCTATTCTAGTTTATATTATTATTATTATTAAGATTTATTTACCGCCTTTTTGAAGGAATTTACTCAAGGCGGTGTACAGTAAGAATAGATCAAACATGAGCAACCAACAATTATATCAGTAAAAATATTCAAAAACAATACAAAGTATGGCATTGTATACTACTTTCAATGTCAACACAATACGTAATAGAACATTATAGGTGATAGCGAAGGGTACAGCAAGGATGTAACATATAGAAGGGTAAGAAAGTAGGAAGAGTTAGAAAGTAAGGTGATTGATTTAAAGCAAGTTGCACATGAGGTCAGAGAAATGGTTAAATGTTATCTCAGCTAGGGTAGGAGTAGATAAACATGTCCTGCTGCAGTATATGCAGCCTGAGCACTCCTTGTGTGTGTGATTGAGACTAACGAGTTAGTTACTTCTTCCAGTAAAGGCCTGGTTGAAGAGCCAAGCTTTCACCTGTTTCCTGAAGTAGAGATAGTCTTGTGTTAAGCGCAGCCTTTCAGGCAGTGCATTCCAGAGTGTGGGGGCTACTCCGGAGAAGACTCGTTTGCGGGTATCACATTGTGTAATGTCTAATGGCTAGTGCCAGTGGCGTAGTCAGGAATGTTTGATAGGGGGGTGCGTCTGTATTTCCCTCCCTTCTCCCTCCCACTGCATCTTTCTCTTTCCTTTCCAGCCCTGCCCAACAAAGACCGGAAATTCCCCCTCCCCCATGCTCCTCCCCCATGTACCTTAAAATGGCCTCCAGCTTTCACCAGGGCAGGCCAATGGCAGCGGCATTCATAGGTTGCCTGCGGCCTGCTCCAGGGCTTTCTCTCAGAACTATTCCACCCTTCAGAAAACAGGAAGTTGCATCAGAAGGGGCAGGATTTTTCAGAGAGAAAGCCCTGGTGCAGGCCCCAGGCAGCCTATTGGTGCCGCTGCTGCTGCCTGGGTGAAGACTGGATGTGATTTTAAGGTACAGGTGTGTGGGGGTGGGGGTGGAGGAGGGGGGGGGGATTGCCAGATTTTTGCAGGGCCAGGCCAGGAAGGGATGGGAGAGATGTGGCTGGAGGCAGAAGAGAGGGACTGACTGGGGATGTGCACACAGCATATGCATCTTGAATGGATACTCCACTAGCTACTGCAGAAGCCTCTACTGCTGTCCACTTCTTTATTCTCCAGGTACAGAAGGTGGGCTAGCCAGGTAATCTTCCCCTTGTTGTATGGTATACTAATGTCTATAATTTTTTAGCTATAAAGTTCTACTTCAGGTATGCTGCACTATTTCCCATCCCCCATCTTTCTTTACTATCCGCTACATGCAGGAATTTCTGGCTGGTCATAGACTCTGATGGTGCCTCATGTTGCTAGGGCAACTCAGCTACCTGGTATAACTTGTTACAAATGTAATTTACTGAGAAGAGATATGGCAAGGACACCAATTGCAAGTCTCCAGCACATATGCAGTACCTATGATTGGTCCAGGGTAGAGGAGAGGTGGATGCTCACCACAGCCTATAAAACCACGCTGTAGACAAAGAAACTCTGAAAAACTAGGCATGCTTGGAAAGAGAGTTTCAGATCTGTCCAATGACCTGTTTTTCCCGAAGGGGGTGCTCTCCCCCTTTCGTAGAAACTAATTCTTTCTTTCTTTCTTTCTTTCTTTCTTTCTTTCTTTCTTTCTTTCTTTCTTTTCTGTGACCTTTGTATGAGGAACAAACTTTTCTTCCTTTTTTTTCTCTTCTTTATGTAATTAGTCTGATTACTTATAATTACCAGAGGTACTGATGTTAGATTTTGTAAGTTTGGTACAACTGATATCTGATGCTGTGCTGGTGGGTGAGGAATTAAAGACTTTTAATTCTCTTTAATTAAAGACTTTTAATTCTCTTTAATTCCTGTTGAATTTTTTGCCTGTAATATTTTGTAAGAAGTTTAGAGAATAGCAATCCAAATGCGCAGCCTAGTACACTAGCCAGGGAGGCAGGAGCTACAGACAAAGAAATTCAAACTGGACTGGGTTTTAAACAAGCCACACTTTCCCTCCAAGAGTGGTCTCCTTTCATTATTACTTCACTGATCAGGAGAACTCGTCTCTCGTTCCAGAAGCTGTGGGGGTATTTACATACAAGTCAAAGTCCTGTTCACCCTGCAGCTACTTGTACCTTGCAGAAGACTGGATCCTTACATCTTCAGGTTTCTAGGGGCTGAGCCCTTTAGTACCTGGAATCAGGGTTCTGGGATTGGTGCCAGCTATGGTATGGATAGCTGGTATCTGAAGAGACATTGCTCCCTTAACTCTGTGATACCCCCCCCCCTTTGCACCCCAGAATTCAGCAGAAACAAACAACAAACAGATTTACTGGTATATACTTATTAACTGTACTGTAAATTGTAGCATCTAATGGTATTTACAAGAAAATAAAAAACATTCAAATTAGTTTCAAACATAATGGAACCCTGACCTTGCAGCACTGTAATAGGACTGTGGAAAAGTCTAAGCCAAGTTACTCAATAACAAACAAAAAAACAAACAAACAAAACCTGGCAACCAAAATGATTTTATAAAATCCTCTCTGGATGGTGTGCACACCGTTCATTTGGTGGCCACTCTGAAATCTAGAAATATTTTTTTCCAAGGCAGTCTGCGAGTTCTGTAATAGTGGATATATCTTTAACTTGAGGTAAAAAAAAAACCCTTCTCATCTACATAGTAGCTATGTAAGTTGTGCAGGAAATAAAATTTTCAGAGCCCTGCTTGGATTCTGAATTTATCGAGATAATAGCTTCAACCCCCCTCCTGCCTGTAGGGGTATAGGCTGCTGCCTATATAACACAGAGCTTGGCTTGATGAACTCCTGCAAGTTGTGCTTCAGGCAATGCCCCAATGCAGGGTGAACTTTAACCTGAATTTGCTAATCAGTAGACGGCTTCTGGACTCCTTAGCCGATGTAATTATTGCACAACCATTGTGTCCAAACTAGGGTTACTATACATCTGGATTTCCCTAGATTTAACCTCTTTTTCAGGGGACTCTCAGAGGTCAGGGTGGTTTTTACCAGCCTTCCCGTTTGTCTGGGTTTCTGGCTGGCGGGTGGACCTTCTCTCTCCCTCGCCGGAAGTTACCATAAAGCACCCTGGTGGTCAACTGGCCTCTTCAGGGCAGGAAAGAACCCCACTGTTTCCTGCCTGCTGTTGCTGCTTCTTTAAAATGGCTGCCGATACTTCAAGCAGGGCTCTGAAAATTTTATTTCCTGCACAGCTTACACAGATACTATGTAGATGAGAAGTTTTTTTTTTTTAAATCTCAAGTTAAAGATATATCCACTATTATAGCACTCGCAGACTGCCTTGGAAACTAATATTTCCAGATTTCAGAGTGGCCACCAAATGAACGGTGTGCACATCATGCAGAGAGTTTTTTTAAAAAATCCTTTTGGCTACCAGTTTTTGTTTGTTTGTTTGTTTTTGATTAATTTGGCTTGGACTTTTCCACAGTCCTATTACAATGCTGCAAGGTCAGGGTTCCTTTATGTTTGAAACTAATTTGAATGCTTTTTTATTTTTCTTGTAAATACCATTAAATGCTACAGTTTACAGTAAAGTTAATGCCAGTAAATCTGTTTGTTGTTAAACACTGCCTGTTTCTGCTGAATTCTGGGGTGCAAGGGTGGGTGGGGGGCATCACAGAGTTAAGGAAGCAATGTCACTTCAGATACCAGCTATCCATACCTTAGCTGGTACAAATCCCAGAACCCTGATTCCAGGTACTGAAGGGCTCAGCCCCTAGAAACCTGAAGATGTAAGGATCCAGTCTTCTGCATGGTATAAGTAGCTGCAGGGTGAACAGGACTTTGACTTGTACATAAATACCCCCACAGCTTCTGGAACGAAAGACGGGTTTTCCTGACCAGTGAAGTAATAATGGGAGGAGACCCCTCTTGGAGGGAAACCATGGTTGGTATAAAACCCAGCAGCAGCGTGCAGGAGGGAGTGGGGCTCTTTCCTGCCCCAAAGAGGTCCCTAGACCACCAAGGCAGTAAGGTAGGCCAGGGGAGGGGAGGGTGTGATATGCTGCACATGGATGGGAGGGGAGGGGGTTGATATGCTGCACATTGATGGGAGGGAGAGAAGGAGACAAGCTGCATGTGCATGGAAGGGAAGGAAGAGGAGAGGAGAGAGGGGCATGCTGTATAGGGAAGGGAGAGGAGGAAGGGAAAAGGGGGAAATACAGCACGTGGATAGAAGGGGATGGAGAGGAGGGGGGGGGGGGGTCATGCTGCTCATAGATGGGAGGGAAAGGAAAGGGGGACATGCAGCTCATGGATGCTTGCTTTTTTGGAAATGTAAATATTTTCTAATTTTGTATTTAGCAGAGTACGGAAGAAAATGCATTTCTGTTACTTTTATGAGTATTTTCACCGCTTATGGAATCTGATTTTCTTGGGGGTCAAGGTGACAGTGCAGCAGGGTGCAGTGTGGGGCTGGGGGTGGGCTGAGGGCGAGCCAGGGGTGGGGCTGGGGGCAGGGCAGCATTTTATTTTTTGTGTCCTCTTTTTTGTCTTTGCAAATATGGTAACCCTACGCTGAACTTCTTGTGTAGAGATAGACCTCTGGTTGACTTACCCCAGACACTGTGGTCCCTGGGTCCAAGGACTTTTCTGAATTCCAAGAACTGCATCTGCAGTGACCTAAAATGGACATTCTTGTGGCCTCTGAGGTCAGAATGTCCAGAACAAAGTGAAGTGTTTCCCTTATCTTCAGAGATAAGGCCTCTACCAGAACTGTATAAAAGAAACCTCTTTGGAGACCAAAATATATCTGGTGATCTCATCAGATGCGAGCTGTCACTGTTAGCTGCCTATCAGCTCATAGAGTTTCAATGGACTTCTCTTCAGATCTGTTCATTGCTGAGATACTCCAGGGCACTTTCTACCAGCTGTTCATCTGCTGTCCTGGGAAAAGAGATTCGCCTCCTGTCAGGTCCTATAAACACCAGCTCTGCTTTGCTGTTAGGTGATAAGCAGGTGGTCCGATTTCGGGGCCTAGGGAGTACGTGTGCTCACTCTGACTCATCTTATGATTTCTTTATGAGCTACCTAGCATTTGTACTCTAGACTCACATTCTAACTACCTCTGTTCTATCTTTGCTTTATTTATTTGCTAGTAAATAAATCAGTTTTTATATTTAAATCTCTTTATTAATTTCAAATTTAAACAAAGATACATCTCTTTGAATTGATACATCCATTTCAAACATCCAAATGAAACACATAAAAATCATTATTACAATAATATTAGCCTTGAGAAATGGAATTATAGTCCACTAATAAGGATGGGAGATTCAAGATGGTTTATAAGCCAAAGGAAGTTAGCATAACAATAAGTAGGTTAAAGGAGTACTAGCAGCGGTTCCTAAATATTCTCGGGATTCAACGTTTGGATTGAAGTCTGGTTCTTCTTCTTATCAAGGAAGGACCGCAATTGTTCAGGTTCAAAGAATATATATTTTTCCTCCTTGAATATTAACATGCATTTACACGGAAATCATAGCTGGAAAACCGCCCCAGTAGCAAGAGATTCCTGTTTCATGTCCAGGAATTTCTTTCGCCTCTGTTGCGTCCATCTTGCAATATCTGGGAATATAGAGACCTTGCTTCCTTTAAAATCCGGATGAATGTTTTTAAAGTAAAGTCTCATTAAAGATTCTTTATCTTGTAAGAAAACAAATGTTACTATCAAGGTTGCTCTAGTCTCTGTATTATCCATTGATTGCTCCAATAGATTAGTTAAGTCTAGCTTCTCAGGTGAATTAACTTTAGAAATATCCTGTTGTGGGGAAGTTTTTATTTCCAGGTAATGAATTTTTTGTAATGGGGGTAAAGATTGCTCTGGGTATTTAAATACCTCTTTCAAGAATTTTGCAAACATATCCTTGGGAGTGACAAATTTAGACTTCGGAAAATTTAGCAATCTTACATTCAGGTTTCTTGATTGATTTTCAAGGTTCTCTAGTTTCCTATGAATTAATATTCGGTCCCCTGAAGTTAAGGCTTGATGTTGAGAAATTTTTCCTATTTGCCCTTCCAAGTCAGTTTGTTTTCTCAACAGCCCTTCAGTTTGACTTTTTAAAGAGTTTATCTGCGTTGCATTATTCAGGGAGACTGTAATAAATGAGGTACAAACCTTGTGAAGAGATTCCAGAGCCGTCCATATCGTCTCCAGTGAAACCTCTTGGGGTTTAACCAGGGGCTGCATCGCCAGAGCACAAGAAGTAATTTCTTCTTGTGTAGTTGTTGAGGGCGGCTCCTCCACGGTTTCCCCCACTGTTGTTCCAGGCATTCGCTGGATTCCCTGAGCCAGCCCTAAGAGTGTATCAGGCGTCACAATTACCCCGGGAGCGCACCACTCCTTCGACTCCGCTCTACCTTCGGCGGTCGGAACAGCGCTTCCGGGTGCATGCGGTGGCGTCGGGGTCATCGGTCCCAGCGGGCTGAGCGAAAGATCACTCTCCTGAGCAGGGCTCTTCCTTTCCCCGCTAATAGAAACGCCCGCAGTTGGAGTGGAGACCAAAAATGCTGACAGAGACTGCTGCCCAGGCAAGGAAGGGATCTGCTTCGAATAAATCAGTTTTTATAGTAATAATAATTGGCCTGTTTCATTGCTTGTCAGTGTATCCAGGAGCTAAGAATTCGGATCCGTAGCCCTAATTCTAGAGTGCTAAATAACTAACTAACTAACTAAATAAATATTTATTTTTATTGGGATTTATTAACCGCCTTTATGAAGAGATTCACCCAAGGCAGTGTACAGCAGGTACAGTTTAACATAAAACTTACAATTTTGTTAACAGCAAAACAATAGTAAAATAACCAAGAATAAACATAAATACAATAAATGAAGTAACCTTGAAAAAAGTAATTGAAACCTAATAATAGAACCACTGTGAAACAGTATCAAAAATAGACACATTTAACAACACTGGAATTCAAACACCAGATATATAATACAATTAGTAAAAAAAAAGGCCTGTTTCGAAACGAAATGAAACGGGCGCTAGCAAGGTAAACTCCCACCCATCCTCTCTTCCTGCCGAGTTCCATACCCCCCTCCCTCCCTCCAGACCCCCTCCGTTCCTTCGTGTCTCCCTCCCTCCCAAGTTGCAGACCCCCCTCCCTCCGTCTCTCCCTCCCAGTTCAAGGCCCCCTTCACGCCCTCCCACCGAGTTGCAGACTCCCCCTCCCTCCGATTGTAACCTCCCCTTCGAATTACTGCCTGGCCCCCCCCTGTGGCACGACCCTCTGGACACCACCCTGTTCGGTCCCTTGCCCCCCCTTCAGTCCCTCCAGAGTCACAGACCCCCCTCCCTCCCAGTTCAAGGCCCCCTTCACGCCCCTCCGACCGAGTTGCAGAGTCCCCCTTCCCTCAGATTTAAACACCTCCCTCCGCGTTATTGACCCCTGGATCCCCCTGCCGCAACTCTCTGGACACCACCCTTTCCTCCGAAATACCTCCCCTGAAGCTGTCGCGTACCTCTGCTGACGGATCTGACGTGCTGTTCTGGGCTGCCTGGCGTTCCTTGTTGAATGAGCATCTGTTGAAGTTTCTGTGCGTGCGTCAGATGTCAGACACATGCACAGAGACTTCAACAGATGCTCATTCATCAAGCCATGCCCCGCAGCCCAGGACAGAACTTCGGATCCGTTAGCAGAAGGGAGGTATTTCGGAGGAAAGGGTGGTGTCCAGAGTGCCGCGGTAGGGGGGTGCAGGTGTCATTAACGTGGAGGGGGGGGGGTGTTTAAATCTGAGGGAGGGGGGAGTCTGCAACTGGGTGGGAGGGGCAGGGCCATGCCAAGGGTCTCTGGTGCCCCCCTGCAGACTATCAGTTGGCGCCCCCCCGTCTCGCTTCTTCATTAGATGTTTCTCGGCTACCTGTCTTTCCTTTAGACTGAAAACTACAGGCCCAGCCAGACCTGACAAAAGGGTCTACCACACCCTTCAATGTCAAGCATATACTAGAAAACTGTAAATTATATTACACAGGAAAACAGTTTAAAAAAATAAACACAATTCCTGCTGTTTCTTAGCACTGCTCTCCAGAAAAAGCACTGCCTTTATAAAGAGGCTTTTCAGTGGGACTTAGCCTATTAAAAACTATTAGCATAATTAGGAATGGTGTTATGGGGGGGGGGGGGGGGGGGAGGCTCTTCATCTCATTTACACAGTCTGACTTCGCTGGCTCACTGGGAGCCCAGTCTCTTGGAGACTGCTATACATTGCAAAATAAGATAGCAGATGTAAATTCTCAAAGTGGACATATTCCAAACACTAAGATGAAAATAAAACAATTTTTTTCTACCTTTGTTGGCTGGTGACTTTCTTTTTCTGATCATGCTGGCCCAGTATCTGATTCTGTTGCTGGTATCTGTCCTCTTAACTCCGTTTCCAGGGCTTCCTTTCCACTGTATGTATCCCTCATTGATAAGTCTCTGACTCTAAAGTTTAGCAATTTCATTAAAGCAAAATGTATTTTCACATATCACAAACTCTTCCTATCCAAGCAGAATGTTTATATAAAAACAAACACACAAAAAAAGCAATCAGATTTTTACTTACCAGCTATTCTACACTATACGTCAGCTAAACTTCCTCTTTGAACCTCCGCCAATTAAATGGATTTTAGCTGTAGCTAGGATAATTATGTACATATCATTGCAGTCATGCCCTCCAGTGTACATGCTCAGAAAAAACAAAAATTTTGAACCACTTACACTATTTATTTTTTATTTCTCCCCAGTCTCACTTGCACACCTCCCTCCAAACCTGTTCTCTTTAATTTGAATGTTGTTTAAGCTCACCCTGAATGAAAAGTTCTTCCCACACCAAAGACATATATAGCTGCTGGTTGTACTCTTTGAAGCAACTTTAGCAGAGTGTGTCTGTCTCAGCACTGCTGGGCTACCTTCACTTCCTGATGTGAGGAGGGGAGAGAGGAGAATCACAACTTCAGGTAAAAGATTTTGCAATTGAGTGGCGCTCTCTAGAGGTCAGCACCCCCCCTGCGTTGCTTACCCGTTTACCGTGTTGGCATGGCCCTGGGGAGGGGCGTGATGGGCCTTGATCTGGGAGGGAGGGAGGGAGTGACGTGTGTGGATGTGCTTCGGGTGGTGGGAGGGGGGGTGTTTGATGTTGGGGGGGGGGGTTTGTTGATGCACCGAGCAGGGTCATTTACGTGGAGGGGGGGTGTTTAAATCTGAGGGAGGGGGGAGTCTGCAACTCGGTGGGAGGTGCATGATGGGCCTTGAACTGGGAGGGAGGGAGTGACGTGTGTGTGTGTGTGTGTGTGGGGGGGGGCGGCGGGTGTGTGGATGTGCTTCAGGTGGTGGGAGGGGGGTGTTTGATGTTGGGGGGGGTGGGTGGGTGATGTGATTTGTTGAGTGTCATTGCTCCACCCTTGATGTCATCATGTTTGATGCGTGGGCAGGGCAGACACTCATGGGCGAAAACTTATCTCAGCCACTTCACTTTAGAACGTTGGGAAAACTTATCTCAGCCACTTCACTTTAGTACATTGGGAAAACTTATCTCAGCCACTTTACTTTACAACGTTGGGAAAGTGAGGCTTCATTAGAACGTTGGAGGTGCATTTTATATAGAGAGATGTTAGCATAATACTAACGAATATGATGCTAAAGATTTCCTACATTGAAAAGTCTTCACTGGTTGCCACTGGAATATCGAATAGGACATAAGGGTTTTTGACTATGATTCATCAGGTTTTGTATGGGAAAGTGTCTTATTATTTTTCTGATGCATTGACTGTTTATCGATATGTGGATTGTGACGAGGAAAAAGCAGAAGGACCTCTGTTGGATGACAAAGACATGTATGGGAGTGGAGTAGTTGTCGTAGTGTTCAGAGAAGAAAATGTTTATGAACAACTGGAAAAACTGAAAGTGGACAAAGCCATGGGACTAGATGAGATACATCCGAGAATATTGAAAGAGCTCTTAAAGACTTGTAGAATAAATACTTGGAGACAGGGGAGGTTTCACAGGGGAGGTTCCCTTAGGGGAGATAGGGGAGGTTCCCTTAGGGCAGAAAACTTCTGTTTTGTTCCTATCCAACTACCTTGCATTCTCTACCTCCCTTCCCTGTCACTCATCAATGAACTCTTCTCTTCCTTCCCTTCTACCCTACTTTCATTCCACCTTCCCTCTTCTTCTACTCTCTTCTCCCTTCCCTACCTTCCCCTCTCCCACGTCCCCTCCTTCACTTCCTTTCTTCCCCTTCCATGAACTTTCCGTCTCCCCTTTCTTGCCCTCTTAGTTTCTTGATCCATGTTTTTTTTCCCCCATTTCCTAATGGCATAGCTTCTTTTCCTGTACCAGGGGGAGCTGGATTCCAATCAGAACACTAGGGATGGGCTGTCCTTTGCAATGACATAGAAGATATCAATGACATATCCCATATGTCCATAAGTTGTGTGTTTACAAAGAGGATGCACTATTTCAGAAACAATGTGCTCTCTTTGGAAATAGTGTATACTTGTATGCACCATCATAAATGTACAAATTAGGGCACACATGCATGCGCTCTCTGTAAAGTGCATATTCTTTGCAAATATGGTGCATTCTTAATGACATTGCCCCCAAAACGAAAATGAAGACTCATCAAAAAGAAACAACAATGCTGCAAATGACAGGGTAGGATTAACCATAGGCAAGCTAAGCAGGCATCTAGGTCACAAATGTTTAGGAGGAGTGCTCTCAGATGTACTAATTCAGCAGTCCCTTTACTAAGCTGCGGTAAAAAGGGCCCTGAGCTAGTGGCGGGGCCCATTTTTGCTACGAGCTGCAGCCCTTTTTACCGCAGCTGGTAAAAATGCCTGAAAATAGCCATGGCCATACGGTGGGAGCACTTACCGCCATCCATTTAGATGGCTGTAAGGGCTTCCGTGCTAACCTGGTGGTAACTGGGCAAATGGTAATGATTACCACTGGGTTAGCAGCTATTTTCCCTAGCAGGGCTGGAACCACCACTGGCGCCCACATTGGGCCGGTGGTAGTTTGAGTTTAGCATGCAGTAAGGCCGCATTGGGTTTACCACTGCTTTGTAAAAGGGCCCCTCAATGCCCTGGTAAGTCAGCTGCAGTAAAAAGAAGAGCAGAAAGGGAAACAGTCATCACTACCCACAGATTAAAGGCTAGTCTATTCTCTATACCCCCTCTAGTCAGCAGGAGGAGAGTGAGTAGTGTTTTTTATCCACTATTTACGCCTCTGCTGGTTTTCCTCTGCTGTCAGAACTATATGGGGTCCCATTTGTGGGAGTTTTAAAATGTATCTAAATAACAGTGTGTGTGTATGGGGGGGGGGGGGGGGGGGGGGGGGCAATGCACTTGTTTACACGCCATAGAATTAATCCTGCCCTGGCAAACAAAATAAAATGGACATTTTTTGGCTGCCTATCTTTAGTGGCTGCTGTTCAGAGCAGCTCTGCATTTTGATGGTATAGCCTAGACTCCCTGCCACCTGTAGTTGCTTCATCATTCCTGCACCAGCTCCATTCAGGAGGCAGGGCCTGGCCTGATCATGGTTGACAGATGAGTTTCAAAGTTCAAAATGAAGATGTATGTATCTATGTATGTGAATGGACAGATGGACAGATAGACAGACAGACTGAGGGATCCTCCCCAAAAGACTGTTACAAATATATCCTCAGGATGCCCTCCTCACATAAGAAGCAAGTCACAGCTTCCTCTGGCTATTTAAAGCCATAGCAAAATTGTATTCTGATGATGCAACTTGCTCTGATTGGTTCCCTGAAACTGTTTAAACCTGAGAACTCCCATTCTGCCTTACCCTTTGATAGGTTTCACACATGAGTGGAGTGGAGGAGTGGCCTAATGGTTATTGCAGCTGGTTTTGATTCTGGCTGCCTGGGTTCTTATTCCCACTGCAGCTCCTTGCGAAGTTGGGCAAGTCACTTAGAGGGTCTTTTACAAGCTGCGGTAGCGTTTTTAGCTCATGGTAGAAATCAAATGGTGGTAAACGCCGAGATGCCCATAGGAATATAATGGGCATCTCGGTGTTTACCGCCAGCTGATTTCTACCGCGAGCTAAACACGCTACTGCGGCTTAGTAAAAGACCTCCTTAACACTCCATTGTCCCAGGTACAAAAGCTTAGATTTTGAGTCCTCTAGGGGCAAAAAAAGTACCTACATATAATGTGTACAGCACTGCATGTATCTAGTAGCACTATAGAAATGATTAATAGTAGTAATAGTAGTGAGTTACTGGGCATGCTATGCCTTCTCTATCAATTTCTCATCCTGTCTGGTCCAAGGGATCTAGCCCCCCCCCCCCCAATAAGGGGAAAGGTACTGTTATATACTTACCTCAAGGATGCCCTTCTCATGTGAAAAGTGAGCCTTGGCTTCCTCTAGCCTTTGTACGCCATCAAAAGTCACATCCTGATTATGCGATTTGCTCTGTTTATGTTTTATTAAAACTTGCAATACCACTCAACTGCTGAGGCAGAGCAGAGCGGTTTACATAAAAGTTATGACATAGATAATTTAAAAAAAAGGAAAGGAACGCCATAGTAAAAGATAGAAAAGCTGTTCAATCATGCTTAGAGAGTTGGAAAACAGAACAGAAAGCTGGTCGCTGTGTCGCCCCGTGTCCCCAAAGGCCTGGTTAAAAAGATAAGTTTTTAAGTTAGCCTTAAAAGAGGTTAAAGTAGATTCGCTGATTGGTTCCCTGAAGCTATTTAAATCTTGTCCTTTGATAGGTTTCACGCATGGGTTCCTGGGTACACTACTACTTTTGTTTGTCTTCTGCTACCATCCTTTGCTTGTCTTCTGCTGGTGATCATGTTCTAGTTGACCCAACTGGTCCCTGGTTCCCAACTACAATTTGCCTGTTGATTCAATACTGTTCCTGATTTATTGGTGTTGGCTTGTCCGACCATGTTTCTGACCTTCATTCCTTTACTTCTCTAGTCTTCTATCATCTGGCGACTGTTGTCTAATGCTAAAATCTGTAAGGAACACCTTGGGCTCGTTCTTTAAGTCCTGGCAACTGAGTACTAGAGGGCTCAAAGGGAAAGGAGGTAGTTTTTATAAGTGAACACACACAACCTAGGCCAAGGGCCCATGGTGTTTACTCACTGAGTTGTTGTCTGGTTGTGAATAAGTGAAACATGTCAAAAATAGTGTTGGGCCCAGTGCCCTACTTGCCCAACCTTTGGATCTGCACCCTCTGCCCCCAGACCCCTGACCTCCCAAAATTCTTACTCCTTACATGTGGGCTCTGAAATCCCCAAAGGGGGAAGGAGCGAGCCCCAGTCAGTCCTGCTTTTCCTGGTTCTGATTTCAAAATGGCACCAATTGGAGATCCCTCAGATGGAATAAGAGGCATAGGGTGGGGAAGAGGGGGTATACCAGTTGTCCTTGAATTTTTAAATATTGATGGTGGGGGGAAGGATCAGCAGGGAGAGGCCCAGGCATTGGGTCAGCTGTTATTGTACTGAAAATAAAACAAAATATAGACATAATTTTGTTCATTTTTCTTTCCTTTCAAATAAAACATGTAGAACCCAACACCTGAGAATCAGGCAGAAACTTGAAAATCTATTGAGCAGCTTCTTAGGGTAAACCCTAGTTTAGAAAGTACCAGCTGGTGAAACAATATCTAATTACCCTGGGCAATGGCCAATAGATCTCTCTGTTGCCAGCCAGTTAGATTCTAATCAGAATGTCATTAACATCTTTCCTTCTGGCATATATCATCAGGACGAAGAAATAATGTCTATTAAACAAATCACTAAAAGCTTTATCCATCACTAGAAAAACGATACACTTTCTTTGTTCTCTTCTAGAAATGTAGATTTAGGACATCTTCATTGACCACTGTTACTCTAACATTAACACGCACACACACCCTATATTTCCCATTGTTTTATGTGCCAGAAGCTTAATAAAGAAGAATTTCCAAACTCACCTGGATAGGTTGCTTATATGTTTTATATCTTACAAACTTCAAACAGAAGCTCTCAGTGACACAATGCAAGTTTTACAATGAAGGTTAGCAGTAAATTTGAGAGACTGAGATCATACTCCACATGCCCTGGCTTAGGAGTGCTACTACTACTACTATTTAGCATTTCTATAGCACTACAAGGCATATGCAGGGCTGCACAAACATAGAAGAAAGACAGTCCCTGCTCAAAGAGCTTACAATCTAATAGACAAAAATAAAGTAAGCAAATCAAATCAATTAATGTGTACAGGAAGGAGGAGAGGAGGGTAGGTGGAGGCGAGTGGTTACAAGTGGTTACGAGTCAAAAGCAATGCTAAAGAGGTGGGCTTTCAGTCTAGATTTAAAGATGGCCAAGGATGGGGCAAGATGTAGGGGCTCAGGAAGTTTATTCCAGGCATAGAGTGCAGCGAGACAGAAGGCGCGAAGTCTGGAGTTGGCAGTAGTGGAGAAGGGAACAGATAAGAGGATTTATCCATGGAGCGGAGTGCATGGGAAGGGGTGTAGGGAAGGACGAGTGTGGAGAGATACTGGGGAGCTGCAGAGTGAGTACATTTATAGGTTAGTAGAAGAAGTTTGAACAGGATGTGAAAACGGATAGGGAGCCAGTGAAGCGACTTGAGGAGAGGGGTAGTATGAGTAAAGCGACCCTGGCGGAAGACGAGACGGGCAGCAGAGTTTTGAAATGATTGGAGAGGGGAGAGGTGACTAAGTGGGAGGCCAGCAAGAAGCAGATTGCAGTAGTCTAAACGAGAGGTGACAAGGGTGTGGATGAGGGTTTTGGTAGAGTGTTCGGAAAGAAAGGGGTGGATTTTACGGATGTTGTAAAGAAAGAAACGACAGGTCTTAGCGATCTGTGCCAAAAGTTAAAAGGAGGTTAAGCAGCAAAATGGGGGTGAAAAGGCAGTTAAGTGCCAAGTTATAAAATAACACCTATATAACTGCAAAGGGGATGTTTACATGGGTGGGTCTTGGGCATTCCGACTATTTAAGCACATGCTTTATTGAATACTGTCAGTCAGATGCCTAACTGCTGCAAGTGCTTTAGTTATTCTTTTAAGCATTTTATTTTTATTTATGAAATTTCAAATTATATGCATTACAACACATGCACAAATAAAATAAGAATAATAAACATAAGTAAAAAGAAAATGATCTCAAACAAGAATAAAAACAACAGTCCACAAGTAACGGATCCAAGATTAGAAATAAGATTAGAAGAAAGATATTCCAGATAACCCAGAAATATATAAAACAGCAGTGTGCAAGAGAGTTCAAACTAGCTGGCAGAGGCAGATAACATTCTAATTAATAATGTCATTATTAATCGAGGAACATTCTCCAGAAACTAAAAAGTCAATCAGTTGCTTAGGCTTAAAAAATAAAAAAAAGTGATAAAAAATCTATACGGAAATTTTAAAGAAAGTTTTGCCCCTAGAGCCAAGACTCAAGGCCACGAGGCCAAAAAGTCCTTCCTCTTTTTCTGGGCCTCACTACTTAAATCAGGAAGTACTCGTACTTTGGAGCCTAAGAAAACCACATTGATTTTTCTGAAGTATGAACATAAAATTAAATTTCTATCATGTTCAAGTGTAAATGTGGCAATCAATATTCTTTTTTCAGTCACAACTTCAAGAAAGCTTTCTAAAAATTCTTTTAAGTATTTTAACGTTTATTTTGGCTTATTTCTTACCGTATGTTGACTGTAATTTCATTTAATTTCATTTCTTGTTCTCTTATGTATGTTATTTTGTAACCTGCCTAGAATTGCTTAGATAGAGCAGGTTTTAAATGGTTAAAGTAAAATAAATAAAATTTAGGCTCAGCCATTTACACCTGCTGACTTACACTAGTATTTTATAATGCATTAGGTAAACAAATTTGCTGTTATAGAACAGTAGCTTAGCATCTGCATTTGGGGTGGCTAATATTTAGTGCCCTTTATAGAATTGCCCCCACAGTGCATTTGAAAAACTTTCGGGCTGATATTCAGAAGTTATACATTCACCAGCAGAGCAAAATGCACCAACAGAGTGAAAAGGTGGCTGCAGGCCAGCAATACCCAAAGCTACTTTCTGGTTGCTCCCTTGGCTTCAGAAGAAGGGAGAACACCAGACCCGCGAAAAGCTTTAGCAAAATGAAGACAACAGTAGTCAGATCTGAAAGGGAGGGAAGGAGCCCATTACAGCTCAATCCACAAAGAGGGGTTCTGAAGTGAGATCCTCTCCAGGACTGGAGAACCCCAGGATTGTAGGGATGCATTACAGGGTATGGATCTTGCCTCAGTACTTGTTCTTCACATCTTGCGATATACTAGCAATCTTTCTAATTGTTTCCACATAGCCCTATAGGTGAGAGCTCAGTTTTTATATCAGTAAGACCTCTGATCATCCTCTCTCAGTCTTTCAAAGGGCTTTTGGCTCACTTGTGCAGCTTCACCTCCCTCATCCCAAGCATGAACATGGTGCAGAGCACTCTTGCTCTTTCTACTGCTGATGTAATGTTATAATTATAGTGCCAGGTAAGCATTTGCTTGTTCTTTAGGCCATTTGCCAGCCATGCTGCCTCAGTCTGAGGTTTGAGGGAGGGAGATTAATTGAAAGGAAGAATTTAGTCAAGGAAGAAAAGGAAAAGGGAGGAAAGAATGCAGCAGAGAATAGGATGGATAAGTGAAGAGAGGAGAAGAGAGAAAGCAGTAGGGAGGAGAAAAGGCAGAAGAGAATAAAGGAGAGGACAAAAGGAGAGAGAGCACAGCAAAGGAAAGGGAAATCAAGGAAAAGAGGAGAATAGGGATAGAAGAAGAGGCACAATAGAGAGAAGGAAAGGAGACGTGGGGAAAGAGAATAAAATAAAGCAGAAATTAATAAAATGGAGGAAGAAGAGAGAAGAGGGGAAGGAGCATCAGAGGATGGAGGACTGGAGTATCAGTACTCCATAGAAGAGAAGCTCTGGAATGGAGGCTAAGTGACTCTGTCAGCTAATGGGAATTGTTGAAGAGTTAAGAGGAAAATGAACCAGAGGAGGGGTTAAAGGACTGAAGGAATGGTGGGCAGAAAAAGGAGAGGAACCAGGGAAAAGGTAAGCAAAAGGGACAGTAGACTACAGGAATTGGCAATGGTCTCGAGGAGGAGCTGAGTCCTGACAGGGGTATGTCCTTGAAACAGCTTCATGCAAAACATGTGTCATGTCGGACTATTTGCCCCTGAGCCGACAAAGCTAAGTTTACAACTATAATGTTTAATAAGCTTATTATCAAGTTTTTTTTACTTTATTAAAACAGATTAGACTGATAAAAATAGATATCATTGAAAAGGCAATTAGACCGATGATGAACTAAGTGCATGATTCTTGAAGCATAAAAGTCTTAAGGCTTCAAGTTGCATTGCTGAGGTCTATTCAGGATTCTTAAAGAAATAGTGATTGAATGATAATTTGGACTCTGCTTTATTAATTTTAATCTTATGCAAATTAAGTTCATGCATAACTTTGTGGATAACATGAAAACCTGACTGGTTAGGGCTACCTTAGGACTGGACTTAGGAAACACTGGTGTAATGGACTGGCCCAAGATGTAACCTTCAGTGACTAGGACTGATCAGACCTGTCTGTGGCACGATAGTTTCTTGATGGGCCCAAATTTAAACCGATAAGCTGAAGAATTATGTCAATAGTGTCAGCACAGTCATTGCACTCGGTATATTCAGCTTTGCTAGCTATTCAGTTAGTGCTGGTGAACGTATAGTGCTACCCTTTAACATAGTAACATCTCTCTATATAAAACGCACCTCCAACGTTCTAATGAAGCCTCTCTTAGCCAACATTCTAAAAGTGAAGGGGGTGAGATCGCATTGTGTCTGCCCCGCCCACGCGTCAAACGTGATGACGTCGAGGGCGGAGCAATGACACTCAACCAATCGCATCGCTCGGCAGCGAAGCGTCAGGGAAGGAGGCGGCGCTCTCGACGTCTAGCCTTCCCTTCGCTGTGTTCCGCCTTCTGACGTCAAGGATGACGTCAAAAGAAGGCGGAACACAGCGAAGGGAAACCTAGACGTCGGGAGCACCGCCTCCTTCCCTGACGCTTCGCTGTCGGAACCGCCACGGAGGTAAATTTAAAAACAAGAAAAAAAAAAACACGCATGTTGGGGGGAGAGAAGAGGGTGGCCAGTAAAGTACAACAATGGGAGCGGGAGGGCAGGGGAGAAACGACAGCATGGATGCGAAGGGGGGGGGAGAAGAGGGCGGGCCAGGCTGGGACATGGGAGAGAGAGGAGCATGGATGCGAGGGGGGGTCATGGAAGGGAGAGAGGGGACTTGCTGAAAAAGGATGAATGGAGGCGGCAGGGGACAGAGGAGCATGGATGGCCATGGATTGGGAGGGCAGGGCTCAGGGAGAGGGGGCAATTGCTGGAAAGGGATGAATGGAGGGGGCAGGGGACAGAGGAGCATGGATGGGCATGGATTGGGAGGGCAGGACTCAGGGAGAGAGGGGAATTGCTGGATAGGGATGAATGGAGGGGCCAGGTGACAGAGGAGCATGGATTGGACTCACACTTTCACTCTGACTCTCAAACAGTCACTCTCACATACACTCTCCCAAACATACACACTCCGAGGAAAACCTTGCTAGCGCCCGTTTCATTTGTGTCAGAAACGGGCCTTTTTTACTAGTAGTAAATGATGGCAGATAAATACCTGTACGGTCCATCCAGTCTGCCCAACAAGATAAACTCATTTTACATGGTATGTGATACTTTATATACAGTGGGGGAAATAAGTATTTGATCCCTTGCTGATTTTGTAAGTTTGCCCACTGACAAAGACATGAGCAGCCCATAATTGAAGGGTAGGTTATTGGTAACAGTGAGAGATAGCACATCACAAATTAAATCCGGAAAATCACATTGTGGAAAGTATATGAATTTATTTGCATTCTGCAGATGGAAATAAGTATTTAATCCCTCTGGCAAACAAGACCTAATACTTGGTGGCATAACCCTTGTTGGCAAGCACAGCGGTCAGACGTTTTCTGTAGTTGATGATGAGGTTTGCACACATGTCAGGAGGAATTTTGGTCCACTCCTCTTTGCAGATCATCTCTAAATCATTAAGAGTTCTGGGCTGTCGCTTGGCAACTCGCAGCTTCAGCTCCCTCCATAAGTTTTCAATGGGATTAAGGTCTGGTGACTGGCTAGGCCACTCCATGACCATAATGTGCTTCTTCCTGAGCCACTCCTTTGTTGCCTTGGCTGTATGTTTTGGGTCATTGTCGTGCTGGAAGACCCAGCCACGACCCATTTTTAAGGCCCTGGCGGAGGGAAGGAGGTTGTCACTCAGAATTGTACGGTACATGGCCCCATCCATTCTCCCATTGATGCGGTGAAGTAGTCCTGTGCCCTTAGCAGAGAAACACCCCCAAAACATAACATTTCCACCTCCATGCTTGACAGTGGGGACGGTGTTCTTTGGGTCATAGGCAGCATTTCTCTTCCTCCAAACACGGCGAGTTGAGTTCATGCCAAAGAGCTCAATTTTTGTCTCATCTGACCACAGCACCTTCTCCCAATCACTCTCGGCATCATCCAGGTGTTCACTGGCAAACTTCAGACGGGCCGTCACATGTGCCTTCCGGAGCAGGGGGACCTTGCGGGCACTGCAGGATTGCAATCCGTTATGTCGTAATGTGTTACCAATGGTTTTCGTGGTGACAGTGGTCCCAGCTGCCTTGAGATCATTGACAAGTTCCCCCCTTGTAGTTGTAGGCTGATTTCTAACCTTCCTCATGATCAAGGATACCCCACGAGGTGAGATTTTGCGTGGAGCCCCAGATCTTTGTCGATTGACAGTCATTTTGTACTTCTTCCATTTTCTTACTATGGCACCAACAGTTGTCTCCTTCTCGCCCAGCGTCTTACTGATGGTTTTGTAGCCCATTCCAGCCTTGTGCAGGTGTATGATCTTGTCCCTGACATCCTTAGACAGCTCCTTGCTCTTGGCCATTTTGTAGAGGTTAGAGTCTGACTGATTCACTGAGTCTGTGGACAGGTGTCTTTCATACAGGTGACCATTGCCGACAGCTGTCTGTCATGCAGGTAACGAGTTGATTTGGAGCATCTACCTGGTCTGTAGGGGCCAGATCTCTTACTGGTTGGTGGGGGATCAAATACTTATTTCCCTCTGCAGAATGCAAATAAATTCATATACTTTCCACAATGTGATTTTCCGGATTTAATTTGTGATGTGCTATCTCTCACTGTTACCAATAACCTACCCTTCAATTATGGGCTGCTCATGTCTTTGTCAGTGGGCAAACTTACAAAATCAGCAAGGGATCAAATACTTATTTCCCCCACTGTATATATACCCGAGTTTGATTTGTCCTTGCCTTTCTCAGGGCACAGACCGTAAAGTCTGCCAAGCACTCTTCTTGTACTAAAAGTTCTGAAGCTAACGTCGAAGCCCCTTAAAATTTACACTCCAGCCCATCCCTATCTATTCAGTCACGATCAGGGCGTAGACCATTGAAGTCTGCCCAGCACCAGTTTTGTTTCCCAATTACCGGCGTCGCCACTCAATCTCTGCTAAGATTCTGTGGATCCATTCCTTCTAAACAGAATTCCTTTGTGTTTATCCTACACATGTTTGAATTCCATTACTGTTTTCATCTCCACCACCTCCTGCGGGAGGACATTCCACATATCACCATCCTCTCCATGAAAAAATACTTCCTGACATTAGTCCTGAGTCTGCCCCCCTTCAACCTCAATTCATGTCCTCTAGTTCTACCACCTTCCCGTCTCCGGAAAAGGTTCATTTGTGGATTAATACCTTTCAAATATTTGAATGTCTGTATCATGTCACCCCTGTTTCTCCTTTCCTCTAAGGTATACATATTCAGGTCAGCAAGTCTATCCTTGTACGGTTTGCAACGCAAATCCCATACCATTTTTGTAGCTTTTCTTTGCACCGCTTCCAGTCTTTTTACATCTTTAGCAAGATATGGCCTCCAAAACTGAACAAAATACTTCAAGTGGGGCCTCACCAATGACTTGTAGAGGAGCATCAACATCTCCTTTCTTCTGCTAGTTATGCCCCTCTCTACACAGCCTAGCATCCTTCTGGCCACGGCCGTCACCTTGTCGCATTGTTAATTAATTGTTAATTTAATTTAAGTTGGTGACCATACTAACTGAATATTTGCCTGGCAGGTTTTAAATATCTTACCAGTGAAAAGGAATATATTTCCTTGTAAAATCTTTCTGGATGACAGGAAAGAACATAAACATTTCTCATAGGGTTGTTTTGCACCCTCCCTTCTAGACACAGGTGTAAACCAGCATCTGGTAGCTGGAAAATAGAACATAACTCTCCATGCTGGGAAACAGCAAAACAGGGGCAGATTTGTTGGCTCCTCTCTGCAAACTGCCTACAGAAGAAAAATTATTCAACCCATAGAGGTGTAATCATCCACTGACATGTCAGCGGCCTCCAGGCTCAACTGCCAGGGCTTAAGGGCACATGCGCTTTACATAACAAAGGCACAAAATAATTAGGAATGCTGTAGCCATCGGGCACCAGTGCTACCTCTATAATAAATTTGTACTGTAAAATCAATTCGATAAAGAGCATATTGAACTTCTGTCTCCTTGAAATGCACTGACTGATGGATGGAAGATCTGAAATGCCTTTTTAGGTGTTCTTCTAAAGAGTAATTGTGACCCAGGTCACAAAGTGGTCCAGTAAATGTTGGAGAGTTTCAGTGCTCCGGTGCTGGCTTCCTGGGTAATGTGATTCTCATGCAGGGTAACACTTGTCTCTGGAGTAGGGGTTATGTACTGGGGGGAGAATGGATTGTGCATGTAATGACCCACTCTCAGTGAGGTGAGATTCATACTGGATGTTTGCAGAGGTTGCCAACAAAAATATGGAGTAGAATTATAAGATTGATGTACCTGAATTCATATGCATCAGGCCTAACCAGGGCTGAACTGACCGTGATATGGGCCCTTGAGCAAAAAGGGTCATGGGCCCCCAACTACCTATCAAAAGTGAATAAATTAGATAGAAGTTAGGGCACAGTTGGGCCCCCTACTGTTGTGGGCCCTTGGGCATTGCCCTATTGTCCTAATGGTTAGTCTGCCCTTGGGCCTAACCATATTAAGTATGAGCAGGAAGGAGTATATTGTTTAACAGGGGGGAAATTTAGATAAAAAGTTAGGTAACATCCTGATAAAGGATGCAGAAAGGCTAAAAAGGTTAGGGCTCTTCAGCTTGGAAAAGAAACGGCTGAGGAGAGATATGATTGAGGTCTATAAAATCCTGAGTGGTGTAGAACAAGTTTCACAGTTCAAGGGGACAGTGAGCTTTTAGACTGTAGCTGGGTCTGACTATCAGGTGAGTCACTTGGGCTGGGTACAGCACTAGGCAAAGTACTAGGCAAGGCTTGGCAGAAGAGAAGGCAAGGCAGGACTTAAACTGGAGACAAGACAGGAAAGACTAGACAGGACAAGTCAAACAAGGCTAGAACTGGATTTAGACAAGGCAAGGCAGGAGCTAGAAACAGACAAGACAAGGCTGGACAGGACAGGCAGGACAAGAACTGGAACAAGGGACAAGAGAGACAAAGCTAGGGCTAGAGTCAAGGCAAGGCAGGAACTCAGAAACAAGGCAAGGCAAGGCAAGGCAGGACTGGAGCTTGGCAGGAATTCAGCAGGAAGACACAAGGAAACCAGGAAGATTTTGCATGGTAGGAGACATCATTGCAAAGGCCCTGAAGAAATGCTGGGGCCTTCCTGAAATACCAGAGATCAGAAAGTGACACTCCCCACAGGGTTTCCCAGTAACGATGCCACAGGAGATAACCAGCGGCTCTTCAGTGAGCATGTGCTCTAGGAAGAACAATGACCATCGGCACACAATTGCAGAAGGAAGGCAGGGTGCCACCTGGAGGAGCATCGTGGGATCTGGCAGGGGCAAAAAGGTGCATTGGGGCGGGAGGCATGGCAGAGCTGTGACAAGTAGAAGTGACTCAATTTTTTACTCTTTCAAAAAGTACAAAGACTAGGGGACACTCAATGAAGTTACATGTAAATACTTTTAAAACAAATAGGAGGAAATATTTTTTCACTCAACGAACAGTTAAGGTTTGGAACTCTTTGATGGAGGATGTGATAACAGCGGTTAGCATATCTGGATTTAAAATCTGGCTCAGAGGGACAATTACTGCAGTTCTGCTGCATGGATCTGGGAGGTGGCCAAGGGTGGCATGATAAGGTCATTGAGTCTATAACCTTACGTTGAAGCACTGACACTCAGGAAGCACTGGCTGAAGTGGTAAACCCTGATATGAGAAGAGTGTCACTGCAGTACCTATGGATAACCTGCTATTGAGACAGACATGGGGAAGCAACTGCTTGCCCTGGGATTGGTATAATGGAATGTTGCTCCTATTTGGGTTTCTGCCAGGTACTTGTGACCTGAATTGGCCACTGCTGGAAACAGGATACTGGGCTAGATGGACCACTGATCTGACCCAGTATGGCTATTCTTATGTACTTATGTTCTTAGAATCCCTCTGCACTTCTTATGAGAGGAAAGGAAAGGAAAGGGGAGGAAACATGCTTAATGAATATTTGTAGTACTGCAACAGTGATTTATAAAATGGAACATGGGGAGATTTTTGGTATACTTAAATTTCATGGTATAGTTGATCAGTAAAATGGGAGCCCACAGGAGCTGTAAGGAGTAGATCTGGGAAGATGTATATGAGGAATGGAAAGGGTTTCTTTCAGTTGGGACATGAAGGGGGGGGGGGGGTTATAAGTTTATTTGGCAATCAATGAACTGGTTACAATATATTATTGGTGCTACTTTTTTTTGTTCAATAAAAACTGTTTATGTTTAATGCCTATCTGTAACTAACTTTGGGCGCAAGACTTTTGCCTGATAGAACCAGGCCTAAGTCCAGCGCCCAAAGTTAGGTGCCACTTGCACGCTATGCTGGTAATCTATGAAGGTCGGTGCCCTTTATAGAATACAGGCTTTGCACAATCTTCCTGGAGCCTAACTTGTGGCACCATATACAGAATCTGGCTCAGAGGGACAATTACTGCAGTTCTGCTGCATGGATCTGGGAGGTAGCCAAGGGTGGCATCAGTGGCGTAGGAAGGGGGGGGGGGCGATGGGGCGGTCCGCCCCAGGTGCACGCCGCTGGGGGGGTGTCAGCTTTGCTGGTTCCCTGCTCCATCTGCCCCGGAACAGGTTACTTCTTGTTCCGGGGCAGAGAGAGCAGGGAACCAGCGGAGCCGACGCAGCTCCCAGTGACGTGCACTCGGGGTGGATCGGCCTTCCAGCCCGCCCCCCACTTTTGTATGGCAGTAAGAATGCGCTCCGGGGGGGGGGCGCCATGCTGCACCCGGGGGGGGGGGGGTGCAGCGGTGACCCACCCCGGGTGTCAGCCGCCCTCGTTACGGCACTGGGTGGCATGATAAGGTCATTGAGTCTATAACCTTATGCTGAAGCACTGACACTCAGGAAGCACTGGCTGAAGCGGTAAACCCTGATATGAGAAGAGTGCTACTGCAGTACCTATGGATAACTTTTTGTATTTGCTGTTCCCACTAGAAGTGAGAGGAAAAAAAGTAGAAATGGGTGGTTAAAGTTCAACAGAGTTTGGAATTTTCCTCAGATCCAGTGGGAAAATTAATCGAGGGGCCCTTTTACAAAGGCGCAGGAGGGCGTACGCGCATAGAGCTTGCGCCAAATCAGCACTACCGCCCGGCTAGCGCGTGAGCCGGGTGGTGATTCCAAATTTGGTGTGCGCTGAATCCCACGGTAGAAAATAATTTTTGATTTTCTACGCGGGCTGCTTACCTGGCAGTAAACAGCAATTGGCAGGAGCTGCATGCTTACTGCACGGGTAGCGCATGACACCTTACCACTAGGTCAGTGGGTGGCGGTAAGGTCTCACGTCGAAAATGGACATGCGCTGGTTTCAATTTTAGCACACATCCATTTTCTGGCACATTACAGCAGTGGACATTATTGAGTGCTATGAACTGTCTGCCTCACTAATGTGATGAAGCAGGATTTTTTTCATGTATAATGGTTTGATATTTAAATTTCTAAAGACATTTTAGATAACTAGTATATAGGGTGAGTGGTGGTTGAAAGGTGATGAATGAGTGTTTTAATGTTTAAAGTTAATAGCTGGTATAAGGCATAAGTATTTATAATAAAGAGATATTTGCATATATAAGTTGGAGTTTAGTGTGGTGTAACCTTAAAAAAGGCCCTTTTTCCTAGATGCAGTAAAAAATAGCCCAGCGCATGCCCAAGAGATTCACTCACACTATCGCAGGCTGCTTTTTACTGCAGCTTAGTAAAAGGACCCCTGAATTTGTTCTAGCAGATTTGGCATAACCTTTGAAAGAAAGTAAAAAAACAAAAATGCTTGACATACTTTTGAAAACATTCAGTATGGATTTTTAAAAAAATAAAAATTCTGGGTTGGTAAACCATCAAAATCTACTTCACATTTTCAAAAGTTAAGTTTCTAAAATCACTTAGGATTTCTTCAGAAAACTTTTCAATGAACTGATTTGGCAAACCTTTGACATTTTCAGGTTTGGTGAATTGTCAGATGATCCTGTTCTGAAGGGATTTGTATATCTACTGCCAGCTCCTAGAATTATCACAATCCTCGCAGGAAAACCCAAACACAAGCAGAGCAGTTTTGGTAGGAAGACTATTTCAGCGGAAACAGAATTGATGAGGAAAATGTAAAGGCTGAGTAAAGGTTCAGTTCTTTGATACAAGACAGTTGATGAGTACCCAAGTACCCCACTTCCAACACTGCTTGGTGGAGAGATCAGGTAAGGCTGCTTGTATTGTGGATTTGTGTAGAGCAGCCTTCTCTTCCCCCACATGAGTGATAATATTTAAGGAGAGCCAACGAGGTTTGGTATCATTGCCTATGAATAATTAAATAGCTTAATTAAATACAGATTTCAAATATCACATTATTCTGTGCACTATGAATTTTCCCTATTTAAAATGACACTGTAAGGGAATATTTTACACTGCCGACTCACTTTGCTGCAGAATCTATCATTAGGCTCTGAGCAAGGCAGTGGTCAAGCTTGACCCACACAGCAACACTAGCTCTTCAAAAACACTCAACATATTTTGCAATGTTTTTATTTCAGTTAGATACAGCTCATGCGCTTTCATTGGTAGGTTCAAAGGTAGTTACAGCAGGCAATTCCCTGTTACCAGAGGGCTTGAGTCTAAGGTCAAGATGTACCAACATGCACTACAGTGTCATTATTTATTTATTGGGATTTATTAACCACCTTTATAAAGAGATTCGCCCAAGGCGGTGTACAGCAGATACAGTTTAACATAAAACCTACAATTTTATTAACAACATAACAGTAGTGAAATGACCAAATATAAACATAAATACAATAAATGAGGAAAACTTGGAAACATCAAATTGAAACCTAATAACAGGAGTACCATGAAACAGTATCAAAAATATACACATTTAACAGCACTGCAGGACAAATATGTAACAGCAATATGATAAATGTCAGTATAATACAAACAATACCATAATAGACAGCATGGAAGAACATTCGAATAGATATAATACAATGTCAGCATAACACCAACAAAATACCTAATAAGCAATGCATTAGAGCATACAAATAAAATAGATATGATGCTGAAGCTTTTCTACAATACAACTTACCATATAGCTGAGGGGCCAAGTAGAGATGTATAGACGGGGATAAGATGGGTAGTATAGAGTTAGTTGGGATAAATAGATGGATGGCTAAACTCTTTGTACAGTGAAACAAGATATAAGGAACTGGTCTAAGTTATAGTGTGTGTAGCAAGCTAGTCCAGATGCAGAATGAGTGTATAGACGTCTAAATCTGATTTTGGATGTTTTGCAGAAAACGTCCAAAAATCAAGTGGCAAACTACAATTTTTGAACCAGAAAAACAGCTTTTTGTTTGGAAAATGGCCATTTGCTAGATAATTTTGTGCTCATTGCATGTATCCTTTTGGACCAAGGGAAAAATGTTCATGCAAAATGTAAATAAACCATTAAGATATTTAGGGGGGGCCAGCATTCTTAGTAGACTGGCCACACTGACAATCCAGCAGAGCAATGGACTTCACATCTCACTGTTACCCCCTTATATTGTACGGGGAGCCCTGCAAAACCTACCAAAATCCTACTGTACCCAACTGTACACCACTACAATAGTCCTTATGGCTGCAGGTGTCACCTATGTGTGGGTACAGTAGGTTTTTGATGGGTTACACCACAAGTATAGCAGTTAGAGTGGGATATGGGCCTGGGTCTCCTTCTGTACAGTTCAAAGCACTGACCACTAGGCTACTCCAGGGACCTGCTTACTGCTCTAATAGGCTTGGTCATAACACCTGAAGCTGTCATACAGATTGGTATGTACTTTGGAGGGGAGGTGTCAGTGACCACTGGGGGAGTAAGGGGGGTATGCGTGAATCCCTCCAGTGGTCATTTGATCATCTAGGGGATCTTTTTGTGGCAGTTCAAAAATAATTCTTTTACCTTGCTTTTATTGTTACCCATTTCGTGTACAAAATCTGATAAGAATATCTTTTTTTCAATGTCGGTATTACATCATAAGACTCCTGAGGCAGGTGCTCAGGCGCCGAAACACAGCAGCTGTGTCGTCGCTTTTGATGTTTTGTAATAAAGACACTTACCCATCCACACGTCTCCGGTAATTGATAAGAGACAACTCTCCCTACTCCCCCCCTCCCCGTTTTTTTGCTTTTAATCATGATTAAACAGGTCTAGACCAAAACGCCTAACCTTTAACCCTGAACATCTTTGCTTTGTTATATTATGGCTGAAAAACATCCAAGTTTTGGGAATGTCCAAATCCTGCCCCTGACATGCACCCTTGTGATTTGGACACACTGCAAATGAACTGCATAGAAAACCATCTTTAAAATGGGGTTCGAAAATAGGGATTTGGACGTTTTGTCAAAAAAAATGTTCATCTGCCACTTTATGCCACTTTTTGGACATTTTTTTGTATCAAAAATGAGCCCTGTGGAGGGGCATAATCAAACGAGGATGACCATCTCTAAGGGCGCCCATCTCTAAGGATATCCCGGCGAAGGGGCGGGGAAACCCGTATTATCGAAACAAGATGGGCGTCCATCTTTCGTTTCAATAATATGGTCGGGGATGCCCAAATCCCAACATTTAGGTCAACCTTAGAGATGGTCGTCCCTGGTTTTCGGCCATAATGGAAACCGAGGACGCACATCTCAAAAATGACCAAGTCCAAGGCATGTGGTCGTGGGAGAAGCCAGCATTTGTAGTGCACTGGTCCCCCTGATATGCCAGGACACCAGCAGGGCACCCTAGGGGGCACTGCAGTGGACTTCACAAATTGCTCCCAGCTGCATAGCTCCCTTACCTTGTGTGCTGAGCCCCCCAAACCCCACTCCCCACAACTGTACACCACTACCATAGCCCTAAGGGGTGAAGGGGGGCACCTACATGTGGGTACAGTGGGTTTCGGGTGGGTTTTGAAGGGCTCACATTTACCAGCACAAATGTAACAGGTGGGGGGGCATGGGCCTGGGTCCGCCTGCCTGAAGTGCACTGCACCCACTAAAACTGCTGCAGGGACCTGCATACTGCTGTCATGGAGCTGGGTATGACATTTGAGGCTGGCATAGAGGCTGGCAAAAAATTAAAAAATATTTTGTTTTAGGGTGGGAGGGGGTTGGTGACCACTGGAGGAGTAAGGGGAAGTTATCCCCGATTCCCTCCGGTGGTCATCTGGTCAGTTTGGGCACCTGTTTGAGGCTTGGTCGTGAAAAAAAAACGGACCAAGTAAAGTCGACCAAATGCTTGTCGGGGATGCCCTTCTTTTTTCTATTATCGGCTGAGGACGCCCATCTCTTAAGCACGCCCCAGTCCCGCCTTTGTTACACCTCCGACATGCTCCCGTGAACTTTGGTCATCCCCGCGATGGACTGCAGTTGAGGGCGCCCAAAATCGGCTTTCGATTATGCCGATTTGGGCGACCCTGAGAGAAGGACACCCATCTCCCGATTTGTGTCGGAAGATGGGCACCCTTCTCTTTCGAAAATGTCCCTGATAGTCAGTTACCATATGAATTAAAGGCTTGGGAGAAGAGCCAGGCTTTCACCTGCTTCCTGACATAGAAGTAGTCTCGAGTTACATGTAGCCCCTCTGGGAGTAAATCCCAGAGCGTGGTAGCTTCTCCTGAGAAGGCTCGCTGGCGGGTATCACATCGTACAACTTCTTTTGAGAAGGGTACAGATTGTGATGATCCTTGAGAGGACCTTAGAGGTCCCAAAGGTGTGTAAAGAGCTAACTTATTCTTTAAGTACTCTGGCCCATTTTGTCTGAGGACCTTGAAAATCAAACGTAGAGTTTTAACACATATGATCTTAAATTTATACCTGAGGCACTACAGTGTGCTAAATAGTTAGTGTGGCAATTAGTGTGACAACCTGATAGCACATGCCAAGTCCTGCATTAACTGCCGAATGTGAATGGGGCGGAGAGCTACATAAGTATTGACACACTGGGACAGACCAAAGGTCCATCAAGCCCAGTATCCTGTTTCCAACAGTGGCCAATCCAGGTCACAAATACCTGCCAAGAACCCAGAAAAGCTCAATACATTTTATGATGCTTATCCCAGAAATAAGCAGTGAATTTTCCCATGTCAATTTAATAATGGTCTATGGACTTTTCCTTTAGGAAGCTGTCCAGACCCTTTTTAAACCCTGCTAAGCTAACCACCTTTACCACATTCTCTGGCAACAAATTCCAGAGGGGACTTTGCTTTACAGTTTATGTGGAGGTAATTACTACATGTGAACTGTTGATGTGAAAAATCAGTAAGTTCATCCTTGCTATCTGCAATGCAATTACTTGGAGATTTCTATAAATGATGCCTAAAGTTAGGTACTAATTCCATGCCCAACATTCGGCACGGAAATGCTTTCTAACAGATGCAAGGCATCAAAATGGAGCTGAAATGGCAGTTTGGTGTGGAAATACAGTTACACGCTCAGTTATAGGATAGCACTGAAGTGTATTTGCATGCAGCTACAAAGGGGGCATTTCTATGGGAGGGGCATGGGCAGGTCAGGGGGGTTCTGGAAAATTGCGTGCAGTGTTATAGAATGCCACAGATGTATGCCCAACTTGCATGCCAGGATTTACACCTGGTTTCAATTGGTGTAAGTTTTGGGCGTGGAATTTGGCGACCAACACTATTCTTCACTTCAGAGTGCTTTTTATAGAATAGCTCTGGGTGCTGACTTTTTTGGGCACCCATATTTGGGTGCCATGAACTGAATCCAGCCCTTAATGTGGTAAGTGTTTTGTCTAAGTTAACAGCATGGGAGAATGCTGAGCACCCTCCCCAACAGTTAATGTGGAGGCTTTGCAGCTACAGTGCATTAATTTTGCCAATTAACACACGGGAACTGCAAAATTGTATTGCATATTAGTCCAAAGTCACAAGAAGCAGAAGTAGGATTCAGACCCTGGCTTCTATGGTTCTCAGCCTACTGCTTTAGCCACTCGGCTACTCCTTTGCTTTTTTCATGAGCCTAACTGAACAGGCCACATCCTGACTTTTCTGTGAAACTAAATGGACAGTTGTTGACATTTAGACTGTGCTAGGCTGTTGGCAGCAATAAACTCAAGTTCAAGTATACTTGATATATTGCCTATTAAATATTTATCCAAGTGGTTTACAATATAATGGAGTTAAAAAAGAAAGAGGGGGGGTGTAGTAACATACAAACCATAGATTTCTAATTCAAGAGTACTGTAAGGACAAAACAGGAGAAATGGATACAATATCAACGAGTAGAAGAACCGGGGAAGGAGGTGCTCTCATTGTCCCAAAGAAAAACATCTAAGGCAACACCGGGCCATTTCCAGTGACTGGTGTTGAATATCTGGGTGTGTTTTGGCTGGCTTGAATTTAACTGACCAAGCCGATATTCAGTGCTGGTCAGTTATGAGGAGTGGCCTGGTGGTTAGGGTGGTGGACTTTGGTCCTGAGGAACTGAGTTCAATTTCCTGGCACAGGCAGCTCCTTGTGACTCTGGGCAAGTCACTTAACCCTCCATTGCCCGCTGCATTGAGCCTGCCATGAGTGGGAAAGTGCGGGATACAAATGTAACAAAACAAAAAAAACTGGCCAAAGATATACCTGCCATTTTGGCAGCCAAATTTGGCCGCCAAACTTTGCTGGTGATGCACTGAATATTGGCGGATTGCTGGTTATATCGCACAATATACCTGGCTATCCATTAAGCGCTAACCAGCAACATTTGATGTGGATTTGTAGTAGTTCTAAATAAAGTTATATTCTTATTTGTTAATATATAGAGCAATGATTTTTTTTAATTTTAGAATTGTATGTGTTATCGTTGTTATAAATTGGTAGCCCAGATTTTTTAGTGTGAAATATTCAGTTTAGGGGCAATCATGGTTACTCCGGGGCAAAGTTCTAAATTTGGTCTAACAGTGGAAAGGGTGTCTTCCCTGTTATCGGGCAACCGGTTGTTTAACACTACGGGGGGGGGGGGGGGGGGGGGGGGAGGGGAATCCCTAGTGGACTGGCCTGATGTTCTTAAAGTGCATAAATATATTGTCAGAATGTAATTTGATTCCACTTCATTAGTAGACTACTGCCACATCCAATGGGTACCCCACATAAGACATAAGCATCGCCACACTGGGACAGACCAAAGGTCCGTCTAGCCCAGCACCCTGTCTCCGACAGTGGCCAATCCAGGTCACAATCACCCGACAAGATCCACGGAGCAAAGCATTTTGTACTGCTTGTCCCAGGAATAGTGGATTTTTCCCTACATCCATTTTATAACATTCTATGGCCTTTTCCTTCAGGAAGCCGTCCAAACCTTTCTTAAACTCTGCTAAGCTAACCGCCTTAACCACATTCTCCGGGCAACTAATTCCAGAGTCGAATTATACGCTGAGTAAAGAAAAATTTTCTCTTGTTTTAAACTTATTGCACTCCAGCTTCATCGCAAGCCCCCTTGTCCTAGTATTTTTGGAAAGCGTAAACAGATGCTCCATATCTATCTTTTCCACTCCACTCATTATTTTATATACCTCTATCATATCACCTCTCACCCACCTTTTCTCCAAGCTGAAGAGCCCCAGCCACTTTAGCCTTTCCTCATAGGAAAGTCGTCCCATCCCCTTAATCATCTTTGTCGCCCTTCTCTGCACCTTTTCTAATTCCACTATATCTTTTTTGAGGTGCAGCGACCAGAATTGAACACAATACTCTAGGTGTGGTCTCACCATGGACCGATACATTGGCATTATAATATCCTCATTTTTGTTTTCCATCCCTTTCCTAATAATACCCAACAGTTTATTTGCTTTCTTAGCTGCAGCAGCACACTGAGCTTAAGAATTTATAAAGAATCCCAGTTCCTTGATGAGACGGAATATGTATCCCAGTGGGATAATATTTCAAGGTGCTCATTGGACTTAATGTTGTTTACCATTGATAAGTTAAATAGGATGTTAGTAGAATTAAATCAAGAACTTAGGATGAAGTTAGACATGATCAAACAGAGCAGTACTGTAGCAGTGTATGACCAACAGTGGGCTGAACACCAACAGATTTACATAAGTACATAAGTATTGCCATACTGGGATAGACCAAAGGTCCATCAAGCCCAGCATCCTGTTTCCAACAGTGGCCAATCCAGGACACAAATACCTGCCAAGATCCCAGAAAAGCTCAAAACATTTTATGATGCTTATCCCAGAAATAAGCAGTGGATTTTCCCATGTCAATTTAATAATGGTCTATGGACTTTTCCTTTAGGAAGTTGTCCAGACCCTTTTTAAACCCCGCTAAGCTAACTGCCTTTACCGCATTCTCTGGCAACAAATTCCAGAGTTTGGATAGATATAGGGCAGATATCAAGGGGCTAAATACAAACATGACCATTTAGATTATACTAAGGGATTTGTGTTCCCATGAATTGTTAGAGCCCGCAAATCACAGAAAAATAAGAAAAATTAAAAAAGTAATATTTATTAGTCTAAGGGGGATCCAAGATGGCGACGGTGTGACTTGCACCAACAGACGCGTTCTGAATAGTGCTCAAGCTGACTCTGGAAAGAGCCTCTTACCTGCTGTTTCAGATGGGTAAGAGACGAGGGAAAGTCAGGGAGATTCCCTCTGCCCCAGGCGATAAACCCCCGCTCCAACTGTTTCAGATGGGTAAGAGATGAGGGAAAGTCAGGGAGATTCCCTCTGCCCCAGGCGATAAACCCCCGCTCCAACAGCCGACGCTCGAACACTTTGGAATTGCGTCTGGCTCAGGTATGACCTATACTCCTGCTGCTGGAGTCCGCCCATCGGAGCTGACCGACAGTGTCGATGGGGCTTCTTTGAGCCCTGTCCCACGTACAGCACCACCCCAACCAGGAAGAGAGAGCTTTGTGGCGAGTCCTGTTGCTTTAATCCTGTCAGGTGAAAGGAGCATTCAGGGAGGGAACTTGCTCGAAGCTGGAACAAACGCTGTAAGCTTGAATATTCCAGAGGAATGCTCTACTCCTGCTGTGACTGCAAGTATCCTGGAACAAGTTGCTAAAGCACCTCCACTGGTTTTTGAGGGGAAGTTGGAAAGACCTGCTGTAGTGACATTAGAGTCACTTTGGGATTTAAATTCCACAACTCTCTCTGCTTTACAAACTATGATAGTAAAGAATTCTGAAACTATCAAGGTTTTGGCTGGGTCTACATTGAAACAATTACAAATTAATGATCTCCAAGCAGCAGAGGTAAAAACCCTCTCTGGCAAACTTGAAAAAATGGAAATCGTGGAGCAGTCTTTGATTAAAGAAAGGAATTTTGCCTCTAAACGCTTGGAATATTTGGAGAATCAATCAAAGAGACTTAACCTAAGAATTATTAACTTTCCTAAATCTCCATTTGTGTCACCAGTACAAATGGTTAAGAAATATTTAGTAGAAATCCTGGAACTACCTGAAAATTCTTTACCACCTATTACAAGGGCATACTATTTGCAAATTACTGGGAAAAACCCAGATAATTTAAACCCTCAAGTTATAATGAACTTGACTGAGTTCCTGGAATCATCTCTGGAGGTTGTCACGCAAAGAACTACTTTGTTAGTGACATTTGCATTAGAATTAGATAGAGATGCTGTACTCAGACTGTCCTTGAGACATTTGAATTCTTTATTTTTAGGTTCAAAAGTAAGGGTTTTCCCGGATTTATCCAGGGAAACCCAAAAGAGAAGAAACATTTCTTTTACAGCGTCCTAGGGTAGTAGCTTTAGGAGCAAATTTTCAATTGAAATTTCCTTGTGTTTGTAGGATACTGTATGAAACAATGCAATACCAATTTTTTGAACCTAAGCAGTTAGAGGATTTTCTATTAAGCAAAGAGAGTGTAATTGTGAAAATTTAATCCTGAATGTAACACTGTATAGTAGCTTGGATTAAGTCAACAGAGCATGGTGCAGTCTTTGGTTTAACAATTAGAGAATAGGCTTTGTTATATTAGCTTATAATTTAATTTCTTTTTCTTGGATCAATTCCTAAATTGTGGCCGATAAGAGTTTTTTTTTCTATTTCTCTTTGTATTACTGTTTTCCTATGATGATGTTGCATATTTCGTGTATTTTATTCAAGATTTATTGAATATTGTAATTATTAAAATTTGAAAATAAAAATAAAGTAACATTTATTAATTCCTCAAGCGACTCTTCGAGTGAGGATACTTCTAGTTCCAGAGAAACTGTTAGAGCAGAACCATCTACAGAACCACAAAATCCTTTAGGAGTGTTTTTACCCATGACCACAGCAGCTACAACTACCGACACAATCATTATAGCAACAGCAATCAGGCCCAAACACCAGCCCAGTGGAAATTGAACATAGCACCTCCTTCCCCGGTTCAATATATCTTCCAAAAGTTTAATTCTGCTCAAAACTCAGTACTGGCTCCGGGTATGTCATTTGTTCCTGTGGTTCCATATGATCCTTTTTTGACTAGATCATACCTTCAAAAATATTTTTGTAAACTGAGGCTGCAATTATATTTAAGCCCTCAAAGTGGGGGTCCAACGATGACCGAAGCCCTCTCCTTTTCGAATACAGATCGACTTCCGTCCACACGGGTCCCTCCTGGACCCATTCATTTCACCGTTGATATTTTCCAGTGTCTGGTAATTAGGGATGTCCAGTTGATGCGTAATCAATTTAGTTTAAGACATTACAAATTGTCTAATTCTCAGCGTGAAGCTTTGAAACAACAACAGCAAGATCAATCAATCATTCTCTGAGCGGACAAAGGAGGTGGGGTGTGGTCCAGGATGTGAGCCAGTATGTACAAGAGGCTAGGAGGCAATTAGATGACACTTAATATTATTGACATCTGTACAAATTGCCTTATAGGATCATGATCTAGATGATAGGACATATTTTGCTATCTGTAGCACAATGAGGTATTGTGACATCTAAGGAATATAAATATTTATTTCATCAATACCCGATTGTTCCTATAATTTATTTCATGCCTAAAATCAATAAGTTTCTATATATAGAGAAAACACAGTGTCTAGTCCTTTCATCTCAATACTCTCCACTTCTCCTGACTACACTTAGCACCCCAGATGTTAAACTCTCCATATCTGACAACCTAAAAGTAGTTGGATTAACGATTGATAACCATTTATCATTCGAAAACCATGCTACATTCATCACAAAAATGTTTAATATGATGTGGATTTTGAAATGAGTGAAATCATACCTTCCCCTGGACACCTTTCGGAACTTAGTACAATCCACAGTACTCACGCACGCAGATTACTGCAACAGTGTTTTCTTAGGATGTAAGACCCTAATCCTGAAGAAACCTCAGACTACACAAAACATGGCAGCCAGACTTTCTTTGGCAAGTCAAGATTCGATAGCGCAACACCTCTTCAAGAGAAGCTTCATTGGCTCCTCATCAGAGAAAGAATAAATTTTAAAGTCCACACTCTGATTCATAAGATCATATATGGGGAATCCCCTAACTACATAAATAACCTCATCGACCTCCCAACCAGAAATAGATCATCGTCTTCTCGTACTTACCTCAATTTACACCTTCCCAACGGCAAAGGTATTAAATACAAGACCTCCTATGCATCCAGTTTCTCCTTTTTGGGCAGCCAGCTTTGGAACGCTCTGCCAAGATCCATCCGAACAATCAACGGCCATCTACCATTCAGAAAAATGTTGAAGACCCATCTCTTCAAGAAAGCTTACCCTAATGACCCAACTTAACTTTTTAAGCCCACCCACATGATTTCTGCCCCGATGATTATTATACCTTTGACTATGTCTCACAATCTCCTTATGCTCATTTCTCAATCTCTTCCTCTCCATCCTTCCTACTCCTTACCCCTCCCAATCTCTTCTCCTTTTGCTCATCCTATCTTTGTTTACCTCTCCATGCTCAATTTACATATCCTCAAAACCCCACTACTACTATTTTTACTACAACTTGTAACATTCTCCTTCAAGACTTTGTAATTCTATTTACTATGTAAGCTGCATTGAACCTGCTATGTGTGGGAAAGCGCGGGGTACAAATGTAATTAATAATAATAATAATAATAATAATAATAATAACAACCTCTTGGGAAGCTCTATTGTCTCTGCTAAAGAGGCCCCTTATGGAACCACTCAATACTTGGACCACCACCTCCAGGCTAAAGTTAGTCAAGCTGCTTCTTATGTACATGATACATCGCATTTGTTACAAATATTTGCCCAGGTATAGGTACCTGGTCATTATGGATGTCAGTGCATTATACACTAATGTGACACAGAGGGCAACGTTAATGTTAATCCACACTTAGCTGACTCAGTTATCTTTGTCTAATGACAAAATAGAGTTTCTTGATCAGCTGGCTGAGTGTGTGATATTGAAGAATTATTTCATGTTTCAGGAGGAATTTGATTTGCAGATGAAAGAGGTTGCCATGGGGGCCACTGTTGTCCCCACTTTAGCCTGTCTTTATATGGTGGAATTTGAATATCAAAACAAAAAAACAGCACCACGGGCCTTTAAAATGGAACAAAGTTCTTTAATGAATGAGCCTTGACCCGACACGGGCCGTGTTTCGGTGACTAGCACCTGCGTCAGGGGTCACAGTGATGACGTGGAAAACTTGGGGAATAACTCGAATATTTTCATCTACAATATTCCTTACCCCACGTCTCATGTAGTAAAAGCTACAAAGCACCAAGGCTCATTCATTAAAGAACTTTGTTCCATTTTAAAGGCCCGTGGTGCTGTTTTTTTGTTTGGACTTTAGTTTGTACTTTGTTCCCGGAATTTGAATATCAACATGCATATCAATTGGGATATATGCATCATGAATTGTTATTGAAGCGTTACATAGATGATGAGTTCATTGATTTTGAGGGATGATCAATCATCAATGGACAATGTTTTGCAGTATTTGAGTTATAGGGATGCTAATATTTCCTTCTTTTTTTTTGGCAGATTAGTGCAACCACTGTGAAGTTTTTTTTGGATATTCAGATCATGTTACATCAGGGTTTTTTTTTCATACACAAGTCTATTGTAAAATCACTGACAGGAACATCATCTTTCATTATAAAAGTTTTCACCTACGTCAATTAAGAGATAGTTTTCCAGCTGGTCAGTTCCTGCGAGTTAAGAGGTTGTGCTTTGATCAACAATCTTTTATGACACATGCCAGACAGATGAAAACACGGTTTTTGACACATGCCAAACAGATCAAAACACGGTTTTTGAATGGTCATATCCCAATAGAGTTGTGCATAGGGCTTTTAAGTGGGCATATAATGCCCAAAAGCAATGCTAAGCAATCATCCAATGACCACCCTGAACAGCGTCTTACCTTATTTTGCCTTATTTTTCACAAGTATATCAGGTTCAACAAATTATCTGTAAACATTGGAACATTCTGTCTCTACATGCCGGTTTTGAATCTAAACCCAGGTTTGTTTTCACTTATAGCCAGAATTTGGGTGAGTTATTGAAAAGGGACAAACAATGTGATAGGACATTTCAGTTGTGGGCATTGCATATATTATACATTTTGCTATGATCACCAGTGTAGTTACTAATTCCCATTCTGGTGCAGCATTTAGATTATTACATAATACTGATTGCTCTTCTAAGCAGGTAATTTATTGACTTAAGTGCCCCTGTAATAAGTGGTACTTGGGGCAAACTAAAAAAAACCTATCAAACATCTGAGCGATCTTAGTTAGATTAAATTACATTGAAGCACCTCTTGTCATGCATTAGCAGCAAGCATGGCATCAAGTAGAAGACCTGCGATTTGTAGTATTTCAACACATTCATTTATCATGGGGAGGTGATGTATCACTGATACTAACTCGTAAAAAGCAAAGAATGCTATTTGATTGGAATATTGTGGAACCTACATGCTTGAATAAGGAAATTGAGTGGGAACAAGGTATTGCTGTTATTTTACATAATTTCCACTAGTTGGACCAGACGCCAGGGGGGTAGCCTCTGTGTTTATGGCTCCCTGTCACCGGAACTTTTTTCCTTGGTTTCAACCAAGGGAATATTATTGGAAAGCTTGTTTGGTAAGTTACCTTGTAATATTTTTCATATATTGGTTTAGTAGTTATATACATTTTCAAATTAGAGAGTTTATGATATTATTTTTATGCAGCTGTAGTCTCCTGAAGATGCCATTATCGGCAAAACATGAGGTTATGTAGAGACTAGCAGGAATCACTGAATAACCGATACAGCAGTTGGGAATGAGCCTTTTTGATGACTAAGCCTACACCACTTGAATTTGGTTCTATTGGGAATGGACAAGAGCTGGCTTTGACTGTCCACCTTGATATAGAGCACTTTGATTGCATGCTTATTTATTTATTATTTCAGCATTTGTACCCCACATTTTCTCACTAGTGTAGGTTCAATGTGGCTTACAGTTAAGTTATATTGGAAGTATTACAGAGCCTTTAAGGATCGGACATAGGCAGTGTTCAGTTCTGTCAGTGCTTCTAGATTACGGTGTGTTGGCTGGTGTTATACTCGGCTATGTGTGTTCATCAAAAAAGAATTTCCTGAAGAAGTGAGCTTTCAGGAGTTTTTGAAATGCTAGGTAGTTGTTTGTGAATTTTAGGTTTTTCAGTAGTGTGTTCCAGGCTCTGGTGCATAAGTATGTGAAGTTAGTTGCATATGTTGATTTGTATTTTAGACCTTGACATTTGTGGAAATGAAAGGTGAGGTAGCTTCTTGCGCCCTTGATTGCATTGTGTATTGGTAATTCTATAAGGTTTGTCATGTATTCAGGTGTGAGGCTGAAGATTATTCTGTAGGCCATAGAACATAGCTTGAAGGTTATTCAAAGTTTGAAGGCTTTGATAGGGAGCCAGTGTAGGCTTTGGAGTAGTGGTTTCGCACTTTCAAATTTGCGTTTTTCTGAATATTAGTCTTGATGCTATATTTTGTGCTGTTTGTAACCGCTTTAATATTTGCTCTTTGCATCTGGCTTAGATTCCGTTTCAATAATGTGCATGAGTGAGGACCATGGATTGAACTAGTGTGCAGAATACTTCTCTGAGGAAATAAGTTTTTATGAGTTTTAGTTTCCACATTGTGTAGAACATTTTTTTCATAGTATTTGAGACCTGATTGTCAAAGGTTAGATTGCAATCTATGGTGACTCCTAGGATTTTCAGTTTGTCTGTTTCTGGGAGGGAGGCTTCCATATCATCAATGTTCGTGAAGCATGTTAATGTTGTGTGGTGATGTGAGTATTAAATAGTGAGTTTTTTCTCTGTTCAATTTCAACTTGAATGCTGAGGCCCAGGATTCCATGGTATTTATGCCGTCGGTGATCCTGGTCGTGATTTCGGACAAATTCTTGTTGAAAGGGATGTAGATGGACACATTGTTTGCATATATTAAGGGTTGAAGATTTGTCTGGCCAATGATCGGGCCAGGGGGGTTGACTGCAAGAAACCTGGGCAAAGTTGCATTTTATAAGATGGCAAAAAGAGAGAGAGAGAGAGAGAGAGAGAGAGAGAGAGAGAGAGAGAGAGAGAGAGAGAGAGACAATGAAAGCCATCTGAATTCTGCATTTTTGCTGCCTTTGCTCCTGTCTACTGAAGCATCACAAGCAAAGCATGGAAAGGAGGTCTCCTTGAGGCCAGAGGTGAGCCTTACATGCCCCCAGTTCCCTTGCATTGGGGCTGCTGTGCTGGTGCCTCCTTCCTCTGGCCATGCAGGACTTCCTCTTGTGTGTATGTGCTGGGTACGTACCCCTTTCTTACTTCCCAATGATCAGCACTAAAGCGCACATAAAATTTGCATGCCATTAGCGCTGAGCATTGGGAAGTTCTTTTGTTGCATTGTAGTGGTGGTACTTTTGCAACACTGTTTTGTACAGCACCAGTTTTTTGAGCATTTGGTTCTCAGGATCTCCTTGTAGACAGCATCTTTCAGAAATGTTTAATACGTCATAGGGCTGGTACAAGAACATTAGGTGCCCTAAGCCACAGATGAGCACTCTGGTCCATGAGGGCTACCAGTTGGCCAAGTTTTCTGGATAACCCCAATGAATATGCATGAGATAGATTTGCATACATTGGTAGCAAAGCATGCAGGTCTCTCTCTTGCATATACAGTAATATTATCTGAAAAACCTGGTCAGTTGGTAGCTTTTGAGGACTGGAGTGCCCAGTTCTGCCCTATATGAACGGTTAGTTTGCATCCCTCCTCAGTTAACTTTCAGGCCCCTAGACTGCATTCATGAAATATCCATAATTAAACTCAGCAATAATTGGTCACCTAATTGTCAGTCCTCCCAAGAACCTAAGTACAGCTAGAATGTGACAGTATGTGCCAACTGTATTTTTCCTTCTCCTTCTTTTTCTCTTGGCTCCATTTATTTATTTTGACATTTATACCACACATTATCCTGAACATACTTGAGTTCAATGTGGCTAACAGTAAATAAACAACAGACAAGGTTTACAAAGCCGTAAACAAAATATCAATATAGACCATTGATGAGCAGTTGCAATCTAAGATGCTCCGTCAATGGATAGAAACCTCACAAAGGTGAGAGCCTTCAGTCTTTTACAAAATACCAAGTAATCAGGCTGACCCTGTTATCTAAAGTCAGCAGAGTGAACTGACTTAAAACGCACTCTCTTGCAATCTGGAAGATGAAGTCTAAGGTAGTCCCTAGAACCAGAGGTTATATTGTGTAGGGGAATAGATATTAAGGGCTGCGTATAATACGGTGTCATGCCATATAGTATTTGAAAGACAAACACATATAATTAAAAAATAATCCTGGCTTTAATGGGCAACCAGTGCAGCTTGCATAATAATGGAGTGGCTCTATCAAAATACAATACTTTGAAAAACCTGCCATTACACTTTCTTTTCCTGATTCTAACTGTTCCCATTGCCCATTTTCTGCTTTCATCATCTCACTAAACATTTTGTCTTCTACTTTCTTCTCAACTCTTGAGCTTCAATATTTTCTTCCTTTCATTCAATTATCTCCACTCTGTTTGAGTGCATCTCATCTTTGTCAGCGTTGTCATGTCTCTCATACTCTGCACTCTTTTGCTCCTTCTACTCTCTGCTGAGGATATCAATCTGAATCCTCGCTTTCAAATCAACTTTTGCACTACCTGTGCAGGTCAAACCATAATGTCTCCGATCTTATTTCTATTCCTCTCCTTCCTCATGTGTCCTGTGGAATGTCCAATCTGTCTCCAAAAAGTTTGCCTACATGCATAACTTCTTTCTCTCTCATACTTTCCATCTTCTTACTCTGAGACTTGGCTTTTCCCTGAAGACTCTGCTTCAGTTGCTGCCCTGTGTCATGGAGGTTTCTCACATACTCCTCACCAGGTTGCCATGGTGGTGGTGTCGATCTACCACTCTCATTTTCTTGTAGATTTCAGTCTTATTTTCCACCTCAGTCTCACTGCTTTACTTCCTTTGAAGTCTATTCTATTTGCCTATTCACTATAATACTATACAAGTCATTGCCCACGCACATTTACCTGGATAATAAGAGGTGCTTGTCACATTCCTGGGACCAGGGCTAGTCCAACCATTAGGAAAGACTAGGAGGTTGTCTAGGGTGGCAGCTTCTACGGGAGGACAGAAAAGAGCAGCTGAAGTCATAGCAAAACAATAAGTCCTGACAGTATCATAAACTGAAAGAATCATCAATGCGTACTTTTACTGCAAAATGAAGTTTAATATTAAAGTCAGATATCCAGTTATGCACTTTTGCACAAATGTTGTAGGATGATCATAATTGAAGAGTTTAATTACCAAAGTCTTGGGGTGGGGGCAAAGGCCTAGAGATCTGTAAGGCTGTAGGTTCATCTAGAGCAGTAGTTTTCAACCCAGTCCTTAGGAAACACCTGGCCAGTCAGGCTTTCAGGATATCCACAATGAATATGCATGCGAGACATTTGCATCCTAAAAATGCAGTGCATGCAAATCTCTCTCAGCTTGTGACGGGGATTCATGCGTGAATATAGCAGACACTGAGGGTTTGGAGTATATTAGTGGAACACTAACCAAGGAGTTCCCATCTATTTATGAACAGTCCATTCATAGATAAGTTGACTTTTGAGGTACATGTGGGGTTTCTACAATATCAGGAAACATTCATCGAGAGACTAGTTATATATTGTTTGTTCCAGCTTTAAAGTGGATATTTAATACCTCACGTATAATTGTTTCAGAAGACCTACTATTGATGGACTGAATCTTTTTAAAATATTCTCTCTAGTGTGCAATGATGGGATTGGTGGTTGTCACCCTGTTTGGGTTCTGAGCACATTTCGCAGATTTTAATGTTTTGCTTTTTATTGTTAATTAGTTAATTGGACACCTTGATCATTTTTTCCTTTTTTTTGATGTCCATTTCCTAGGGATAACCAGAAAACTTGGCTTGTTTGAAATCCTCAAGGCAGTGGTGTAGCTAGGTGGGGCCATGGGAGCCTTGGCCCCCCAGATTTCTTCTGAGCCCCCGGTTTTGCTGGTGGAGGTCCCCAACCCCCGCCAGCTGAAGACTTCTTCAGTGCCAGTTTCCTTACCTCCCCCACCGCTTCACCGCTTCCCCCACTGCACCCCACAGCACCAAATACCTTTGCTGGCAGGGGTCCCCAACCCCCACCAGCTGAAGCCTTCTTCAGTGCCGGTCTCCAGCGTGCTGCATTCCCTGCCCTGTGCTTTCTTCCTCCTGTTGTCCTCCATATTCATTTAAGTGAAAATGAACATGCTCAGTTTCACTTATAAGAGCATGCTCAGTTTCACTTAAAGGAGCATGCACAGGAAGTCAGGAGGAAGAAAGCACAAGGCAGCGAACGTGGCGCACCGGAGACCAGCACTGAAGAAGGCTTCAGCTGGTGGGGGTTGGGGACCCTCGCCAGCAAAGGTATTTGGTGCTGTGGGGTGCAGTGGGGGGAGCGGTGGGGGGAGATGAGGAAACTGGCTCCAAAGAAGGCTTCAGCTGGCGGGGATTGGGGACCCCTGCCAGCAAAGGTATTGGGTGCTGTGGGGTGCGGTGAGGCAGTGGGGAGGGCAAGGCAGTGGGGTGGCAGACTAAAATATGCCCCACTACCTCGGGCTCTGGCCCCCTCCCACCACGAGGTCTAGCTACGCCCCTGCCTCAGGGACTGAACTTGGACACATATGATCTAAAGCTACCATATGCATAGTTTGGGGTGGCTATGTGGAGCAGCGACCCCTCCCCATATATTGTAGGCACCAATGTTGAATTGGTCCTCCTCCCTCCATTGCCAGTATGACTTCCTACTCTTTGCGTGCTCCCTCCCTTAAAGTAAGCAGGCAAACTATACCAATGAAAATGCCCAAATAACTCTGGTCAGAAAAATAACTGTCCTAAATTTATCATAATACCTACCTGGATATAAGCAATGGCACATTTATCTGGGTAAGTTCTGCCAAATATATAGATATTGCTCCCATTCTATGGATTTTGAATATGGACCAGAGATCTGGGAAAAGGGAGAGGAAAAATTGAAGTGCTGGGGACTGGAGGATGAGAAATCAGGAGATGTCCTGCTAGTCTAATTTCATTCTAAATCAGGTACAATTTGTTTTGGATTAGATACAGCTTGGGATGCTGGTCCCAAAGCGAGGACAGTCCCCCAAATCAGGAATGTCTGGTAACTTTTAATAATAGGGAGAGATAGGACATATGAGCCTGGAGGATGCAGGGTAGAATCTTTAGTTTATTTTAAGGAGGTACTTTATGTTGACATGTCCTATTGAGAAATACAGTGTTTTGACAGTACTTTATAACTCACTGTGATGCAGCCGACTGTTGCTCAGCAATAACTTATAAAGGGCTGTCAAAACACAGTATTTATCAAAAGTAGCATTTCAAAATTAAGTATCTCTTTAGGAGATTAATGATCCTGATTTACTTTGTGAGAGTATGAAGCTGGGGATACCCTATTTCTAGAAAGATCTTCATCACAGCCACAGAATTCAAATAACCCTTTTTGGAAATCGAGCCAGGATTGTGGCTTGCAAGCACAGTGACCTTCTTGAAAAAACAGCTGCTCCTCCACCTCTGTCCACTGGGTGGCAGTAAAACACAGCAGTCAGTCCAGGAATATAGAGCTGAAACAGAGGGGATCAGAAGCGTGGAGACCGGGGAGGAGGAGGAGGAGGAAGAGGAGGAGGAGAGAAATCACAATAATGTTTTCACATCAATGTCTGTGACCATTTTCATTGGCTGGGAACCTGCAACAGTCTGTACAGACATGATGGTTAATACTGAATGATGGCTCATATGCGTGTGTGTGTGTGAAAGTGTGGAATCTGATGGAACACCTGCTATTTCTGGCTATATGCATGAAAATATTTCCCTTATTTATTTACATATAGGAAGCATCTCCACAAGAAATCAGTTAAATGTGTTCACAATCGAGATTCTGGAACTGTCCCTAGGAAAGCAAAGGATAGATTTTCAATAGGTGATTTCACTGCTCGTCTGACATTAGGCTGCGTTCCAACGTGTTGCAGAGAGCAGTACAGAAAGAGTCTGCAAGGCATCCGTTCCCTAGCCTGGGAGCTCCCACATACTACAACAGTGCTTGGGGATCTCTGAGCACAGCTTCTACCCGCAGAGACTTTAATATTTCATTTTTAATGTCCTACCTTCTTCTCACCAGTGTGTTTCTATGCATGCCACACATGGAGAAAGGACCTACAAGGTTTCAAAAGCTCAGGTACTACTGCATCATTGAGTAATTCTTTGGTTGGAGCCTACAAAGAATCCAGCTTTTTGTGTGCTTTACTACAAGCACAGGTGACTTTTGTATCTGTAACACTATAGGGGGAGACTCTGGCACTTGCTGTTGTTCCATGATATCACTACCTACCTCTGTTCTGTATATCAAATGGGCTGTCAGGGCTGGAGGGGAGGGCTGGTGTTGGGCCCAGGGTGAATTAGTCAGCATGGATCCCTTGTGCCTGAGTAGAGGGAGGGGCCCCTGAGTTGAAGATTGCAAGCAGGCCTTGTCCAGACCCTAGAAAGCTCTTTCTCCTTTTTCTGTCCAACCAGGGCTAGATTTCCATTGTGGGAATCCATAGGTAATGGAGAGGGCCTTCACTCTCCCTCTGTCCAGATTCTGTTCTCTGCTAGGATCACACTTTACCTGATCCTCTGTCCATTCAGCACCTGTTCCCCGGACAGCAACAGAAGAAAATTCTATTTCAAAACTGACTGCGGGGCCTGCCCTCATCCTTTAACAGGGCCTACGGTGCTCATCATCTTCCATGGGTGCCATATTGAATATTATAATCAGATTTGCTGCTTTTGCTATTTGGGGATCAGGAGCTGAACAGTAAAGTGGAACCAGGCCTGGGGTGAAGTATGGTAGCAGGGATGATGCTCCAAGCTTTGGCAATTGCCTCTAGCTTACAAGCACCTTTTTAATTGTGTATTTCCCCAACCTTCCGGGCCGTGAGGGCTGATAATATCACCCCTACCTGCTAATTTAGATGTAGATTTTTAGATTCATTACTTGCTCTCCCACTTGCAGCTGATGATTCGGGGGGGGGGGGGGGTCAATGCACATGAGAAGACACTATCTCTTTCTTGTGTGGGTGGGCAGCCAGGAGCCTGGGAAAATCACTGGTCTCCCCCCCTCTACCCTCACAACACTGCCCTGCTTGTTGTGGCTCTTGTACAGAACCCAGGTGATAGGGAAAGAGCAGAATTAAAAAAAAAATCCTTTCTTTATAGAGGCACTTCTAGCCGCCCAACTCCCAGCCTGGATCTAATTAAACTTATAAATAAATAAACTGAACTAAACTGCACGGCTGGAGAGAACGCATCTCCCATCTCTGCTCTGCAACTCCACAGTTCTCAAATACTGTCTGAAAGGGGTGAGAGGGGAACCGAGCCATCAGCTCTAGCAGGCTGAAATGTTTCCAGAATTCTAAATTAACAGCCTGCCTGCATCTTCATAGATTTTTTTTTCCCACAGCACATTTGATACCAATCTGAAAGGTGTTCAGGGTGAATGAAGGGGGTTCTCTCTGCAGGTTTAAAGAGGTCTGCCCAGCTCTGGTGGTGCAGGATTCAAAACTGCAAAACAGGCTGCTTTCCACTGTCTTGGAGCACAAGTTCAACCATTCTGAGGCTGGTTTTCAAAGACACCAGGGAGAGAGCTAAATGAAGCCTTCTGAATGTTCATGTATATAAATATGTTTCAGCAAATGTGTTTGCTGTGCTTGAGACTATGAAAACACTGCACCGTGAGAACAGCCTGTGTGTGTGTGCAGAAAAAACAGCTTACTGTTTGTATGTATGGAGCAGTCATGTTTGTGTTTGTGACATCAAATTTAAGCTACAAGCTTTTATGAGGCTGCTTTTAAATCTTAATCCCTCATTTGCCTGTTTAATAATCCACGTTGTTTAAATGATTTGTCAGGTTCTCAAGTTCAGAGCCCGCGGGGCCGGGCTCTGGAGCAAACGTGAGCCCTTGGGCTGCTGACGAGGAGCGACAGCAGCAGGCAAAACCCACCAACCAATGCTGGGCAAGCACACCGACACCGGCAGGGACTGCAGGCACCGCCCAGCGAGCCAGAACACACGGACTGGAACACTGGACTGTAATTCTCCGGACTGGAGGACACAGGACTGGATCCCCGGACCGGAACACTGGACTGAAATCCCCCGGACTGGAGGACACAGGACTGGAACACCGGACTGGAACACTGGACTGGAATCCCCCGGACTGGAGGACACGGGACTGGAGGACACAGGACTGGAATTCCCCGGACTGGAGGACACAGGACTGGATCACTGCACTGGAGCACACCAGGCTGGTCCACACAGCTTCACCTGCACTTAGCTACTAAGCCCCCCAGGAGTTGAGCTCCTGGGTTCGAGTAGCCGGCAGGACTTACTGGACGACACAGGGACCAGGACTAGAACAAGCTGTAACTGAAGTGCGCCTAACTCCTAAAGTGACCAAAAGTGTTCCTAAGCCCGGCACCAACAGAAAAGCTCCTAAGCCCTCCACTAACAGCAGTGCTCCTAACAGAAACTAACAGGGGTGCCCCTACGCCCACACTACCGTGTTTCCCCGAAAATAAGACACTGTTTTATATTAATTTTTGCCCCCCAAAATGCGCTAGGTCTTATTTTCAGAGGCTGTCTTATTTTTCGGGGAAACATCGGGGTTGGAGCGGGGTTGGCCTGCCCGCCCTCTGTCACTCCCAGAACTAACCTTAAATGCCTCTTTTCACCTTCGCAGCAAGCAGCAGCAGGGCAGGCCACTCCTTCCTTCCGTGTCCCGCCCTCGCCTGACGTAACATCCTCGAGGGCGGGGCACGGAAGGAAGGAGAGGTCTGCCCTGCTGCTGCTTGCTGCGAAGGTGAAAGGAGGCGTTTAAGGTTAGTTCCGGGAGCGACGGTGGGTGGAGGGGGGGGGGGCCTGGCGACCTTGGGTGGGGGGGGGGGGGGTGGCCCGGGGGCGGCCTTGTCCGGCTCTCGGCAGCCCTGCTTTCAAACAAAAATTTGCTAGGTCTTACTTTCGGGGGAGGCCTTATATCTACCAATTCAGGAAAACCTCTACTAGGTCTTATTTTCGGGGGATGTCTTACTTTCAGGGAAACAGGGTAACAGAAGTGCAGGGAAGCCACAAGGGAAAAGGAAGGGAGGACAAACGCCAGTACTAACACTGGTGCTTCCTAAGCACCAAGCTGCAGCAGCTAAACACGGGTTCTCACCCCGGTGCTTCCTAAGCACCAAGCTACAGCAGCTAAACACAGGTCACGAGGAAAAGCGGGGAAGACACAAGGAAACAAGCAGGAAAGCCAAATACCCAAACAACAAAAGGTGCTTCCTAAGCACTTACTAACAAGGGTGCTCCCAGCACCAAACTCCAGCACTGCACCAACAGCAGTGCTACTCACCGTAACAAAAGGGAAAAACAGGGAAGCCAAACACACATGTCACTAGTGCACACTGCACTAAACTAACCTGGACCTAAAGCAAGTAGCCAGAAGCAAACGTTGCGAAGGCCCTGAAGGAAAGAACACCACTTCCTTATCAAGGCCCTCCCAGATGATGTCAGTCTCCCTAGAGCCAGACAGAACACATTGAAACCCCGAGAGGCCCAACCCACATCAATGCAGCACCGAGAAGCTCTTGAAGCCAGTACACCCAGGGAGAGGTAGAGCAACTCAGTCCACACCCACAGCTGCAGTGGACAATTAGCCCCATGCTGGCAGCAGCCGGCACAGAGAGAGAGAGAGAGAGCTAGCTCAAACAGGACAGAAAAACAGAACAGAAGCCAGCTAAAAAGCTGACCCCCAGGCAAAAGGTAAGTTTGAGAGGTGTTCTGACCATGATCATAACAGCACCTCCCCCTCAAGGCTCCTGTGTCCCCATGGGAGCTCCAGGTCTCCAAAGAAAATTTAGGTCTCCATGGGTAACTGTGATGAAATCTACCAATGGGTCTCAAAACATAGACCTGGACTACTGGACAGGAAGTAGCAAGTACATCTGGAACTTGGAAACCAGAGTGGCTTTGGCCGCCACGAGGCTCTTTAGGACGGCTGCTAGGCAGGATCAGAGTCTTGGATGCAACAAGTGGAGTTCTATTCAACAGGAACCATCTCCTGAAGGAGTCCACAACTTCCTTGACATCCTGGCACTCCACTGTAGCAGCCAGAACTGGGCTAGAGCCCACACCCATCCTGGAATCTGAAGCCAGACAGGAACTCGAACTGGACTTCAGACTGGACCTTGCTTCTTGGTTGAAGTGGGAACTCAGAGTAGCCTCAGCATCTTGCCTGAGACTGCAACCCGATCCGGCCTCAGCATCTCGGCCGGAACTGCCACTCAATTCGGACTCAGCCCCTTGGCTGGACTTGGTACTCAGCATAGACTCATCTCGGCTGGCACTGGAACTCGCTCCGGACTCAGCATCTTGACCGGGATTGCAACTTGATTCGGACTCAGCATCTTGCCTAGAACTGGAACTCCAACTTGACCCAGACTCAGCATCTTGGCTGGGACTGCAACTTGACCCGGACTCAGCATGTTGCCTGGGACTGGAACTCCAACTTGAGCCGGACTCAGCATCTTGACCGGGACGGCAACTTGATCCGGACTCAGCATCTTGCCTGGAACTGGAACTCCCACTTGACCCGGACTCAGCATCTTGCTTGGGACTGGCACTCCCACTTGACCCGGATTCAGCATCTTGGCCGGGACTGCAACTTGACCCGGACTCAGCATCTTGCCCGGGACTGTAACTCAATTCTGATTCAGAATCTCGGCTGGACTCTGCACTTGGTGCAGACTCAGCACTCATCGTGGACTCGTCATCTTGGCTGGGCTCTGCACTCGGTGTAGACTCAGCGCTCATCGTGGACTCGTCATCTTGGCTGGGTTCTGCACTCGGTGTAGACTCAGCACTCATCGTGGACTCAGTGTCTCGGCTGGACTCTGTACTCAGTGCAGACTCAGCACTCATCATGGACTCATCACTCAGTGTAGACTCAGCATCCCAGCTGGGACTTCAACTCGATCCAGACTCAGCATTTTGGCTGCCACTGCTGCAACTCGATCCGGACTCCACATCTCGGCTGCCACTGCTGCAACTGCTGCAACTCGATCCGGACTCCGCATCTTGGCTGCCACTGCTGCAACTTGGAGTGGACACAGCATCACGGCTGGCCTCAGTACTCGGTGTAGACTCAGCCCACAGCATGGACTCAGCATCTCGGCTGGGACTGGCACTTGGTCCGGGACTACTAAGCCATCTTCTTTCAGCTTGGGCCTCAGGAGTATCCTGCAGTGCTGGATCCGAGAGGAGTTGGAAGCGGTAAAAGAACAGCTTGGTAGAGGGATCAATAGCAGAAACTGGATTTTCTTTGAACCCAAGCCATGCGACACGCTTCCTCTCTGCTGCAGCTTCAGGGGTATCTTTCAAGGCTGGATCAGACAAAAGTGTAACTTGGTACTCCTGGAGTGTCATAAGCAGATCCAGATCAAAAACTGGGTTGGAACTGGGATCCAAACTGGTACTAGGAGGCTTGGTTTGAAGCGCCACTCGAACGGGACTCAGAGACTTGCCTGGAAGCACAACTTGGACTGGACTCGGAGCCTCAATTAACAGCCCCACTCGGACTGGAATAGGAGGCGCAGTCAGCGTTTCTCGGACTGGACTCCGAGGTTTGCGTGGAGGCGCCACCTGGACTGGCACCGGAGGCTCGGTGAGAAGCCCCCCCCTTCGGACTGGAATCGGAGGCTCGGTCAGCAGCGTCCCACGGACTGGATTCTGAAGCTTTAGTGAAAGTGCCACTTGAACTGGCATTGGAGGCTCGGTCAGAAGCGTCCCTCGGACTGGACTCTGAAGCTTGGCTGGACGTGCTGCTCGGACTGGATTCAGAGGCGTGGCTGGGCGCGCTGCTGGGACTGGACTCCAGCTGAGCCCATAGCGTAGAATTCCCCAGATGTCTCCTCTCAGCGACAGCTTCAGGAGTATCCCACAAAGCTGGATTCAAGACAAGGCTGCGGCGATACTCTGAGAGCGTGATGTAAGGGTCAATGTCCGAAACCGGATTTTCAACGATCCCAAGCAGCCGGACACGTTTTCTCTCAGCTGCCGCTTCAGGGGTCTTCTTCAAAACAGGATGAGACAAAAGTTGACCACGATACTGACGAAGAGTCATAGAAGGATCAAGCACAATGATGGAGCTGGACCCCAGCTGGGTCAGCTGGGCGGGGGTTCTTGCCGGGCTCATGGCCTTCGCAATCTGTCAGGTTCTCAGGTTCAGAGCCCGCGGGGCTGGGCTCTGGAGCAAACGTGAGTCCTTGGGCTGCTGACGAGGAGCGACAGCAGCAGGCAAAACCCACCAACCAATGCTGGGCAAGCACACCGACACTGGCAGGGACTGCAGGCACCGCCCAGCGAGCCGGAACACAAGGACTGGAACACTGGACTGTAATTCCCTGGACTGGAGGACACAGGACTGGAACCCCGGACCGGAACACTGGACTGGAATCCCCCGGACTGGAACACTGGACTGGAGCACACCGGACTGGTCCACACAGCTTCACCTGCACTTAGCTACTAAGCCCCCCAGGAGTTGAGCTCCTGGGTTCGAGTAGCCAGCAGGACTTACTGGACGACACAGGGACCAGGACTAGAACAAGCTGTAACTGAAGTGCGCCTAACTCCTAAAGTGACCAAAAGTGTTCCTAAGCCCGGCACCAACAGAAAAGCTCCTAAGCCCTCCACTAACAGCAGTGCTCCTAACAGAAACTAACAGGGGTGCCCCTACGCCCTACACTAACAGAAGTGCAGGGAAGCCACAAGGGAAAAGGAAGGGAAGACAAACGCCAGACCTAACACTGGTGCTTCCTAAGCACCAAGCTGCAGCAGCTAAACACGGGTCATTCCTAGACTTGGTCGTTTCTGATTTTTGGCGATAATGGAAACCAAGGACACCAATCTCAGAAACTACCAAAGGCAAGCCCTTTGATCGTGGGAGGAGCCAGCTAGTGCACTGGTCCCCCTGACATGCCAGGACACCAATCGGGCACCCTAGGGGGCACTGCAGTGGACTTTATAAAATGCTTCCAGGAACATAGCTCCCTTACCAGGAGGCATATTTTCAAAGCACTTTGGGAGGCTAAGTTCCATAGGTTTCTATGGAACTTTGGGAGGCTAAGTGCTTTGAAAATGAGCCTCATGCATGTGTGCTGAGCCCCCCAACCCCCCCCTAAAACCCACTCCCCTCAACTGTACACCACTACCATAGCCCTTATGGGTGAAGGGGGGCACCTAGATGTGGGTACAGTGAGTTTCTGGTGGGTTTTGGAGGGCTCACTGTTTCCTTCACAAACGTAAAAGGTAGGGAGGGGGATGGGCCTGGGTCTGCCTGCCTGAAGTGCACTTCACCCACTAAAACTGCTCCAGGGACTCGCATACTGCTGTCATGGACCTGAGTATGACATTTGAGACTGGCATAGAGGCTGACAAAAATATTTTTAAAGATGTTTTTTGAGGGTAGGAGGGGTTACTGACCACTGGGGGATTCTCTCCGGTGGTCATCTGGTCATTTCGGCCACTTTTTTGTGCCTTGGTCGTAAAAAAACAGGACTAAGTAAAGTTGTCCAAGTGCTAATCAGGGACGCCCTTTTTTCCATTATGGGTTGAGGACATCCAGGTGTTAGGCACGCCCAAGTTCGCCTTCACTACGCCTCCGATACGCTCCCTTGAACTTTGGCCGTCCCTGCGACGGAAAGCAGTTGGGGACGTCCAAAATCAGCTTTCAATTATACCGATTTGGGTGACCCTGGGAGAAGGATGCTCATCTTCTGATTTGTGTCGAAAGATGGGCGTCCTTCTCTTTCGAAAACGAGCCTGATAGTAACATAGTAAATGATGGCAGATAAAGACCTGTACGGTCCATCCTGCCTGCCCAACAAGATAAACTCATTTTTCATGATATGTGATATTTTATATGTATACCTGAGTTTGATTTGTCCTTGCCATTCTTAGGGCACAGACCGTAGAAGTCTGCCCAGCACTGTTCTTGTACTAAAAGTTCTGAAGCTTATGTCGAAGCCCCTTAAAATTTATACTCTAGCCCATCCATATCTATTCAGTCATGGTCAGACAGTAGACCGTAGAAGTCTGCCCAGCACTGGTTTTGCTTCCCAATTATCAGTGTCGCCACCCAATTTCTGCTAAGATTCCGTGGATCCATTCCTTCTAAACAGGATTCCTTTGTGTTTATCCCACGCATGTGGGACTGGTGGTTGGGAGGCGGGGAATACTGCTGGGCAGACTTATACAGTCTGTGCCCTGAAAAAGAGAGGTACAAATCAAGGTAAGGTATACACATATGAGTTTATCTTGGGTAGACTGGAAAACTCTTTTTATTGGAAAAAACTAAAAACAAATAACATACAAATCAAAAACAAGCCCCTAGCTATACACGGTCCTCCTATCTATGTACACCCCCTCCCCCTCCTCAATAGTACAGTGGAAACTGTTTATTAGAAAGACCAAAGAAAAAAACCGGACATGCAAATCAAACCCCAGGCTCCTAGCTAGACATGGTCTGCCTATCTATGTACACCCCCTCCTCAATAATACAATGGATCAACCCCCCCCCCCCCCGACCCCCCACAACCCCTTCAGACAACTGGCACACAATCCCCTGGGAAGCATGTCCCCTCATGGCGGCTTAAGCCTCACGTGTCTCCACCACCTCGAAGCCACCCCCACCCCTTTTTCCACCCTTTCCCACTTCGCCGCTTCCTGCACCGCCCTTACCACATCCCAGCTGACTACCTCCGCCGGCCGGACCTCCTGGTACAGGGACACCCTGCAGCGCGCCATCCAGAGGCAGTACCGCAATATCACCGAAATCAGAAAGCGTGTTACCGGATCCCCGCGTCCCTCTCCACCCTCTGGGCCATACACCCAGTCCGCATAGCTGTAGTTGCGGAAACTGGGGATCTGCAGCAACGAGGAAACCCGGTCAGAGACCTGGACTGTAAATGGGCACCTCACCAGGAAATGCTCCATCGTCTCTTCAGTTCCAGCACATTCCTCCCGTGGGCACCCTCTATCCCGCACATTGCGATATTTCAAATTTCCTCGGACGTACAGTCTACCGTGAAAGGACAGCCACGCCAGGTCTTTATACTTCACCGGGATGCGGTTCGAAGCAATCAACCGTAACCCCTGCTGCATCCGTGGGGCCGGCGCGTCCCTCAGCGCCAGAGGAGCTGAGAACACCTGCGCCCGTACTCTGTCCATCCAGACCCCCCGTTGTCCTGCCTTCACCTCCCCCACCGTCAGCCCCCACACCCTCACCAATTTCACTAGGGTCTTGCAATAACTCACCCCCCCCGGAGCCCCCCTTCGCAGTGCCACTACCCTCCCCCCCTCCCGCCATAGGTCCCAATATCTCGGCCACCACTGCAGGACACTCCTAGCCCACCCCGGTGGCTCCCGCCCTACCGCCCTCCCCAGATTGAACTGCAGGAACAAAGCGCTGAAAAACAGGACTGGGTTTATCATGCCCACCCCCCCCTCCCTCCTAGACAGATAGGTAACATTCCGTTTTACCGGATTCGTCCTGTTGCCCCAGAGCAGCCGGAAGAACACCCCATACAAGGCCGCGTACCGGCTCTCCGGCAGCAGGCAGATGTAACTGACGAACAGAAACAAAGGAACTAAGTGTGCCTTGATGAGCTGTACCCGCTCCCCCATGGTCATTTTCCACCCCTTCCATCTATCCACCCTCCCCTTCACTTCTTGGAGACACCTATCCCAGTTGTAGAGCCTATAATCCCCCTTCTCGAAGTATATTCCCAAGACCCGTATACGTTCCACAGCTGTAGGAAACCTACCTCCCAACTCAAATTGCAGCCCCTGATCCCCAACCCACAGGCTATTGGACTTTTGAAAATTGACCTGCGACGCTGTTGCCTGCGAGTATTCCTGGATCAGGTTCTGCAATCTACCTCCCTCCCTCTGGTCCGCTACCCACACTGTAACGTCATCTGCATACGCCACGACCCTTAACTGGTTATTGTCCCCCACCTCCACCCCTTCCAGCCCCTCCGCCCCCCCTTCTCCAGCCGTCTTATAAAAGGGTCGATGGCGTATGCATACAACAGCGGGCTGAGTGGGCACCCCTGTCGGACCCCTGCCCCTACCTCAAACCCCTGCCCTCTCCACCCGTTAACCAGGGGAAAACACCCCGCATGCCGATAGAGTAGCTGTAATTGCTCTATCCAACCCTTCGGAAACCCATAGCGCTCCAGAATGCTCCATAGGACACCCCACTGCACTCTATCAAACGCTTTTTCCTGGTCGAGTGTTACCAACAGCCTACCATGCCCTCCCACTCTACTGCGTTCTACCCCCTCCCGCACCCACGCTGCAGCTTCCAAGACCCCTCTCCCTTTAACCCCACATGCTTGCGAGGCTGCTAGCAAATCCCCAGACACCTGCCTCATTCTCTGGAATAGCATTCGCGCGAAGATTTTTCGATCCGTATTAAGCAGTGCTATAGGCCGCCAGTTGGCCAGCATCGCCGGGTCCTTCCCCTTACTTAGTAGGATAAGAGCCGCCTCTGTCAAGGAACTAGGCAAGGAACCCTCCAACTGGGCTGCCCCCCATACCCTCACCAGGATCGGCACCAGCTGCTCCTTAAAGGCCTGGTAGAACTCAGTTGTTAGCCCATCCGGCCCCGGCGAGGTCTTCCTGTGGAGCGCCCCGATGGCTTCCTCCACCTCCTGTTCTGTCCACGGGTTCAAGAGGGCCTGAAGCTGGGGTCCCCCGTGACCTATCCCCGGGGTTCCTTCCACATAACACTCCATCTGCTCCATATCAATCTGCTGGGCTGAAAGGAACGCCGCAAAGTGGTCCCTCACTGCCCCCAGAATCCCCTCCTTGGTGTCCTGCAGGACCCCCTGTGCATCCTGCACCCCCTCCATCACCCTGCGCGCCCTCCGCTCCCGGCAGCATGCGAAGGGGTCCGGGCTACACATTTTCCCGAAGTCCCGCTCATACACCAAGGAGGTGTAGCGGTTGTACTGTACCTGCTCCAGGAGTGCTTGGAGATCATGTATTTCTTCCTCCCTCCCCCCTTGTGAAATCAATGTGTCCCTCTTTTTCTTTATTGCCATGCCCAACTTTGTCCTTTCCCTCCCCTCCCTTCTCGCCTGTCTGAGAAAGAATCCCCGCGTTCGTCTTTTCACTGTATCCCACCACTCCCCCAATGACTGAAATGCCCCCTGCACTGACACCTGATCTTCCAAAAACCGGCGGTACTCCTCCCGCACCTGCTCGCTACCTAACCACTTTAAATTTAGTCGCCATAACCCCCTCCCTGGCCTCTGCGCTGCCGCCCCCCCCACCTGAAGGAGGACCATGTGGTGGTCTGAAAAGTCCACGTCCACGGTTCGTGGACCCCCCAGACAAACCCCCTTCTTTACCAGGAATCTATCGATTCTACTTTTACACTGCCCTCGAAAGAACGTGAACCCCTCCTGTTCCTCACAGAAGGCCACATGCGCGTCTACCAGCTCCGCCTCCCGCATGATCCCTGCCAGCCTCACCCCATCATAGCCCACCTGTACCGATCGTCCCCCACTATCCTTTTTCCGCAATATGGTGTTAAAATCTCCCCCCCAGACTACTTGGCGCGAAGTGTATAGGTAGGGCTTGATCTTCCCAAAGAGGAGCACCCTTTCCTTCTTGCTTTGGGGCCCGTACACATTCACCACCCTCAGTGCTCTATCCTCCCAAATCGCATCCACAACAAGACATCTCCCCACCCCCAGCTCCACCACTCGCTGAATATTCACCCGGTGGGACTTAAATAAGATCCCCACCCCACCATACCTCTCCCCCGCCAACCCCCACACCGAGGGACCCCACTTCCAGGCCCGCCTTGCCCGCCTGATCACCTCAATGGACCGCAGCCGAGTCTCCTGGAGCAGGAAGCAATCTGCTTGGACCCTCGCGAACCAGTCATACGCTAAACCCTGCTTCTTCGGAGAGGCGATGCTGGCCACATTCAGCGTGGCAAATGTCAACACTAAGCCTGCCATCCTCATTGCGAGTCACGGGTCTGCTCACTCCCAACTTCTTTCCTTATCTCCTGGGATACCCCCTTCTTACCCTGAAGCAGGTCCTCTGCTATGCGGTCTACATCATCCCCTGCCAGATCCCCCTCCCCCCCCCTGCAGCCGTCCTGTCTGCACCTTACACCCCCCTCCCCCTTTCTTCCTTCCTTTCTTCTTTGCTCTATCCGGACCCACCCCCTGATCCCTCCCTCTCCCCTCTTCACCCCCGCCCCCTACCTCCTCCTCCGAGTCCTCCACCTCCCCCAAGTCCTCCAAGTCCTCCAGATCCTCCTCTAGCTCCACTCTGTCCCCCCAAGCCTGCACTTGGGCCTTCACCACCTGCCCGGCCCCCTCAGCTTTCCTCTTACTCCCCTTTCCCCTCCCTCCCTCCCTTCCCTCTTCCTCCTCCCTCACCCCTCCCCCTCCCCCCAGAGCCTTCCCGCCCTTCTTCCTACCACCAGTACCCTCCTCCAGTGCTTCCTCATATTTCCGTTTGCCCTCTCCAATCCCCCCTGCCGCCCCCTCTTCCTCCATTAACTCCACCTCTTCTCCTTTCCCCTGTTCTTCCTCCTCCCTCCCAACCTCCCTATCCTCCTCCTCCTCCTCCAACACCTGAAATCTGTTCCCCCCCCTCTTCCCCTGCAGCGACCCCTCCCTGCCCACCCCTACTTTCCCCCCCCTCCGAAACTTCCCTTTCCTCTGTGGCACTTGTACCCACTCCCCCTCTCCCCCCTGCTCCACTCCTGACCCAGCCCCCTGCCGCCCCCCCTCCTGCATCCCCTCCTTCTCCTCCCCTTGCCCCTCCCTGCCTATCACCCCCTGCCCTATCCCCTCCTCCATTACCCCCCCTCCCCGTCCCTTCCCCCACATATCCCACTCGTTATGGGCCGCCCTAGGGCAGTTCCGATATGCATGGCCTAACCCGCCGCAGAGGTTGCACCTGATCGCGGTGCAGTCCTCTGTGGCATGCTGATCCCCGCATCTTCCACACTTTACCACTGGGCATGACATGCTGAAGTGCCTAAACGAACCACATCTGAAGCACTGCCGCGGCTGCCCCTTGTAAAAGCACAGTATCCTGTCACGACCGATAAAGGCAGCCGAAGGAATGTGCTGGACCACATGGCTCTCCTGTCTCAATTTGACCAGGGCTCCCCAACCTCCTGCCCAAACCCTGCTTGGATCCGGTAACTTTGTAAGTGGGGATCTCAGCTCCGCGTACCTCTGTAGCCAGTAGGCTAAATCTGCCCCAGAGATAGACTCATTTCTCACGAGCAGGGTGATCTGCACCAGGTCCGGCTTGCTGACTGGAATGGCCCTGAGGTCCCGCCACTCCCCCTTTCCCCTCACCCCCTCGTACCTTTCCCAGAATATTTCCATCCCCCTCTGGGTCATGAAGCTCAAGTCATATTCTGGGATGTTGATGGGGTGTATACACGCGTAAAAGTCCTCGGGTATAAACCCCATCCCCATCACCAGCCTCAAGACCCGATCCCTGGAGGGCATTGCCCCCTCCCCTATCCATTTGAGCTGTACCACATTTCGCCGCTTAGGCAGCTGTCCACCCCCTGTCCCCGCTCCCCCCCAACCCCTCCCTGGGCCCTCAAAACCACCCGATCTCCCCCCCTCCCTCCTTCCCCCTCCCTGGACTACTGCCGCAAAGGACTTGGACCCCAGCCCCCACCGCCCCCCCTCCACACTTGTTCCAGCCCTTCCCTCTGCCTCCCCCCCCTTCTGTCCCTCTACCCCTCCCCTCATCCCTCTCCCTTCCTCAATATCCACCGCCCCCTCCCCCTCCCGTTGTCCCCCGTCCCCTTCCCTCTCAGACAAACATCCAGCAACGTCCATAGTCAGTTCTGCGGCTTGGGCTGCCTCCAACTGATTGTCCTGCCCATCTCCACTTCCTGGAACGTCCCTGCTCGTCCCTGCCACTGCAGGCTCCAGCCTCTGGGCTAATCGCCTCCTCTCCTCTGTCTCCTGGCGATACTCTGGCACCTGCCCAGTCAGGTCTGCAGCTGGCGATACCAGACTCCCTGCTCGCTCTGCCCTCGAACTCCCTCCAACCTCCGGCACCAGGGGCGAAGCCTCCGGAACTCCGCCGCTCCCCTTGGCTCCTCGCTCCCAGCCGTCCTGCTGGCAGGTCTGCTCCACCACCCGCTGCACATCTGTTAGACTTGCCATGTCCACTTCTGTAGTCAACGAAAGTCTCTCAACAATCGGGTTACTTCCCCCTTGCTTCTGGTGCAGTCCCTCCTGCGTTCTCCCAATGGCTGGCGCTTCCCGGGGGCATGGCTTGTCTGTTCCTGATTCCGCCACAGGCTGGCTGTTAGCACCCCCCGATTTCACCTCTTGTAATGGACAGCTGGTCAAATGAGCTCCCAGCTGCTGCCCGCTCCTATTCCTCTCTCTCCGACCCCTCTCCTGTAAACCGCCAGCTACTCCATGCTCAGGGAAGACCTCCCCTGCTCCCGGACTTCGTGGGCGGGGCTTCTCCAGATGCCATGCTGCTTCGGTTTCCACTTCAGTCATTGCAGACCCAGCCAAAAATACCGGAGTCTGCCTCTGCTGACCCTTTTCCAACAGGGCCTCCTTCACGGCAACTGTCTCTGCTGTTTGCACAACTGCAGGTAAGCCCTCTGAGACTTCGACCACCACCTCTGTAGAAAACAGGCTGCTACCTGCGTCTCCCTCTGCTGCCTCCATTATCTGGAGTTTTGAAAAGTTACTGAGTTCTGTCCTCCCCTCCACAGGTAGGATCTCTACTCCAGCCCCCACCTCAGAGCCATGTCCTGCCGCTGCCTCCTTATCCTCTGGCTGCTGGGTAAGTGCTCTAGACTGTGTTGCCAACTGTCTCATGTATTTTAAAGTGGGGTCACCTCTGAACCCAGACAACTCTTTTGAGTCTAATGCTGCTGAAGACACTGAAGCTTGCTGCAACTGTAGTGTTCCTGAACCCCCAGACTGTGGTATTGAAGCCATCCTTTCTCGGTTAACATAGAGCTCCCTCAAAGGATTCACAGAGCCCTTTTTTAAACAGTTCAACAAGTGTTCTTTTTTCCCCAACAACTTTGATATCCGGGCTTCCTCTTTAACATACATTTGTCTGTGCTCCGCTGGGGCAAATTTACACATAGTTCTTGCCATTTTCAGACGTTTTCCTAGCTCCACTACTTCTTTTTCCACCAGCTTAATTCGTCTTACAATATTTACCACACTACTTGCTGGATCATCAGGGTCATAGCTCACTTCAAGGAACTCCTCATCTGACGATCCACTCTCCTCACTCTCACTCTCAGCTGCCTCCAGCAAAGGCTTCTGGCAAACTTCCATCGCCTCTTCCTTCTCCCTTCCTTGGAAGCGCCCTTCTGGGGCCTGTACTATCTTCCTCCCCCCTCCACTGTCTTCTCGCTTACCTTCCGCAAGCTGGGCCATGGAGGGGGAAATGCTCTGGTGGCCTCCACTGGGCTGCTTCTCCCTTCGGTCCACTGGACTCCTTTCCCTTCTCCCGGTAGTCAAACCAGGGAGAGAGCCACTCCTTTCGGCCTTCTGGTCCCGGGCCCCAGGAGGCCCCATAGCCTGGGACTTTCCTGAGGCCTTCTCCCCAGGGACCCTCCTCATCTTTGGGGAGGGAGCTAGGTCTCACTCCCTTTCCACTGGAAGTCAGCAGAGCTCTCTAAAACACCTCCTTCCTCCTCAGCAGACTGGATGGACCGTGTAGGTCTTTTTCTGCCGTCATCTACTATGTTACTATGTATTACCGTTTTCATCTTCACCACCTTCCGCAGTAGGGCATGCCATGTATTCACCACCCTTTCTATGAAAAAATATTTCCTGACATTACTCCTGAGTCTGCCCCCCCCTTCAACCTCAATTCATGTCCTCTAGTTCTACCACTTTCCCGTCTCTGGAAAAGGTTTGTTTGCGGATTAATAGCAGGGATTGTTTCTTAGATATTTTGTATACAGTCCTGTGTACATCAAGTAGGGCTACAGAAATGATAAGTAGTAGTAACGTGTGAGTTTATCAGTGGATAAGCATGGGATTTTTGCTGCATAGTTTATGCATTATAGAAGATATATGTGAGCAGTGTGTTTAACATTGCCTGTGTGTGCGTGCATATTAGTATGTCTTTGTAGGTTGTTGTACCTTAAAAAGGACCAACAAAATAGATGTTGCAGTCTGTGGGTTTTTGAGACCTTTACTGGGTGGGATCTAGGGGCATAGCCAGACTTCAGTGTTTGGGGATCCGATGCCCAAAGTGTGTGTGTGTGTGTGGGCACAGTTTGGCCCGCCTCCCTGCCACAACCCCTGCCCCGGCGCAACCCCACTTACATGATGGGGATCTTTTACTAAGGTGCATTGAAAAATGGGCTGCTTTAGTGTAGGTGTGTGTTTTGGGCACGTGCAGATACATTTTTCAGCATGCCTGTAAAAAAGACCTTTTTAAAATTTTTGCTGAAAATGGATGTGTGGCAAAATAAAAATTGGCGTGTGTCCATTTTCGGTCCCAGACCTTACCACTTAGCAGTAAGGTCTCATGCATTAACTGAGCGGTAATTATTTACGCACGTAGAATGATGATTACCACCCGGTTTCTGCCATGCACCAGAAAATAAAAATAATTTTCCAGCACACGTAGCAGACGCGCTTCAAAAATGAAATTACAGCAAGGGCCATGCGGTAACTAAAGATTGACACGTGTTGGGCACGCGTAGGCGCCTACACGGCTTAGTAAAAGGACCCCAATGAAAATTACCAACTCGACCATGAACCCACCTCTTCTTGTACAGCCAGAAGGCGAACACCAGGAGGAGGAGTGGCCTAGTGGTTAGGGTGGTGGACTTTGGTCCTGGGGAACTGAGTTCAGTTCCCACTTCAAGCACAGGCAGCTCCTTGTGACTCTGGGCAAGTCACTTAACCCTCCATTGCCACATTGAGCCTGCCATGAGTGGGAAAGCACAGGGTACAAATGTAACTAAAATAAAATCAACTTTAATGGTCTTCAGCTTTTTCTGCTAGTTTATCTTCGAGTGCCTGAATTAATACGTACTAGATCTCCAGCCAGGATTTGTAAGATTTCCACCTGGAAACAGCTTCTCCATCTTATGCAGAGATTGTATCTTTGTGAAAATTAAGCTAAGAAGCTGACATCTTGTAATTTCCTCTGAATACTGAGACACGGTCATGTCAGCACTTCAATTTTATTTTTGAACTGGTTGTCTCTTAATATCTTTCATAGAAAAATCTTTAATGATTGTTTTTTTCCCCATTTTTTAATATCATTATTAAATAATTTCAAATATGCTGTTCTTTTTTCTTTTAGTTTGAAATATTTTTTTCTGTTATTGTTTTATCCCTTTTTCATTTGGTTACTTAAGAACATAAGAGTTGCTCGGTTGGGACAAAGGGTTCATTGAGCCCAGTTTCCAGTTTCTAACAGTGGCCAGTCCAGGTTACAAGCACCTAACAAAGTCCCCCAAAATAACAAGATTCCATGCTACTTTCCCCAGGTCTGCCTTACTAACAGTTTATGGACTTTTCCTCCAGGAATTTGTCCAACTCCTATTTAAACTCACATTAACTGCTTTTACCACTTTCTCCAGAGCTTAACTTTACATTGAGTGCAAAAATATTTTCTCCCATTTGTTTTAAATGTGTAACTTCATAGAGTGTCCCCTAGTCCTTGTACTTTTTGAAAGAGTAAACAACTGATTCATTTAACCATTCCGTTCCATTCAGGAGTTTGTAGACCTCAGCCTATATATAGACCTGATCTGTATATTCCCTTTCTTCTCCTTTTCTTCTGCCACTTTATCTGTTTTCACTTTCCCTTCTGTGGTGGTAGTTCCTCTCCTGGGGGTCGATGCTCAAAGTAGTAATCTGCAGTTTAGCTGTGCAAGTCCCTTACTTCCAACTCAACCCGACACCTTTTCCCACACCCCCACAACATATCCCTGGTGTCTAGTGGCATCCATTCTGACCTGACCCCCCTTCCTCAAACTTAAAAAAAATGTTCTTGTGGTCCAGTGGCTCCCCTCCCTCCCTCCAGTCAAAAATATGCCCTGATGGTCCATAGGCTAGGCCAGGACAGGTCAGGCCCAGACCTGCCCCTCCAGTTACTTGGCCTGGTGGTCTAGTGGAAACTCTCCCACTCCCTCCTCCAGAGCCCCATACCTTGTAGGAGGCAGGAGCAATGCCCACGCGCTCCTGCTTCACTGGGTGCCATCTTCAAAATGCTGGTGCACTGCATGTACTGTATATGTATGCAAATATATGTATATAGATACCTCCGGTGTTTGTATGGATGTGTGTTTGTATTGCTATGTGTGTGTGTACATGTATGTGTGATATTGCAGGTGAATGTATACAGCTAATAGTGACTCTGCATTTGTCTATGTACTATATATAGGGCAGTGGAAAGTGAGGGGGGAGAGGTGTAAAGAATCTGCCTCTAAATTTGTATCAAAGACACATTGGACGATTACCCTTGAGGGCTGTGTTCATTTGGCGAACAAACTTTCCAGTTCAATTCATACAGACTGCTCCTATAAAATTTAATAAGTTGCTAAAGACTCATTTTTTTGCACAAATATTTAGGGTTTCGCTGCCTGAAATTGATCAATGACTTTAATCTGCAAAGGAATTTTTAAGGTAATGCTTTGAATAAAATTTGGAAAGTTTGGTTTAACTTGAGTATATGTGTTTAGGCCTTTTCTCTCAGGGTTTGGAATTTTTTTTAGTATTTTACTGTTATCTGATTGCGTACACCACTGTGATCTCGCTGAAGTCTAGCAGTGTAGCAAATATAAATAAACATAAACACAATTTTTCTGGTCTTCTTCCCCTTTCTAATTCCCTATTCACTGTTCTGTTGCTCTGATTGAACCCCAAGACCTACATGATGTGACCTTATATTACCCAGTGCTAGAGCTGTGCACAGACAAAACATTTTCAGTTCAACTGGCTTTTTTCCTGATTTTGGGGTGTTTTAAAAAGTTTTTTGGTTTGTTTCACATATTTTCATATTTTTTATTGAACTTTATTTTCTTGGCATTGTTAGCATGTTGATTCCTAATCTAGGTGTATTCTCTTGATACTATACTTGTCAATTTCATAAAACATAAAACAAAAAAAAATTCTCAGCATTCCTTGACATGAGGCCTGCATGTATTACATCCTATGACCTCCAGGAAAAGCCTTTTGGAGGCAAAATGCAGAACTAGCACTGAATCTGGAGCCCAAGGTCGTGACCTACATATCCTGGTAGAGCACCAAGGTTCATTCCTATCATGATACCATACAAACCCATTTGGAAATATTACCCCATGTGAGAGAATTTTGAAGGTTTCACATCAGTATGAAGGAGTATTGAAGGCTTCACACTATTGCAAAGGATTTTGGAAAATTTCATAGTAGTGGGAAGGTTTAGAATCTTTCAGACAATCTCTCAATCAAGAGTGTAAGAGACAGCATGACAGGTTTCTTTTTAGCTTTTTCTCTCCTCTTCAGATAACTGAAATGTGCCTGGGTAACTTTACTGTAGAGCTCTAGAGTAAAATATTCATGGCAAAGAGTGCAAGATTCACAAACTTTTAGGACACAAGTGGTTGGGGAGACTGGAAGAGGAAGGTATAAATGCAATAACAGAGAACGCTTTCTGTTAGTAAGTATAAATAATTCCATATTCTGTTAATAGATGTCTAATAAGAACATAACAGCCAGCGTTTTATAAAGAAAGACTGCACTGCTAGATCTATTCTGCTCTGTTTTCTCTGCTCCCTGGAGACACTGATGTTTTGCCTGCAGAAGAGGAAGTGTTCATTGTGGATGGTACGCAAGTGACCGCTGTTTTACAGAATCGGAATCCAGTGTTTTGTACCCAGTGCATCTCCTGTTTTGTAAAACTAGGGATCCTGGGAGTAACACTCAGTGCAACTTCAGCCATTCCGAGTTATGTTTGCTCCCTGGGTTGTGAGAAGCGGGAGGGTCGGCTGAATACCATGAAGCTGCCACACAGATAACCATTTTGCCTTTTTGGAGATTACTGCCGCTTAACTTAAAGTATTTGCATTTTTTAAAAATTGGATTTGGCTCACACCTTTTCACTGGTAGCTCAAGGTGAATTCCATTCAGGTACACTAGGTATTTCCCTGTCCTCAGAGGTCTTACGATTTAATGTTTGCACTTGAGACAATGAAGGGTTAAGTAACTTAACCAGTGCAGAGATGTCAAGGATGGACCATCCGAAAGAGTTTGTTCTTTTTTTTTTTTAATGGTGTGTCTGGGCTCTCATTACACAACCAGCCAGTCAGGTTCCAGGATATCTATAATAAATATGCATGAGACAGATTAGTATACAACAGAAGCAGGGCATGCAAATTTATCTCATGCACATTCATTATGGATATCCTGAGAATCTGAGTGGGTGGATGAGAAGTTAACTGGGCCTGTTTAACTCAGAGCAAAAAGTTAGGTTAACTGTATGGCTGTCCTAACTTTATGCGGCTACGTAACTGATTAATAGATTGAAAATTGCTGCTAACAAGCTAAGTTGATCCTCAGCCCTAACTCTGCCCCTGGCCAACCCCATAATCAATCTGGTTACAGGATGGCTGGTTAGCGGATATATTCAACATCAATAACTGGTTAACTGTTGGCTCACTCAGGGGGTTTAACTGGGCGGGAACCTCTCCTACCTGGTTAAGCCCTTTTGAATATCTACCCCTAAGTACTTATCTGCATAAATTTTCTCGACTGAGAAGTGCCATCCCCAAACCTCCTAATTCTATATAGTGCGCAAAACTTTAGGTGCAAAACTTCCATGCTACACCAGCAGTTATACGGCAAAATGGTGGTGAAACGGCAGGTACTCACATAAGTATGCTTAGGCAGTGTTCCATAACTTGGCGCCTAAGGGGTCCTTTTTCTAAGCTGTGGTAAAAAGGGGCCTGCGCTAGCGTCAGCATGTGTTTTTGACATGCACTGAGGCCCCCCTTTTACCACAGCAGGTAAAAGGCTGGAAATTTTTAGGAAAAAGAAATGGCTGTGCGGTAAGTGAACCTCTTGCCGTGTGGCCATTTCAGGGGGGAGCACTTACCTCCACCCATGGAGGTAGGGGTAAGGGCTCCCGTGCTAACCTGGCGGTAACCGGGCAGCATGCAGTGCAGCCTGATTACTGCCAGGTAAGCATTAGCACTACAAAAATAGAAAATATTTTTGTAGCACCGGACATGGGAACTACCGCCAAGCTCCTGCGGTAGATCGGCGGTAGTTCTGGATTGGCACGTGGAAGCCTGTTGCTGCGTGCCAACCCTTTAGTAAAAGGGACCCTACGTGAGTCATGGGCTTTCCGCTCATTCCAGCGTGCATTTATAGAATCTTGTCAGTTGCGCACATATGGGAGCGAATTCAATAAAAGCACTGAAAAAAAAACTGAGCACTAAGCACTATTCTTTGTAGAATAGCATTCGGCGCAGATCTGGTGCCTAACTTTTGGGTGCCATATTTACACCTGCTAAAATCAGCTATAAATGCCGGATCCAACTTAGGCACACTTCAGATGAACTCTGTAAATCTGTGCACAACCTTTTGGACCTCCGCTAACATGTCCCTAGACAGGTTCCGTTCTCAGATACGTGTGATTGAAGTTAGGTGCCAAGACTTATAGAACAGCACTCAGCGCATGCAAATCCTAATTGATGCCAATTAAATGAAATAATTGGTTGTTAGTACCCAGTTATTGCTAGTTAAGAGCTTGTTAATCAATGAAGTTGTGTGCACAACTTCAGTGCATGTCCAAATTTTGGCGTGCAACTTTGGACACCATATATAGAATCCGGAGGATGGTGCTGCATTTAGGTGGAAGCTCTAACCACAGCCAATAGGAAGAAAGCAAATAGCACAAGGTATTAGTCAGTGAAGAAGTAAAAAGTGATGGGGATGTAGAAATCCGAAAGAACAGTGTGTGCTAGGGGGCAGGAGACTGACACACATGAATCAGGAGAGAGACCATGGAGTGATAGTATCTGAGGATCTGAAGGTGGAAAAATAGTATGATAAGGTAGTGGCTGTTGCCACAAGAATACTAGGCTGCATAGGCATAACCAGCAGAAGAAAAGAGGTTTTGATGCCCATGCATAAGTTGTTGGTGAGATCCCACTTGGAGAATTGTGTTCAGTTTTGGAGGCCAGATCTCTCCAAAGACACAAAAAGACTTGAAGCAATCCAGAGGAAGGTGACAAAAATAGTACGGGTTTGGTCAAAAGACGTATGAAAAAAGTCTGGAAGACTGAATATGTATATGCTAGAGGAAAGGATCGAGAGAGAGAGAGAGAGAGAGAGAGAGAGAGAGAGAGAATGGACATGATACAGACATTAAAATACTTGAAAGGTATTAAAAAAACATTCAAACCCAGAGAGATAGGGATGGTAGAACTAGAGGATATGAATTGAGGTTGCAGGGCAGTAGGACTTAGGAGTAACGTCAGGAAATACTTTTTCACAGAGAGGGTGATAGAGTCAAAAGTGATGTGGGAATTAAAAATGGGTCAGATAACACAGAGGATGGCTAAAGAGAGAGAGAGAAGATGAAAACACAACATGGGTGTTGAGGTGTTGGGCAAGAGTAGTGGGAACTAAAGCCTCTATATCATGGAGTTACTCATAACTGTCTAGGAAATCTCTATTTTTTTCAGTCTTATCTGTTTCTCCTTTTTTGCCCTATCCAAGAAATGGTGTTCCTTTTTCTTTCTTGCTTGAATTGTAGTATTCTAAAATGCCCAGAAGGTTTTCCAATTGGGCGGTATATCAAATTTTAAGTAAACTTGAAAAAACAGATAAAGATTCAGCAACTCCAGTATTGTACAGCAGCCTCACTCACATCATAGGATAATAAAGTGATATACAACTCAAGGGGGAGAGGAAGACATCTTAAATAGCAAGTTAAATACTGTTAGCAATACTTTGGTTATAACATATATTATTGTCCCAAGACTCCATCATATTTAACTATATGTTGGCAAATTGCCAGTAATGTTTAAGCATGAATGACTATAAACTGCAAAGAGTGGCTCTGGCTGCCTTGTAGGGAACACTGGATAAACCGTACAGGTTTGTATCTGCTGTAATTTACTGTGTTACTGTGTGTTACATCTCTAGTCTTCAGTGCCCTTCTTTTTGCTTTTCAGGTACTTACCAACTTTCCATTTCCTACTCTTGTATCCCTAGCCTCCATTCTTTCCCCAGTTTCTATTCTCCCATATCCTTCATCCACTTTCTAGTTCCATGTTTCTACTCTTTACATTCATCTCTCCCAGCCTCATCTACCTTCTTCTGTCTCTCATCCTCTCAACAACCCCAGCTCCTTCCCTGTTACTCATCCTGTCTCCACCTCTAGTCCTTTTATGCTTTACATGTTATCCACTGTCACAATCCCCTTTTTACCTCCCTTATTTCCACCCTCTATTTCCTCCTTCAGAGGCTTGCCCCTTCCTTTGTCTCTTACCGTGTCCATATCTCTCTGTCCCTTTCAACTGCTTCTTAAACTCTCCAAGTGCCTCAAGTCATTTCCACTCCCTGTCTTTCTGCAGTCTCTCAGTCCTCTCATACCCCTTACCCAATTACGTAGTCCCTGTTGTCTTTCTTATCAATATTCAATTTATTAGTCTCCACTATCCCCCCCAACTAATCCCCAGGCCATCCCACTGTTCCATCCTACCCAGTCCCAGAGGCCCCAGCTAATCCAAGTGTCTTCTTCTGGCCTTCCACCCAATTCCAGATCCTCTGCACACATTTGAGGGCCTGGTCTCCTGCATCCCCATGTTCCCAGTATCTGCCTTCCTGCCTCCTTCTCCCCTTCCCTAGCACCTGCCCATCTACCCCCTTGTCCAGTACTGACTGATCCTGCTTTCCTTCCTCTTTACCCCAGCACCCATTCCTATGGTTCTCCCTCTCTACCCACTCCTATGTATGCTTTGGTTTCTTCTTCCCCCACAGTATCTGTCCTTCCTTCCCTCATCATCCCCAGCATCTGCTCCTTTCTCTTTCCCTCTCCACAGCATTAGCATCCTTGTCACAACCCTACTGTCCCAGCTAAAGGCCCCACAAGTGTGACCCTCTTCTAGCCCAATCTCCTTCGAATGTGAGACCCTCCAACATTAACCTCTTTAACTCCAGCCTCCCCAACCCCCCACTATCAGCCCCTTCCCTTCCAGTTTAAGCCTCCCCAACATTATCCCCTTTCAACCTCAGTCTCTCCCAGCCCCTCAGCATGATCCCCTTTCATTGCCAGCCTCTTGAGCCCACTAACATTAGCCCCTTTCAAACTAAGCCTCCTAGAGCCCCTTGCATCATCCCCATTCCAGTTCAAACCTTTCCCAGCATTAGCCCCATCCAATGCCATTGTCCTCAGTCCACTATCATTACCCCCCTTTTAAATTCAGCCTCCTACAGTCCCATAGCATCATCCCTCTTTCAGTTCAAACCTCTCCCAGCATTAGCCCCTTTCAGTCACAGTTGCTTAGAATCCCCCCAGTATAAGACCCATTCCAGGCAGCTTCCGTTGCAAGCATCAGTCCTCTTTTAGTTAGCTCCCCTGCCTGCATCAGTTTCCTTCCAGCCATCTATCCCACTCATGCATAAGGAAGTACCTGTTCTTGCATGTAAATAAGTAACTGTGCCAGCAGCAGGGCAGGGAAGTGAGCAAAGCAACATGCTCTTGTTGCTGAGAGGGTGCATCAGTGAAGCAGGCTTTTGGCACCCTTGAGCCTTGCAGCTCTAAACCAGTGCTTCACACCTGAAGTCAGTCTTCTTACTAATCTCTACTATCCTTTCCTCTTCCTTAGAGATTATCTGTGCTTATCCTATGCTTTCTTGATATCAGATATAGTCCTTGTCTCTACCACCTCCACTGAGAAGCCAAGAAATATTTCCTTAGATTACTCCTGCGTCTATCCCCTTTCACTTTCATCCTAAGCCTCCTCATTCTGTCTCCTGTGCATTTTTGCCACTGAGGTTTTAAATGTATCTATTATATCTCCCCAAGGATAAAAGAAAGTCATCATGCAGAAAAGATAAACAGAAAGGCAGAAAACTCACATGCATGTATACACACAGGTACATTAAAGCACATATACATGGAGGTTTGATGACATTTCAACATACAACACTTCATAATGGGAAAGGGACTTGATATACTGCCTTTCTGTGGTTAGAATCATAGTGGTTTACATATTATATACAGATACTTATTTTCCACCTGGGGTAATTGAGGGTTAAGTGACTTACCCAGAGCCACTGGGATAGGGTTACCATATGGCTCCAGAAAAAGGAGGACAAATTGAACCAGTCTGAGTTTTACTTCCATTGGAAGCAAAACCTGGACTGGATCAATGTGTCCTTCTTTTTCTGGAGCCATATGGTAACTCTACACTGGGAGCTGCAAGGGGAATTGAGCCAACCTCCCCTGATTCTTAGGCAACTGCATCAACCAATAGGTTACTCCTCCACTCCTGGCTCTTCTAGGGTAATTTTATAAGGAGGTGCTTAGATTTAGGTGGTAAAACCTAAACATAAGCCTCGTGAAAATGTTATGTGCAAGAAATGTTAGTGAAGCTCATATTTAGGTGCAAAAGAACAGGCACCAATGTGTGCTGGCACTCCCCATCATTATAAGTACATAAGTATTGCCATAGTGGGACAGACCGAAGGTCCATGAAGCCCAGTATCTTGTTTCCAACAGTGACCAATCCAGGTCACAAATACCTGGCAAGATCCCAAAAAAGTACAATACATTTTATGCTGCTTATCCTAGAAATAAGCAATGGATTTTCCCCAAGTCCATTTTAATAATGGTCTATGGACTTCTCCTTTTGGAAGCCATCCAAACCTTTTTTAAACCCCGCTAAGCTAACTGTTTTTACTACATTTTCTGGCATCGGATTCCAGAGCTTAATTACATGTTGAGTGAAGAAAGATTTTCTCTGATTCGTTTTAAATTTATTACTTTGTAGCTTCATTGCATGCCCCCTAGTCCTAGTATTTTTTGAAAGAGTAAACAAGTGATTCATGCCTACCCGTTCCACTCCACTCGTTATTTTATAGACCTCTATCATATCTCCCCTCAGCCGTCTTTTCTCCAAGCTGAAGAGCCCTAGCTGCTTTAGCCTTTCCTCATAGGGAAGTCATCCCAACCCCCTTTATCATTTTTGTTGCCCTTCTCTGTACCTTTTCTAATTCCACTATATCTTTTTTGAGATGCAGTGACCAGAATTGAATACGATATTTGAACACGATTTCTTTCCGAGCACTCTACCAAAACCCTCATCCACAGCCTTGTCACCTCTCGTTTAGACTACTGCAATCTGCTTCTTGCTGGCCTCCCACTTAGTCACCTCTCCCCTCTCCAGTCGGTTCAAAACTCTGCTGCCCGTCTCATCTTCCGCCAGGGTCGCTTTACTCATACTACCCCTCTCCTCAAGACCCTTCACTGACTCCCTATCCGTTTTCGCATCCTGTTCAAACTTCTTCTACTAACCTATAAATGTACTCACTCTGCTGCTCCCCAGTATCTCTCCACACTCGTCCTTCCCTACACCCCTTCCCGTGCACTCCGCTCCATGGATAAATTCTTCTTATCTGTTCCCTTCTCCACTACTGCCAACTCCAGACTTCGCGCCTTCTGTCTCGCTGCACCCTACGCTTGGAATAAACTTCCTGAGCCCCTACGTCTTGCCCCATCCTTGGCCACCTTTAAATCTAGACTGAAAGCCCACCTCTTTAACATTGCTTTTGACTCGTAACCACTTGTAACCACTCGCCTCCACCTACTCTCCTCTCTTCCTTCCCGTTCACATTAATTGATTTGATTTGCTTACTTTATTTATTTTTTGTCTATTAGATTGTAAGCTCTTTGAGCAGGGACTGTCTTTCTTCTATGTTTGTGCAGCGCTGCGTATGCCTTGTAGCGCTATAGAAATGCTAAATAGTAGTAGTAGTAGTAATAGTAGTAGGTGCAGTCGCACCATGGAGTGATACAAAGACATTGTAACGTCTTCATTTTTGTTTTCCATCCCTTTTCTAATAATACCTAACATTCTATTTGCTTTCTTATCCGCTGCCGCACACTTAGCAGAGGGTTTCAACGTATCAACGATGACTCCTAGATCCCTTTCCTGGTCGGTGACTCCTAATGTGGAATCTTGCATTATGTAGCTATAATTCGGGTTCCTCTTTCCCACATGCATCACTTTGCACTTGTTCACATTAAACGTCATCTGCCATTGAGATGCCCAGTCTCCCAGTCTCGTAAGTTCCTCTTGTAATTTTTCACAATCCTCTTGCGATTTAACAACTTTGAATAACTTTGTGTCATCAGAAGGAAGTTGCATCAGAGATGGCCGGATGGACGTGGCAGGAGAATTGCCTGTTTGAATCGCAGCCAGCGATGTCCCAAAAAAGAAAGCTGCATGCACCACGGCAGAGGTGGGGAGGAGCAGAAAGAGGCAGGCAACGTTCCAAGATGGCCAGACCTGGACTCACGGGAGGAAAGACAGCGAGGGATGTTGGATTGGGGGTAGTTAGGGTGGGCCTTGGGCAAAGGTGGGTGGGCCTGGGCCCACCCAGGCCCACCCGTGGCTACGCCCCTGGTGTAAAAATGCGCTGGCCCCCTTTTGCCACAGCTTGGTAAAAGGGGCCCTATATGCCTAATAATTGAATCCCCAACTAAAATGGCCATCCTAACCTCTTCCCTCCTGGACAGAAGTCCCTGGAGACACATCTTCAGTGCAAGAAGTTATTGCATCCCCTGGAGGACAGGTTCTCACTGCAAGATCACTTCCTGCCTCTAAGGTGATGCTCTCCTTCAGGTGACCTTTCTTCTCCATGGCATCACAGAGGTTGACTGGCTGGAGGTGGAACTTCTCTATTATGTCCCTGTATGTCTCCTCTATATAACTCTCTGCCTGCTTTAGCTCTTCCAAGTCTGCTACTTTAGCCTCCAGGGATCAGATTTGTTCCCTGAGTGCTAGGAGCTCTTTGCACTGAGTGCACACATATGACCTCTTATCAACTGAGAATTAATCAAGCATGTGACACTCAGTGCAAAAAAACTGAATAGCCCCTATCTCGCTGGATGACTGCTGCCTTCATCTTAGGATCAGTGAGTTGCTAATTAAGCTGTTAATGGAGCAGAAGGCTATAAACTAAAGACTCTTATGATTACTAGCTATATGCTATGCTTTGCTGCCATTTCTGTATTTTTACGTTTCCTTCAAAGACCTAAAATACTGTATTATTAAGAGCTAATTACTGGTTATCCCCATCTCTAGATAATTTATAAATATGTTAAAAAGCAGCGGTCCCAGCACAGACCCCTGGGGAACCCCACTATCTACCCTTCTCCATTGAGAATACTGACCATTTAACCCTACTCTCTGTTTTCTATCTTTTAACAAGTTTTTAATCCACAGTAGGACACTACCTCCTATCCCATGACTCTCCAATTTCCTCTGGAGTCTTTCATGAAGACTTTTGAAAATCCAGATACACAATATCAACCAGCTCACCTTTATCCACATGTTTGTTCATTCCATCAAAGAAATGTAATAGATTGGTGAGGCAAGATTTCCCTTCACTAAATCCATGTTGGCTTTGTCTCATTAATCCATGCTTTTGAATATGCTCTGTAATTTTGTTCTTTATAATAGTCTCTACCAGTTTGCCCGGCACCGATGTCAGGCTCACTGGTGTATAATTTCCTGGATCTCCTCTTGAACCTTTTTAAAAAATCGGTGTTACATTGGCCACCCTCCAATCTTCCGGTACCACGCTTGATTTTAAAAATAAATTACATATTACTAACAATAGTTCCGTAAGTTCATTTTTCCGTTCTATCAGTACTCTGGAATGAGGAGATTTGCTACTCTTCAATTTGTCAAATTGTGCCATTACATCTTCCAGGATTATGGAGATTTCATTCAGTTTATCTGACTTGTCAGCTTTGAATACCATTTCTGGCACAGGTATCTCTCCTAAATCTTGCTTGGTGAAGATCGAAGCAAAGAATTCATTTAATCTCTCCGCTATGGCTTTGTCTTTCCTGATTGCCCCTTTTATCCCTCTGTCATCTAGCAGTCCAACCGATTCTTTTGCCGGCTTCTTGCTGCAAGTTTTTCATACATATAATATGAATATATTTAACTTGAATATATGGTGTAGTGTTGCGTGATGAAATGTCCACAGTGTGTCAAGTGATGAACTGACATGGTGATGATGTGATGTGGTGATGAACTGTTGCGTGATGATGTGTCTTGGTGATGAACTATTCATACACTCACAAGGACATACACAGATGCATACACACAGTGGCATAGGCATGCTTGGGCATGGGGGGGGGGGGGGGGGAAAGGAACCTTGAAGTCCCGCTCACTTTCAACTCACAGCCCCTCTGCTTTAACAGCTGGCAGGGATGTAAAGCCCTGCCAGCCGAAGAGGTCTCCTGTGCAAGTCCCTCCTATGCTCTTTGAGCATCACTTAAGTCAACAGGCACGCTTCAGCTGCCTATCATGGCTCTCTCGTGCATGTTCAGATCAGCAACTGAACTGAGCATGTGCAGGAGTACCAACATCAGTGATTGAAGTGCGCCACCGACTTGAGTGCTGCTCTGTCAGGATGTGCGGAAACTCATGCAGGAGACCTCTTTGGTTGGCAAGGCTTGGCATACCAGCCAGCAAAGATATGCTTTAATGTGGCAGCAGTGAGGGGGTGGAGAGGTAAAATACCTGGCCGCCTCAGTCCACGTTTGGGACCCCGCCAATGGATTTCTGGCTACTCTCCTAGTACACACACAAATACATGCTGTCACACACACATTTGTACACACATGGACACACAGCTACACTCATGGACACAAATATACAGATACATACACACATAGATGTATTCATGTTGATGCATGTGGGTGTCGGCACACGCATACACATGGCCACACGTGTGCACACACATACACGCACACACACACACACACACACACACACACACACACACACACAAAAGCACTTACCAAGGATTGATTTTTGGCCCTTCCTTTAATTAAGAACATACCTCCAGATTCTATATAGCGCACCTAGAGATTGGCGCCAAAATCAACGTGGATTCTATAACAATGCATGTAATTTAACAAGCTTAACAAGCTAATGAGAGCTGATAACAGCTCTTCCTATATAATAATTCTCACCTCCAACATTCTATACGTCTGGCTGCCTGTGTCCGTGGCTTGCTTCAGAGTTGGTCTGCTAGGCTCCGAAGCCCAGGCTGACGTCACACACAGCACTGACCAACTGCACAACAGCAGCACAAGGCCCCTCCCCCAAGGTCGCCGCCACTCGCCCCTCCACCCCCCCAAGGTTTCCATCGCTCCCCCCTTCCACCCCACCCAGGGTCACCACCTTTGCCCCCCCTCCACCCCCCCTCCCGAGGTCGCCACAGCCACTGCTCCCCCTCCACCCCCCAAGGTCGCCTATCTCCCCTGCCCCCCTCCAGCCACCCAGGTTGTCCAGCGAATTCTTCAGGGCAGGCAGCAAAGATCCCCAGTCTTGCCTGCCCGCTGCCACTGCTGACCCTCCCCCTGCTGCCGGATCGCTCTTCAAAATGGCCGCTGAGACTTCAGTAGAAGTCTCGCAAGGCCGCCGCTGGAAGTCTCGGTGGTCATTTTGAAGGGTGATCCGGCAATGGGGGAGGGTCAGTGCCGGCAGCGGGCAGGCAAGACTGGGGATCTTTCCTGCCTGCCCCGAAGCATTCGCTGGACAACCTGGGTGGCTGGGGGGGGCAGGGGAGAGAGGAGAGTCGCTGGATATGGGTGGCTGGAGGGGGGCAGGGGAGAGAGGAGAGTTGCTGGACATGGGTGGCTGGAGGGGGGCAGGGGAGAGAGGAGGGTCGCTGGACATGGGTGGCTGCTCACAGAGAGTCTGTGTATCACACACATACTCTCTCACACTCTCTCTGTCTCACACACACTCTCTCTCTCACACACACTGTACTTGTGTGAAACACACTTTCTCTCACACTCACTGTGTCTCAGATATGCAGTCGCACACACTCTCATTCTCAGACACACAATCTCTCTCTCACAGGCATACTCGCAACCAGTCTCACTCTCTCTCTGTCACACACACACACTTGCACATTCACTCTCTCTCTCTCTCTCACACAGTCACTCTCACACACACTCTCTCAAACATACACTTGCTAGCGCCCGTTTCCTTTGCGTCAGAAACGGGCCTTTTTTTTTACTAGCAATCAATAATGAGCACTAATTGGCACTGATTAGAATTTAGGTGCACAACTTACTAAGCGTATTCTGAAACGATGTGTGCCAAACTTCTAACACATGCAGGTAAAAAGGGACGTGGTTATAGGTGGGTAAATGGGCATTTCATGGACTTTCCGAAATTTATGTGCCTAGTTATAGAATATGGCCCAATAAATCTACGCGCTGGGATTTACACCACATTTTGTTAGTGTAAACGGATGTGCGTAGATTTAGGCACTGAAATATTAACTAAGCATATTCTATAATCGGCACCTAAATCTAGGTGTCGATTATAGAATATGTTTAGTCAGCACTGATTTCAGCGCCAATTTTTTAGGCGCCATACATAGAATCTCCCCCATAAGGGGGAAGAATAAGTGACCCTGAAGCAGCTGAATAGCACCAGGAAAACAAGCTTCTTTTCTCAACTCTGTTTATTAATCTGCCTATTATATCAATTGATTTGTCCGTCTGTCTGTACATGTGTCCATCTCAGCAAGCACATAGGAGACAGCAGTGCTATGTGAGGACACTTGAGCTGACTGGTATTAATCAATCTGAGCATCTCTTCCTAGTGCTTGAGAGCTGTACCACAGGGGCTTTTTTGGGAAGAGTTAGACAGAAACAAGTGTGGAAATGTACTGAGATAGAGGGAAACTGAAGTGTGAGAAAATGGAGAGAAATCAAACAACCCAAAAGGAAAAGCTTCACACCTCACAGATACCTAAAGCAATTGGTATTTTTGTTAAATACATTTTCTCAAGTGCTTGTGTTAACTCCCGTAAGCTAGTCAAAAGATCTATTAAGTTGATCCAATGAAAATGTAACACCTTATATTATTGTACTTTATTTCCAAATACTTGATAAAAATGCTTCATAGGCTTTTTGATTTGCCTTGGCTTCATTTATCTCATATTTCTTGCATTGCTTTATGTTCCAGTTTCTGGGAATTTCTGTTGTAGCGAACGTGCTGGGATTCAGCTCTTATGAGATGAGAGTGTAATGATGGAGTTAGCTCCCAGAATTCTCAAGGCTTTGTAAGTCTGAGTCCTTGCTTCCATATAAATGGTTGAGGTTCAGCAAGGTGGGGAGGGATAGGAGCATCTGATACATAAAGATGATGGAACCTGGTCCTATGAAGCTCTGCTTTATTTCAAAATTGGGACTGTGGTCCCCAATGTCTCGTTGAGTGGTAAAGGGATACCTAAAAAGAAGAGGAAAAAGAATAAGACATAAGACATGATACTTATTACTGATGGTTAGTGCAGTGGTCTGAGAACCTGGGGAACTGGGTTCAATTCCCACTGCAGCTTCTTGTGACTCTGGACAAGTCACTGGGGCTCTCTATTGCCCCAGGTATACAATAAGTACCTGTATATAATATGTAAACCACTTTGTAATCACAGAAAGGCAGTTTATCAAATTACATCCCCTTTTTCCTTATCATTTCTATAGTGCTACTAGACGTATCCAGCATTGTATACAAAACACGAATGAGAGAGTGCCTGCTTGACAGAGCTTATAATTTATTCAGAACAAATAAGAGATCATGGAGTTATTGATTGTGGGAATGATTAAAACAAACATGGGTACTGAACAGGTGAATAGGGGATTACAAGTTAAAAGCAGTCTCAAAAAGGTGGTCTTATAGCTTAAATTTCAATAGGGCAAGAGATGGAGAATGACATACCAACTCAGGAAGACTATTTCAGGCATACGGCGCAACAAGATGGAAAGAATGGAGTTTGGAGTTGGCAGTGGAGAAGAGTGATTTACCAGATGAAGGGTGTTTCCGGGGTGGAGTTTAGGGAGAGATAAGAGAAGAGAGATACCTAGAAGCTACAGAAAGAATTCTCTTGTAAGTCAGCCACAAAAGTTTGAACTGTATATGCAAGAGGATAGAGAGCCAGTGAAGTGACTTGAAGAGAGGCATTATGTGAGTATGGCGACCCTGGCAGAAAATAAGTTGTGTAGCAGATTAATCGCTGATGATTACAGACTGGTTAATACATGAGACCTTACCGTTAAGTCAATCGGTGGCGGTAAGGTCTCAGGCCCAAAATGGATGTGCACCAATTTTTATTTTGTCGCACATCCATTTTTGGCCAAGAGAAATGAGGCCTTTTTTTGCAGGTGCGCTGAAAAATGGACCCGTGTGCCTACACTAGCACAGGTCATATTTCAGTGCACCTTAGTAAAAGGACTCTAAAATGCCATAGGAAGAAGGTCATCTTTCAGAATAAGTGGCAGATATAGAGTAAATAGCTTGACAGCCTAGTGGAGTCTGCTGACATCTGCTGGTAGGAGGCTACAGATTCATTTATGCAAGGCGTCTGGGATTTGCATCACCTGCAGGCTGGTGATGAAACCTTACACTGCTTGGTGCTATACCATGAGGAACAACTGTGTGGGAAAATAGGGACAAACTCAAATTTTTGCTTAAAAGTAGAAACAGGTGTTCACCTTAAATTAAGAGGTTGAGGCCACTGCCAACTATTCTCCATCTTTTGCTAATTTTGCATTGGACAATTACATTTACAAACATCATTCTATCCTTAGTGCTTTGCTGGAATATTAGAATTTTCTCATGATAAATATCTTTTTCTATAGCTTCTTTTCAATTTCAGGTTTAATGCAAAACGTTTTGGGGGGAAGTGGGATTGAAATAGCAGCACTGACCTTTACGCATCTTTACATTCTCTCTGCATATTGCCTGTACTGTTTGGTGAAGGAAATGATGAACAACCAGTGGACTGTATGGGGCAGAATAATGTCTCTTTTGGTTTACTGGTATAGAACATACCCCGTCTCCATTAATGCTGTTTATAATTTATTTAGGGTTGATATTTTCCACAGATAATTCACACAGAAGTGGAATTTGTCTGCCTAGTGGCACAGCAGACATGCCTCTTTCTGTTTGCCAAAGGGTGAGGACTCTGCAGGCTGTAACAAATGATACAGAGATAGAGAGAGAATTCATTACTCGTTACATCAACTGTCCTCATCCAAGCTAGTAATTAACTGTATGAAAGACATCCAAGAGTTGATAAATCTGAAGAAAAAGTGTTTTCCTTTAGGTGGCATTTCATCTACAGAGACGACTGTAATGGGATTTCCTATTTTATGGAATGTATCTCCTCTGAAACTATCTTCTCAATTGCAATTCTTGTCCCTTACCCCTAGAGGGAGACTGTTAAACTTAGAAATGAAAAGGGCAGGCCCATGAATTTATGTAAAAATGAGTCTCTAAATTCTTGATTCCAGACTTGGAAGTTTTGAGCCCTTTTTTAGGCAGCTTAAAATGGCATACCACGGGACGCGTTCAGGTATCTTGCAGTAACTGCCAAATCAGCATTTGCTAAAAACTATTTTAATTTTTTTTGTTGAGGGAGCATGTCAGGGGGGTAGAGATTAGGCGTTCCTGTGCTAATCAGTTAGTGCAGCTATATTACTGCACACTAAGGGTTCCTTTTACTAAGGTGCACTGAAAAATGGTCTGCGCTAGTGTAGGTGTGTGTTTTGGACGCGCACAGATCCATTTATCAGCGCACCTGCAAAAAAGGTCTTTTTTTGCCAAAAATGGACATGCAGCAACATAAAAATTGGGTCTGAGTCCTTACCGCCACCCATTGACTTAGCGTTAAGGTCTCACGTGTTAACCGGGCAGAAATGGCCAATGCACGTACAATGCCGGTTAGCGCAGCGCACCAGAGAATGAAAAATATTTTCTGGTGCACATAGTGGACTCACGTAAAAAATGAAATGACTACCTGGGCCATGCAGTAGCTGGGTGGTAGTTCATAATTGACGCACATTGGACGTACGTAGGCGCCTACGCGGCTTAGTAAAAGGGCCCCTTACTGGTTAGCGCAGGAATATTGTGTGAGCCTTGACTGCCTACAAAATGGGTGGCAGTAACTGGCTGTGCAGTAAAAGTTTTTGATGGCTGCATACTGACGGCAACATCAGTGCATGACCATTAATGCAAAAATGCAAAAAGGTCATTTTTATGGCTGCGTAGAAATGGTCTTAGTGCATGGGAAAAACCCACATAAGGACACGTCAAGGCTACTTTTTGCTCCAGTTTAGGCCCCCTTTAATATTAATAATATTTCATTAGTATAGTGCTTTGATCTTGTTTATCTTTTACTCTTATCAATCAAGATTTATTTCCACCAAAAGAGTAGTATGACATATGTAGGAATAAACACAGAAACTGTTTGGCTCTGCCCTGGTGGAGGATGTTTTCTCAGGGTGGAGATATTTAAGGAAATCCAGGGCTGAAGAGGGTAGAAAGCTGTTCCCACCCCAGGTTTTGTGATAGAGAAAAACAGAGGATGACAGAATGTTGGCTTTTAAAGAGAGAACTCTCTTCCGCAGTGGCATATCTATTCAAGATGTGTGTGTTGAGTATGCACCCCCTTGTAAGAAGTTTATCTGCATTCTCCCTACTGTTCTGTGCCATGGAGGGCAAGAGGGAGAATTACCGCCGGAAATGGTGCACGTGGTAGGAAATAAATAAATAATTCATCCAGGCATTATGGGCATGCACCAAATCTGAAATTATCACCAGGAGAGTGTTTTGGCCTGGCGGTTGTTTCATTTGGATGCATGCTGCATGCACCTAGAGCCTACTGAAGCTTAGTTAAAGGGCCCCTGAACCCCGAAGCGAGGATACTAGTGGTCAACAAGTTAGTATTCGAGTTGATTTGATTTGTAATGCCATTTATATGTTTCTCTATGGAGTACGTTCTTTATCTTCTTATGGTAATTCTCCCTCCTGCCCTTTAAATCTAGACTGAAAGCCCACCTCTTTAAAATTGCTTTTGACTCGTAACCACTTGTAACCACTCACCTCCACCTACCCTCCTCTCTTCCTTCCCGTTCACATTAATTGATTTGATTTGCTTACTTTATTTATTTTTTGTCTATTAGATTGTAAGCTCTTTGAGCAAGGACTGTCTTTCTTCTATGTTTGTGCAGCACTGCGTATGCCTTGTAGCGCTATAGAAATGCTAAATAGTAGTAGTAGTAGTAGTAGTAGTAGTAGTAAATGCTCTACATAAGACTGCAACATCTGCGGGGAGAGAGGAGTTGCAAGATCCAATGTCCATGCTGCTGCTAATTTTGCATAATTAACATCCGGTGTATCTATGGTGAAAAGATAATGGACCTCTTTGTTGGGCACCCAAAGTTAATGCTTCGGCCAATGTCTCCTGAATGTCCTCTGTTAAATCGGTCCAGAGCAATGAGCACACATAATGGTACAATTGCATGTAGGCAAAGTAGGGAGAAGAACAAGAAAATCTCATTGCAAGTCTGTAAATGATTTCATCTTGCCCTCCTCTGACACCACATGTAATAGATACTTAAGTCCTTTTGAGGCTCACACTGTAAATATTCCAGGTCTCTGCACAGGAGGAAAGGCAGGGTTAGCACAAATAGACAGATATAGGGTCACTGTGGCTGAAAAGTGATGGCGCCTACATAGCCAATGCCAAACTCGTCAATCAGTGGACAAAAATGGGCACTTTTTAAAAACAGCCAATGGTAGTGGCTAAGTGACATGTAGTATATGGCTGATATGAACCTTCAGGACCATAGAGGAAGATAAAGAAAATAAAGTGGTGGAAGGTCTGGCCCAAGATTTAGTGATGCAACTTATTGTGCCTTATCCAGTAAAACACACTGGGGCCTTTTTCTAAAGTGCATTAAACAGTTGATGCTAGAATTCGTGTGTGTTGTTACTGCACAAGCACAATAATTGTCAGGGTCTTTAAGAAGACTGTGCATTACTATCAGCATATGACATTTCATTGCAAGCAACAGTCATCCCTACTAGTTATGTTTATATTTTATTAGTATTTTGTTCCTGTGCACTGCTCTGATCAACCTCTGAGTGGAAAAGTAGTATAGAAGTTTTCATAGATAAATAAGAGAATGAATAAAACAGAGAGAAAGGTATACTGTATGGAACGGTGCTTGAAAGCATAAACATATCTTGACCTTCTTCAAGTTGGTTCAGAAATAGCAGAGGCCAGCAAAACAACATACTGCTCAACTGAGCCCATGTAAATCGCAGGGGGAACATGTTTACAAAAACATGGTCTGAATTTTGATATGTGACTAATTTTGCCAGATGGATTCTATAAGGGAAAGCTGTGCCTACCCAGCTATTATTCTGAACAGTCTTCTACACAGCTGGCCCTGCAAACATCCCTCGAGTCCTAACTGTTCTGAAAGCAATCATGGATGCTGGCCATGCTGGCAGGGTACTGCGGGGGAAAGGGGGTGGTGGCTGGTGGAGTTCAGAGTTGCTATCACTTTGCTTAAATGTGTATGGTCTTCTTACTGTTCAATGCATTACTCATGAGGGAAGGTTGAACATTAAAAAGGCTGATGCTGGGTGATATTTAGGGAGAGTGGGACTATTTAAAATTGTCAGGAAGAAATGCTGTGTGGCATACAGTTGAAGTCAAAAGCTTGCACTGACTGTTAAACACAGTTTGCTTTTTGGGTCGATACCCCATATATATTTGCAGTACATTGGTTGTGGAAAATATTATATTTATAGAACTAGGATAGGCATCATCATATTGCCAACATTCAGAAAGCAATCCAGGGGGCTCCTAAACTAAACTGGCCTCAGCATCCATTCTTTTCCAGTTTTTCTCCATTCTAGGAATTGTATGGAATCACTCGGTTGAGTAAACTCTGGTACTGAAGGTGGAGGTGCTGTTGCTGCACACTGTGATGGTGATCTTGAGCCAATGAAGATAGTTCTTGTGTGATGAACTATGATGCATGAGATTACATACCAGTAATGATGCTGGAGGTGATGGTGCTGAAGGATAGCGACCCAGTTTAATTGATGATTTAACTCATTCTGCCTGAGGATATGCCATGAAACCATCATAAAGAACAATGACCCTGATTTATAAATGCTTTCTCCCATTTTATGCCTGTGGGTAGAGTCTTGGAGACTTCCTGGTTGATATTCAAAATGATTTAACAGGCCAGAAATGGCCGCTGACTGGTTAAGTTGCTTGTTTGGGGTTATCCGTTAATTTTCAGTGGCACTTAACCGATTATTGCTGCTGAAGATTAGTGATTAGCACCTAAGTGAAAATCTGCTATTTTGGGGGCATTCCAGGGGTGGAGTCAGCATTTGATATTTAGCTCCCTGGACACCTGCCCTCAAAGCTTGACTTCTTTTCCTTTGGTAGACTCCTTTGGTAGTCTATTGGGAGTGTTCATATCGGTGCAAAGTGAAAAACAGAGACATTATCACTTTGTCTTCAGACTAGTGAGGAAGCAGTCTAGGTGCTAGAAAAACTTCAGTCCTCTGACATTTTTGGATTCCTAGAGCATCTCGTGCTCTTCCCATTTGCTTCAGCTGATGGAAACTTAGGGCACCGGCATCGAATTTCCACCAACTAACACAAAGCCGTGCAATATTCAGCACTTAACCAGGTCTGGGTTACTGCACAACAATAGCACTGACTTTTATGCGGCCCTATTTATGTGTTTAACCTGGCCAATTAAGAGCTGAATATTAAGTGCCGACTCCACTCCCAGAATGCCCCCATAATAGCCAGTTTTCAGTTTGGCACTAACTGGTTATTTTCAGCAGCATTAATTGGTTAAGTGTAGCTGAAAATTAACGGCTACCCCTGAGCAGGCAACTTAACAGGCCAGGAGCCAGCACTGCTTACGTCTAGTAGCGCTATAGAAATGATAGGTAGTAGTAGTAGTAAATTGATTTGAATATTGACCCCATTGTTGCTGAAAAAAAGGGAGAGATGGGATTCAATTCTCTAGTGACACAGAAGAAGCACATGTCAGGGTCAAAGATATAATAAGATTATGAGATCTCGTAGTCCTACAATGAATCACTAGTAACTCCAAGTCATTTTTATAGCTTACCTATAATCACAAATGTGCAATAAACAAGTTTAACAGATCTGAAGCTAGCGACATATGCTTAGATATCCATTCATCAAGTAAAGGAAGGGAATGCTTAATTTCTTCATGCAGTAAAACATCTGTCCATCTGTTGTCTCTTATTTCATGTGTTAGACACCTGAAAAGGGACCTATGTGGTTTCTGAAGTGTGTGTACAACCTTGTCTTTGGAGAATTATTATTTTGGTTTACCAAAAGGTAACATGTTCAGCTGCTGGAGCTTTGTCTGCCTTGTATTACACAGAGCTCATCAGTGAATTAATTTCTGTCACTTGGATTTTCATAATCTGACAAAAAATAATGCAAATCAGTAGAAAACTGAATTTCTCTACTGCTTTTTACCAGGCAGGCATGCTCTGCGTATATCTGTTTATTTTTCATTTTATGTTTTTCAAAATATAGAATGCTGAATTGTGAAAAAGGGGTCCATGTCTGCCTGTCTGTCTGTGGTCAAAATAACTCAGCAAGAAAGGGAAAGAAAGTTTTCAAATTTGGCATGGAGGGAGAAAACCAGAAATATCCAGTCAGTATTTTCAGAGAATGAACCCTCACAGTAATGCCTATTGGTTTCTATGGGAGGTGGATAGATACTATGGACTGTGGACAACTGCTCTCTTCGACGAGCTCACCCTCCAGCATTTTGGTCAAGAGCAAGAAAAACAGTGAGACATGGAAAAAACTGAAACTGCCAGATAGTGCAAACATACTGTGAGGGAGTCAACTTAATGACATTCCCTAACAGTGGCAGAACCACCTTAAAACTCACAGTCCCACCCAGCAGGGAAGTGACATGGGAAGGGCGGAGCCAGGAGGGCAGGGTCCAGGAAGTATAAAAGCTCAGAGCACAGCTAGAATAAGAAGGCCCAGAGGGAAGTAGTGATGCCTGAGCGCTTATGCCTCCACCATGTATGTGTGAACTGCAACCATAACAGTCAGATAGATGTATCTTTGACATGGCTGGACGCAGACCGGCCTATACTATTTGCTAAAGATTGTACTGTGAGGATCCAGACCAGAGTCAAGTGGTGTGTGCTGCCTTGCTGAGAGACAGAAGTGCATGCCATAGCCCTGGAGGAGTAGGCCACGAGAGGACATTCTTTTATCTAAGGACAAGGTTTGTGTTTATTCCCCCACCTATGAATTGATCAGGACCCCCTACCTGACACCTTTAATAGATATTATTTCTGTTCACCTTAACCCACTGTGTGGCTCCATTTTCCTGTCCTTGTTACCACACCTCTAGAAGTCCCCAACACACACACTAATCCTTCCACAATCCTACACAAACCTCACACATCTTCCACTGACATACCTGCACACACACATTCCCAGTCACGCAAACCCCACACACCTTTAGAGACACACTCATAACTCCACATACATTGCCTGTGTAAACACTTCACTTAATGCTGTTTCTTTCACATAAGACCCCCCAACACACACTCATCTCTCACCTACATTAAAGCATTCATCCCCCACAGCTCTCATACATCCACTTGTACATTCCCACACATGCCCCCCCCTTCATACACCTCACATACCATTCTTCTCTACATAATCCCCTCTATATACACAGCTCCTCCAACACAAGCCCCCACATACATTCCTACACAACTACAAGCACATCCTTAAATCCCTCACAAACACTGAACCCCTCTACATAGATGCCACCAGCAGCAGGTTAACTCATTAAGGCAAATTCAGTCTGGCTGAGGGACTGATGCACTAAATTGCTGTAGGCTTTGTGCACAGGTTAACTTGGCTTTTGTGCACAATTTTGTGTGCTTCGATATAAAAATGAGTTTTGCACACAAGCTATTATTGTTTTTTGACACAGAACACTGAAAAGAATTTGTCCTTGAGACAGATACAAGGAAGCAACAGGGCAGGCAATCCACAAAATCCAAAGCGGCATTGAAAAGAAGCAGATTACGATAAGAAAGATTCCCTTTAAATCTTTATTCATATGAGGTCTGAAAGTAAAACCAAAGAAGCCTGACACAGGCTGTGTTTCACCCACACAAGGGCTGTGTCAGAGGCTAGATAATACCAAATGATGTACAACAAAAACTTCACCACTTTGGTTCAAAGCAATTCTCTCCAAAAGATGGCAGCCTCTACATTGGATTTCTGGGTGAGGCTGCCATCTTTTGGAGACAAATGTTTTGATCCAAGGTGGTGAAGTGTTTGTTGTACACCATTTGGCATTATCTAGCCTCTGACACAGTCCTTGCGAAACACGGCCAGTGCTGGGATTTTTTGGTTTTACTTTCAGACCTCACATAAATAAAGATTTAAAGGGAACCTTTTTTATTATAATCTGCTAACCAATTAGTACTACTACTGCTACTTATCATTTTTATAGCGCTACTAGATGTACACAGCACTGTACCCTGAACATGTAAGAAACAGTCTCTGCTCAACAGAACTTACAGTCTAATCAAGACAGACAGGACAAATAAGGACAAAGAATAGCAAGATTCTGTGTAGAATCCCAAAGAGTAGCAAGATTCTGGAATCCCAAAGGCTACTACTACTAGTACTTATTTCTATAGCACTACTAGACGTACTCAGTGCTGTACAATAAACACATATGAGACAGTCCCTGCTTGACAGAGCTTACAATCGAATCAGGACAGACAAACAGGACAAATAAGGCATAGGGGAATTACTTAAGGTTGGAATGATACAACGGGTACTGAATAAGTGAATAGGGGTTAGGAGTTAAAAGCAGCCTCAAAAAGGTGGGCTTTTTGCCTAGATTTGAAGGCAGTCAGAGATGGAGCTTGACGTACAGGCTCAGGAAGTCTATTCCAGGCATATGGTGCAGCAACATAAAAGGAACAGAGTCTGCAGTCGGCAGTGGAGGAGAAGGGTACAGATAAGAGAGATTTACCCAATGAATGGAGTTCCCGGGGAGGAGTGTAGGGAGAAATAAGAGTGGTGAGGTACTGTGGAGCTGCATGTTTAGCGCATGAGCCCTTACCACTAGCAAAATAGGTGGCGTTAGGGGCTCACATGCTAATGGCCACATGCCAATGGGAAAATTAGTGCGTGGTCATTAAAAGAAAAAAATCAGAAATTTGGCCATTTTACCCATGCAGAGAAAATGGCCTTAGCATATGGGAATGACCTGCATAAGAACATGCTAAGGCCACTTTTTATTGCAGTTTAGTAAAAGGGTCCTTTAGCTACATATGCAACTGACCTTATTCTATACGTTGCGTGTGCAAATTTGCATGCTAGTTGGAAATTTGGGCACAGCTTTCTCAAACTAGGGGGACTGAGAGCATGTTGGATCAGAGAACAGGCCACCCCAAAAAATTTTTATTCTTAAGGGATGGAATAAAGTTGGCAGAGTTAAGGATTCCAGCTTAAGTCTTTGAACCCAGGTACTCTTCTCTTTCACTTTTCTGGTTCACATGATTTTTTTTGTCTTTGGACCCTGTTTACAAAGGCGTGCTAGTGTTTTTAGCTTGCACTACATGCCCATAATATTCCTATGGGCCTCTACACGGTTAGCACATGCTAATTTTTAGCATGCGCTAAAAATGCTAGCATGACTTTGTAAACAGGGCCCTAATTTACTTCTACATTTCATTCTTTTGGTTTTACCATTGTCTATATTTATATGGATTCATATATGTCTGATATGCATCACAGACATATATGGGGGGAATTTTACATTAAGCCCTCATTGTATAGCTTTATTTCATGACCTTCATGGCACTTATTAACTCCTTGTCTCCAGCAGCACACTCTGATAAGTCCCCACCTGATAATGTTTGTTCCTACTATCAACTGCTTTGCTGTCATATCAAATTAGAAAGCACTCCTCCACTGAATCCTACAGAGCCGGACTATCCTGATACTTGCATTTTTGAAAATTTGATTTATGTATTGTTTGCAGTGAAAGAATTTATCCCTTTCCTTGTATGTGTCACCACTTATCTCTCCCGCTCAACCCATGTCTCTGGAGTTGCTGAAAACCCAGCTCACATGACTTTGTTCTTTCGTTAAGCAGCGTGCAGTGATACAATCTTTCTCTTACAATGCTAGTGCTTTGACTCTAAAGAAGTGGATTGTATGGAACCTTAGATAAGATGGAAGGAGGATTTTTTTTTGTAGTTTATATTGGTGTGCATGAACCAAATGGAAATCAAAAGCATCAAGCTTAGTGGAGATGTGCAGATTATGAGCTCGACAGGTAGTAATGGGGTTGATGACTAACGAGAGGCAGCTAAGAATGCAGGATCATGTTTCTTACAGTCAGTTTGGTCATCGCAAATCCTCCTAGGGGTTCTGGTTCCCCAAGGACATGCATTCTTCCTTAATAATGGGCACAGAAGCAGCTTCAGGCTACCTCTTCATGTTCCAGTGTACATGTCATGAAGCCATCCATATGACTTTAACAAGGACATTCCATATTCAAAATTCACAGTAGCCCTCTGGCTGAATAACATGTTTAGGCAAGGCACAGACTCTTAAAGATGTACCGGCACAAAGAGGGAGCCGGTGCTGTATGGACAAGAAAGGGAGGGGGGAAGGGGTGGGCAAAGAGGGATGTAAGGGAGCTAGAAGGTTGCTAGGGCCAATCAAGGAAAGGGGAGGAGTGTTACAAGATTTTGAATTGCTAGCACACGCTCTGGGAATCATTCCCGAGGAGGCACCAGAGCCAGAGAAACCCCCCTCCCACTCCCCCATGGACATCCTTAGGGTTACAGCTAGCATAGGCAGGGTGTGCGCTTGTCGCAGTACAGGGAAAGGTAGCTAGGAGACCACAATGATGTGGGGGCCCTGCAAGGATGTAAGAAAAGGAATTGATGCCCTCTACAGTGAGGGTACTGAAAACTACTGAAGTTGTAGGAACACCTCTCTTGCACGGAGGGACTTGAAGACATACAAAATTTGACTCAAGTGGGATGCATATAATTCCCTTTGCCTTAGACAGCCAGGGATAAGAAGAAGAAATGACGGGCAACCGGGCAAGCTTGCTTTTGGCTAAATGGGCTTCAATGGGCTACTAGGGCAACCAGCTTGTACGTTGGTGCCTACAGGCCCCAGTGATGATCAATGGAAATGTTAAGTTGATGTAACAGTGATGCAGGTGGCCTCCTGACCCCAGATGTAGCATGTCTCTTAGGTTACTCAAATAGTTAGGATTGCATTTTAAGGTTCAGGTTGGAATTGTTGTATATGACAGGCTATCAGGAATTGGTTATATTGTTTAATGTGGAATTGTGAATTTCATGCCTGTGCTGCGGCCTTGTTAGTATTGATTTTCAAATAAACTGTTCCTTTTTGGAAGAAATAATGATGTGTTTGCTGGAGTGAAATTGGGGGGCAAAAAGGGGAGGGGGAAAAGGGGGAGCAGGGTAGGAGGAGGGAAGAGTAAAAGAAGCGAGGGGTCACAGGCTTCCCTTGTTGTGGACCTGAGCAGACTGTAAGCGCTCTTTGGCTGTTGCATTTTATAGTGCAGCCAGTGATGTCAGAATTTCTCTTTCCTACAGTGGGAGGTGGGTGGGGGAGGGGAGCATTCTGACATGTGACTACATTTCTCCCTTCAGAGAAGACACATGGGTAATACTGTTGTGAACGCCAAACTGAATTTGCCACCAGCAGCAAGTTGCCCTCATCAAGGCAAATTCACAATTTGCTTGAGGAACTGATGCACTAGAGTGCTTAGAATTTCCCCCAGATTCTATAAATGATGCGCAAATTTCCATGCATGAAATTGCATGTTCTTCTGAGATGCATGCACAACTAAATTGGCTAATGAGCCAATTAGCGCCAACAATCGATTTTTGGTGTTAATTGGCAACAATTTGGATTTGCATGCACATCTTGCTAAGCGCTATTCAATAGAGATGTGTGTGTAAATCTCTTAGCATGCAGCTCAAAAAGGGGCATGGCCACGGGAGGGGCATGGGCAATTCATGGGCGTTTTGCTTGCAGTATTAGTGAATACCGGGATCTGAACATAAATTCCATGCCCGGATACACCAGGTTTCAGTTGGTGTAAATCCTCACACCAAAGTTTGGTGTGGAAATTGGCTCTATGCCAGGGTTGTCCAACCTCGTTCCTCGAAGGCCCCAATCCAGTTGGGTTTTCAGGATTTCGTTTATCGTTTATTCATTTTATTATACCGTCTGAAATTGTAGTTACAAAACAAAAACGGTTCATATACTAATCTAAAAATAGTGAATATGCCTGAGATACTATTTACATGCACTGCCTCCATTGTATGCAAATAGATCTCTACTACTACAACTTATCATTTCTATAGCACTACTAGACATACGCAGTGCTGTACACTGAACATGTAAGAGACAGTCCCTGCTCGACAGAGCTTACAATCTAAGCAAAACAGACAAAAAGGACAAATAAGGGAATTACTTAAGGTGGGATCCCATGCATATTTATTTATTTATTTATTTATTGCATTTGTACCCCACATTTTCCCACCTATATGCAGGCTCAATGTAGCTTACATAGTACCGTCAAAGGCGTTTGCCCAGTCGGTGAATAACAAATACAAAGTTGTATAGTGATCGTATGAGGTATAAGTGGAGGGTCGGAATGGATGAAGATTGCGTGTTGTCCTGTTCAATCATAGTCATGCTGTGTTGGTAGGTGAAGAAGGTTACGTGGGGTCGTTGGAGTAGGCCTTTTTGAAGAGGTTGGTTTTTAGTGATTTCCTGAAGTTCAAGTGGTCGTGGATTGTTTTCACAGCTTTTGGGAGCCCATTCCATAGTTGTGCGCTTATGTAGGAGAAGCCGGCTGCGTAAGTTGTTTTGTATTTCAGTCCTTTGCAATTTGGGTAGTGTAGGTTTAGGTAGGATCTTGATGATCTGACTTTGTTTCTTATTGGTAAGTCTATGAGGTCTATCATGTATTCTGGGACTACGCCGTATATGATTTTGTGGACTAAGGTGCAGATTTTGAAGATGATCCATTCTTTGATTGGGAGCCAATGCAACTTTTCTCAGAGGGGTTTGGCACTTTCAAAGCTGAATATCAGGGAAATCCTGAAAACCTGACTTGGTGACAGCTGAGGTTGGATATCTCTACTCTAAGCAGTATTCTATAAATGGCGCTCAACTCGGAGCACAGTTTATAGAATAGTGCTCCATGTGGATATTTTTGACACTGTTTTTTGAGCGCCATTTGCTGAGTCTAGTTCTTTGTGCACAGGTTAGCTTGACTTTTGCACACAATTTTGTGTGTACTGATTTTAATATGAGTTTTGCACACGAGCACGGGTAGACAGTGCACGGCACCCTTAAATCCATGTTAATGAAGCTATTAGCTATTCTGCACAGATGCAGGAAAGTGCATAGAGGACAAGACAGTTGAACTCAAAGGAGGGGCTTTAATGCAAGGTTTCAGGTGGTATAAAACAGGCTTGTCCAAATTCAGTCCTGGAGGGCTGCAAGCTGACCAGGTTTTCAGGATATCCCTAATGAATGTGCCTGAGAAACATCTACATTCAGTGAATGTAGTGGGCATGCAAATCCTTCTCATTAGGGATATCTTGCAAATCTTGCCTAATGGTTAGTGCAGTGGCCTGAGAACCAGGGAAACCAGGTTCAATTCTCAGTGCACACAACCCTCTACTGACCCAGGTACAGAATGGCGGTATTTCAAATCCCATCCCTTTTCCCTTATATTGGTGCATATGCTGGAATGTTATTCTGTGCATGTGTATTATTCCAATGAGTGCTGATACTATTTTTTTTATGTGCAAGACATAATTTGTGCTTAATATACCGCCATTCACAAAGCATTACAGTAATCTACAAATAAACTACATGTGCTATGTGTAAATGAAAGAAAAACAAAAAAGAAAAGTTACAGATCAAAAAGGTCAAGTCTGGTGTGTTTGCTCATGTTACCCTCCATTGCCTCAGGTACAAACTTAGATTGTGAGCCTTCCTGGGACAGAGAAATATCCAGTGTACCTGAATGTAACTCACCTTGAGCTACTACTGAAAAATGAGCAAAATCTAAATAAATAGAATAAGATATCAAGAAGGTCAAGTCTGGTGTGTTTGCTCATGTTAGTGGAAAGGTTTTTTTACTTGGCTTATTTGCAATGTTGTGGAGCAAAAGTGTTGTGTTACGTTTTTATTAGGAACCTGTGTTAAGCTTTAGATTCTCATTCTAACTCAAGGTCACCACATTGGACATTGAGTCTACAATGTATTGTCCTAGAAGGGAGGTACTTTCACTTGACTGGACAATAAGCCATCATTATTTTTGAGTGTAATAGCTGCCTTTCAACACAGATGCAGCCATGGTATCCTTAACAGAAAATCAAGGATGAAGCAAAAAGCTTCATCTCTATATGGATGATTTTACTGCTGCTGTTCAGGAAGACTGTATTGGAGGAGGCTCACTACGAATGCCTTTGCCATGGCTGCCACAGCAACTAAGGGACTACCCTACTGGTGTTACAGCATTGACCTTACATTAAAAAAAAATTTGATCAAGGTCTTTATTGAAGAATTGAAGGTTACAAAACTGCATAGGAAAGACACAGACATCTTAAACCTAGCAAAATAACACTGCCATCACGCTCTGCAGTACATTTAGTTTCCCTACCCAGTATTTACATGTTATCATTTCAGGTTTTTGCTTTGCTACAGTTTCACTTCTTAGAATGCATCAATGATATCAGCTTTGCTAGGCATCTCATTATAGCAGTAGCGAGAACTACAGAAACAAATGGAACAAAATGGCTTCCCTCCAGCTGATCCTTTGTCCAACACAGCATGCACTTCTGATACTTCTGGTTCATTTAAGTGCCACGTACAATCCCTAGTTATTACTGCCTCCCATTCAAATTTATCAGCCTAAGGGGGGAGGGGGAGGGAAGGGCTCTTTCCACAGCAGCGCTATCCTATGAAAATATAAAGTTATTAGATATTGGAAGCTATGCAGGGTTAGGGGATCCACAGAAGACTAAGGTGCTATGGGCTTCAGAAGGTAATGGCAAATCTTTGCAGTATCAGTAACCAAGAAACAAGCACTATAGTGCGAGCTGTGATCATCTAACCATCAACATCAAGACATGGTTAGAAAGAGGACAGACAAAGCAATAGGGATCTTGGGTGCAGGGGTAAACTATGCCAGTCAAAGATCTTACCACCATCATTTGAGAGGAAACAAAGGGTAGTTTCTCAGGTGAATGTAATGGTTATGCGAAATAGTGAAGGAATACACGATGGGCAACAAAGAGAGCTGTCAACTGGCTTCAGATTTGCCCAATAGGGTTGATCCAGTCCTAGGTCTACTCCATTGCATACAGAGATTTATAGGGGCCCTTTTACTAAACCATGGTAACATTTTTAGTTTCTATGACTTGACATGGGATTTAACCATGCAGTAGCTGCATCTATTAACATGGAGCCTATAGGGAGTGTCCTCACTCTTTTCTATTGCAGGTCATGCACTAACATTCAGATAAATGCACAGTAGCTGATCCCAGTTAATGTGGAAGCACTTAGGTTTTTTTTTACTAAAGCTTAGCTCGAGTTATCTGCAGCAGGGTCCATAGGAATAAAATGGGCCCTACTGCAGATAACTCGAGCTAAGCTTTAGTAAAAGACCCCCATAGCACCTCCTATTTAGGATGTGGTCTTGCATTAACTCTACATTAAGCAGTTAGCACATGGTAAGCACAGCGTGTTAATTGCCATATGTCTTCCACGCCCACTCTCCATCCATACCACTCCCTGACACAAAAAACATTTAGGACAATCCTACTATATAAATGAAGAGTGACCGACAGTCATCACAAATCTCTTCCGAGTTCCAACGTTGACCGGCAAGCACCGGGTGGGCGGGGATCATCCGACAGCAGCTCCGAGGTGCACTCTGTCTTCGACAGGTACGATGAGCTGCTGCTGCTGTCGCCGTGACCCGGGCGCTATCATCTGCCACCATCCCCCAGGGCGGGGGCTCGGCTGCATCCGGCATTGCTCCGACCGTTTTCTTGCCCGTTTTAATGGGTTCAACGGCTTGTATTCTATATATGGCAATGAAAAAAATCAGTGCTGAAAAAATTTCACGCTAAGTGCTTTTCTACCGAAGGTGTTCAAAGTTGAACACCATTTATAGATTAATATTTGGTGCCAGGATCCGCACCCAATTTTAGGTGCGAGGATTTACACCTAATAAAACCTTGTGCAAATTCTCACGCTTAAATTACACATGGATCTCCCTTATTCTCTAAAACTGCATGTAAATTGCAGGACTGCCCCCGATGCACCCGTGGCTCTTCCATGGCCGTGCTCATTTTTCAGAGCCATGCGGATCCTGGTGTCTAGAAATGTGCGTGCAAATTATAGAGTCAATTAGCACAGATAATAGCTTCTTATTCAATTAAAGTGTGTATGGAAATTGGGTGCGTGCCCAAATTTCCACATGCAATTTTCAGCACCATATACAGAATTAGGCCATTAATGACTGGTTTGCAGCATGCTAACCATGAAAATACTGCTAAAGCCTTTAATGTGGCTCTGCAGTAGGGGTTGCTGTGCAGTAAAATGAGCGTGTAAGTGCTTACCATGGTAGATTTAAAATAAATAGGAGAAAGTTTTTCTTTACTCAGCGTGTAGTTAGACTCTGGAACTCGTTGCCGGAGAATGTAGTGACAGCAGCTGGCCTTACGGAATTTAAAGGGGGTTTGGACAGATTCCTGAGGGAAAAGTCCATTGAACATTATTAATTTTTTTTGGGGGGGGAGGGGGGTTGCCAGGTTCTTGAAACCTGGATTGGCTGCTGTCGGAAACAGGATGCTGGGCTTGATGGACCCTTGGTCTTTTCCCAGTATGGCGGTGCTTATGTACTTATGTAACCCATACTGTTGTTTTTTTTTTAATGGAATACATGAGAGATAAAAGAACTACAAATCCCCACATGCAAGACTGAATCAACTCTGTTGGGCAAATCTGCAGCATGTTAGCCTCCCTAGTGACAATATTTTTCCTGGGTACTGGAAGTCACTTAATTTAATAATTGGCTGTTAATTTGCATTAACAGCCAATTATTGGCTTAAATTAGCATTTAATTGACATTAATTGGCACCAACCAACTGGAAGTTGCATGCAACTGATCTTAGGAGCCCTTTTACAAAGTGGCAGTAAGCCCACCACGGACTTACCGCATGCCAATCAGGATCTACCGCTGGACCAACACAGGCACCGGTGGTAGGTCCAATCCCAGCATGCGGCATTTCCAGTGCAAGTGGAAATATTCAAAGAATATTTCCACAGGTGCTAACCTGATGGTAATTGGGCAGCACTGTGTGCTACCTGGTTATTGTTGGCAGCCCTTACCACCAATCTTACCGCATGGCCATTTCTTTTTTTCAGCCTTTTTACCTGCTGCAGTAAAAAGGGCCTCAACGCATGAGAAAAATGTCCCAAGATAAATCCCACCATGCAGGTGGACTTGTATAGTATGTTCTTGCAGTTGGGCAGGTGAAGTAGTAAGTAACCTCTGGTTCCTAGGTTTGCATTTCTTGGTGATAGTTTGATCATGTCTAGCATGTAGTCCAGTGACATACCAAACGGGATTTTGTGCTGGTTTTGAAAAATAGTCTGGCCTTGATCGGGAGCCAATGTAGCATTATGAGTAGTGGGGTTGAATATCAATCTTACTTCTGTGTTTTGGACGGTCAGCCTACATGTGCTGCATTACAGTAGTCTAGTCAGGACAATATCAGCGTCTGCACTATAAGACAGAATGATGGGGGAAATAGTCTCTGATTCTTCTCAGTTTCCATAGTGTTTTGAAGCTTTTTGATAATAATAATAATAATAAATAATAATAATAATAATAAACTTCTGTTTATTAGATCCAAATTCCTTAAAGAGAAGGACCACTGTGTTTGTTGTCCTATTGAGGTCTGAAAATTAATACAATGAGCCTTGAGTGCATTGTGGGTGGCAGGTGAGATTTATGGTGTGATTAAGTAATTTTCGACTTGAATCTATTTTGGGCTAATGTGGGGTATAAATGTGGTGAATAAATAAATAAGTTAATAAATATTTTTGAAAACAAGATGTTTCACATAACACTCTCTCATTTCCCTGTATGTTCTGATTTGATTAGAACTTATAAATATTAAAATCGATGATACTTAGCAAAATGGAAACTTCAATTATTGCAACTGGATAGACAAAAGAGGAAAAAATACTTCTTAATAAATCCTATAATTTGGTAGCTAATTAACTTCAAAAGAGAGAGAGAGTTTTCTGTGATTATCACCTTGATAGTTCATTAATCTTTAAAATTCACAGTGAATTCATTAACTAGATTATGATAAGGGGAGCTGCAAGGCCTTCAGAATTCAGCTGCGGGGGGGGGGGGGGGGGGGGGGGGGTCCATGAATTATGTATGCCATGAAATATTAAAGTTGATTATCGCATATGATTTAAGGGGAGGTAAAACCAAACAGTGGGCTGTAATTGATGGTGTCTTTGGTTTTCAGTTGTTTGCAGGAGTTGCTGTGAAGCACAGGGTGTGGTAGGAGGGGCTGGTAATGGCAGTACGTACCTCTGTGTGATGTCATCTACTTTGCCTCCTCCTGTTACATTGTTGCAGTTGCATATTAAACTATCTTTACATTTATTTTGCAGTGTGTGAGTCCCGAGTCAGAATTATGGCGGGGCTTTAAACATTGTCACTACAAACCATAGCATTCATCTGTATTTTTAAAAATAATTTTTACTTTAAAAGGCATACTTCTTAGATTGCTTTTGAAATGGTCATATCATTCATGGAATAAAGCAATAGAAAAGTGCAGAAAGCAAATATAATATAGAGAAATACATCAAATTCACATCATGTATTATCTTTCCCTAACTGCTCAGTAATGAGGGGAGACTCAGAAAGAAGAGAAGCCATGAAACTGACAAGTGAGATGTTGTTAAGGCATGGTTTTTAATGGTCAGTTCTAACAACTTATTTAACCAGGTTCTTTTGTATACAATGTGCTAGTATAGCCACTCTGTACGGGCAGGACTGCACAGTTGCACCCATTCCATTGCTGCTGGAGTTTTCCATCAGGCTGCTGTCATGAGCTTCCACTGAAAAACACAATTTATTTACTTAGATTTTGCTCACACTTTTTTCAGTAGTAGCTCAAGGTGACTTACGTTCAGGTACTCTGGATATTTCTCTGTCCCAGGAGGGCTCACAATCTAAGTTTGTACCTGAGGCAATGGAGGGTTAAGTGACTTGCCCAAGATCAGAAGGAGCAGCAGTGGAATTGAACTGGCCACCTCTGGATTACAAGACCAGTGTTCTAACCACTAGGCCACTCCTCCACTCCCAGAAACAACAAAGAAGTATTGTGTTTTTCAGTGGAAGCTCATGACAGCAGCCTGATGGAAAGCTCCAGCAGCAGTGGAATGGGTGCAACTGTCAAGAAGGCATACACATGAGTGTCATCAGTAATTTAAAGCAGGTTTCAAGTAAACCACTGTGCAATCCTGCCCGTACAGAGTAGCTATAGTAGCATATTATATCCGTGGGATCCCAGTCCTATATGCATCTTCTAACCATAGGAGTAGCTATTATCGGATAATATTTGCTTGGTTCACTAGTCTGCATAGATTACTCAGTATTGCAAATTTTCTTTAATATCTGTCTAGCTCCTTCCCTCTGTAGGCTCTCCTCATGCCTTATGTTTGTTACATATGGATTCTGGTAGAGCTGTGTTTCTAAATGCACTGGTAGAGTTTTTATAGAAAGTTTAAAAATGATTAGATAATGGATAGTATATTGAAGCTAGGTTGGTCTCTTATTTTCTTGATAGCCTCTCTAGCAGTCGTTATCTGGCTTGGAAATATAATAGGGTGAATCACTATTTTCCACTCCTGTTTAGACTTTCAAATTGAAAAACTCTCAAAATGATTTGGAATAGGTTATAAAAAAACCTGGACTGGCTCAACTATCATGTGAATGTTTGAAATCATATAGCATCATGGAAAAGGACACGGCTGCTTTCCATGAATGGGTTAATTGTGCTCAGCATCAATACAAACCTTTCCAGTATGACACACTTCATCGGGCACTACTGTGTCTGATTATAAAGTGGTTTCCTGCTTCAATAAAGGGTCATCAATCAGAATCAAAAACTGGGGGCTTTGAAAGTGCTTCTCATTAATTAATACCAAATGATAATTAGCATGAACATAGTTTTGTTTTTGATCCTGATTGAACCTCATTCAGACTGAAGGGGACACTTTATAATCAGAAGAAGTGTGGGGCTGCAGTGAAGGGTGTCACATGTTGAACTGATGTCACAGCCTAGGAATCAAGGCAGCTCTAGCAAAGAGAATCAGTCAGGCTGCTACTCACTCTAGAGCAGACTGCAAAATTAATGACTTCAAAATGAAATGGTTTCAAGCCACAGAGGTTGAGTAGAGTAGCACATGTCAGGAGGAATCTGCAAAGCTGCCCCGAGTACATGAGACAGTTTTATTCTAACAGAGTTTTCTAGAGAACCCCAGATAGGAAACAAAATTAAGAAAATGAAAGAGTGGCTCTCCCTCTCTGCCCCCTCTTTCCCCCTCTCTCATTCTCTCTGCCTCTCACACTCTCAAAGTGTATCTCTTTAGCACCCTGCAAGGGTTAAAACAATATTATATGGGGTAAGAAAAACTAAGAAACATCCATATTATTTGCAGAATGATAGTTCAAATTCTTAATATTAATAACTATGCTCCATCATATTAACACAAGATGACAACTAGTGGAATTATTATAAAGACAGTTTATTATAGGAACATTTGACTGTACAAAAATTATGTAGATAAATTACTTTATTATAATTATGGATTTTATAGAGGAGTTTATTATAAACTGTATTTAAAGTTTCCATAAATGTGCATAACACTGCCTGTTAGTAGAACACTCATCAAAAATATAGAAATTAGTTGCAAAAGCATGATGGGTACTGAGAAGAGCTGGGCACTTTGTTTAGCTGGATGACTGGACATGCACAGGACAGTATTGCTCAGAAGGATTATAAAAAGAGCATGGCAGAACTGATGAATGATCCAGACAGTTATTCCAGATTCATCTTGGTAAATGCTCATTGTGATTGGAACACAGCAAGGCTACAAAACTCAACACATTTAGATAGAAATCGAACCATATGTGACTCGCTGAGTGAAAAGGTTTCAAAGGTGGGTTTACAAATAATAGAGATAAAGATTATAAAAGTTTATAGGGTCAGTAGCATGGGATTTCGCAATTTTTTTCCCACCAACTTTACATTTTCATGTTCTACAGTCCAAAAACTGCAGGTACCTAAAGTGGGGTATGTGATTTCTGGGCTTATTCACTTTTTTATTGATACAATTTCTCATTCTTTAATGACATAATTAGTCCATACCTGAGGCTGAAATTTTGCAGGATTATACAGTTGTTAGCCTTCTATCTTGTGGTATAAATAAGTCATAAACACAACTTTTAGTATCTTTTTGCTGGGGGGGGGGGGGGTCACATTTAATGTTCCCCTTACGTTATTTTATAAAGCATGTTTCTCTATATTATATATATTAGGGTGGCAGGAAACTGGGTATCACTGAGGTCAGAGAGCCAGAGAGACACATCTCACCTTTGACATATTCAGTGCTGTCCTGCAGTGGTCATGTTCAGGACCTTGGACAGTTACAGATTGCTCCAGAGTCATAGACTATCTTACAGAACCTGAACTGAACTTCATCTATCATCTTGCAGTGAATTTTAGTTCCACTCCTCTGAAGACAAGCATGAATGTGGCCTCTGTGCCCATTTAGAGATGTTTCTGGGAAGTGTCAATAAGAGGACAGAAATTCTATACTTTCCCGTAATAGTGTTTGGATGCCCCCTCCCTCCTCGAGGTGATGATAAGAACCTTCATCTGGATTTGATTGCTGTTCAGCAGAAGGTTATTGTTTCCTCTTGCCGGACAAGGGAGTGGAGAGTTAATAGTCAGATTCTCCCAAAAGAAAATTCACCAGCATTATCTGCCCTAGATAGACTTTTCCTGCAGGCTAGTTGCTTGAGCACTGAGCCAAAAGACAAAAGAAATCCTGGGAATTAAATTCGATATTCTGCTCTGTGTAAACCTGAGCTAGTCACTCTATCCTGTGTCTCACATTACCCACTTGCAATTGGCCAGTAATATAAACAACACCAATTCTTCTCCAGCTTCCTCTTTAGAAATGTGCATGCAGTTCAGATGCTAGAAATGTGCTCCTAGGCTATTTAGCCTAGAGGTGGTTGTATGTGTTTCTGAAGTACTATAAACTCTGACACACACTGCAATTCAGTTTGAATGAAAAGTGTTATAGAAGTGCAAAGCTTAAAAAAATATTCCCACTTAAAGTTTTGTTACTAACTTGAGCACTTGTTGAAAAGCTGTTGCTCTTTATCTCCTAATGATGGGCAGAGGTGTTTATGTTTCCCTGAGCTGTCACTGTGCCCAATATCATTTGCCAGTAGTGCTTTCAGAGAGACAAAACATTGGAGGATTAAGGGGGGGGGGGGGGGGGGGAGTGACCTCTCCTAATTCCTCCAGTAGTGCATTACATTTCAGATAGGTTTTATTTAAAATTTGAAACATTTATTGAGAGTGTTTTTCACTGATCTAAGGAGAAGTGTTTCTTAAAGCGGATGATTGTTATATTGAACACTTACCCCCGTCATTGTATAACTTGGTGTCTGCACATAAACTATTGAGCTAATCAGGCAATAACAATCAATTATTAGCATTAACAAGCTCTTAATTGGCAGTAATTAGGAGTTATGTGTGGATCTGTCCTACACTCTATAACATGCATGCCTAAATTTCATAGCACACAACTCCAAAGGATACATAGCCATGGGAGGGGCATGTGTGGCTCAGGGACGTTCCCAGAAATTAGGCATGATTTTATAGAATACCTTCACATAGAATTACCTTTACAGAATACTAGCCTAGCATGTATCATTTCATCAGCTATCATGGGTGCCATTTATAGAATCTGGCCCTCGGTGTGCATGTAGTTTATAGAGTAGCAGCATTTACATACACCAGAAGCTCCAATGAGTGGCATTTACATGCATAAGTGCTGGATTCTATTCTATAAATTATGCACTAAAGTCACTTAGGTGAGAGAAAAAAAAATCAGCATTATGTGCACCCTTAATAGAATAGCACTTAAGCATGGATCTTGCATCTAACTATGGGCACCAGACTTCTTCCTGCTGAAACCTGGTGTTAATGCTGGCATCCAAGTTAGGCACACTAACCCAGTATTCTATAACTGTGTGAACAAATTTTTGGAACACCCCTGACACACCCATGCTCCTTTCATGGCCACACTCCCTTTCGAGATATGCATTCTGGGAGTTAGGTGCACTGCCTTATAGAATAGTGTGTACAAATATTGAGTGCCAATTAACATCAATAATTGTTAGCTCCCAATTAATTGCCTTATTAACCAATTAAGTTGTGCGTGCATCTCAGGATTGCACCCAAATTTTGGTGCATAAATTTGGGTGACCTTTATAGAATCTAGGGATTAATGTACAACTGCAAGGGGGCGTACACATGGGCAGAGCATGGTCAGGCCATATGCATGTCACCAAGTGACATATATGACTTACAGAATACTATCATTTGTGCATTGCATGACACAATAAGGCATACCAATTTACACCAGTTATTGAGCTGATATAAATGGGTGTGTCTATATTTTGATGCACCAGTGTGGCTTTGTGCTAATTCTATAATGGCTTTGGCATGTCTAAGTGCTGTTGACCCCATTGTGACACCTACATCTTGGCGCCAAGTTATAGAATTGCCCCTTAAAAACTTGGTTTTGTGTGCTGTGCTGAAATTCTCAGGCTTTTGCCTCTCCTGTTGTAATTGTAAATACTGGTTCTATGCAGAGGGCATCATTTAGAGTGGCGTTCTTTTTAATGTTGATACCTTAAACTTATACAATTCATCCTGGAGAGGCTACAGGAAAATGACCAGGCAGGTCTCTGCGAGTTAACCACATAAACCAACCTCTAAAAGACCATCATAGAGCTGCAGAGGAGCTGGAATTCCAATTAAATTCTGGAGAGCTTGTGGCTAGTTTACTTGCTTGAGTCTTTAAGATATCAGCTGTCAGCAGAGCCTCACACCAGTGCCCTCCACTCTCACTACTGCTGGTAACCTTACTGCTCTCCAGGGCAGAAATCCGATCTGACACATGGTGGCTGTTGCATTAAGCTGCAGTCAGTCCTCTGCTGTTGGACATAATGATTCTGTAATTCCTTTTAGCTCTGATGAGTTTTGACACAATGTTTCAGGAACTGATGCCTTGGAAACCAGACACCTCCACAGCTCGATCTGTTTGCCACTTAGGACTAATGGAGTCCTTTGCAAGAACACTGCAGAACTTGACTGCAATTAAGGACAACATCAATAGCTGGAGCTCTCCAAGAAGGGGAAAGATATATTTCCAGGGACTGGAGAGGAAGATGGGAAAATAAGCTTATAAAAATATATCTGAAGAGTTCGCTTTCCCTGTACCGTTTTAAACCTCAAGATGGCAAAATCATTTTTTGTTCTTGTAATAGATATAGAAAGGAAAAAAAAGCATAAGTGCAGGCAGTGAAAAGGGAAATGAGTCTCTCTCTTCTTATTGATAAATTGAAGATTGAGAGAAAAGACCAAATGCAGAGCTCTGAATGATCTGGAGATTCTTACTATTCCTGTCTCCTCTCATTTCTCTTTCAAACACAAAAGCCCAGACCTTGCAGAAAACAAAATGGCTGTTTGCTGGGCATTGAGTGGAAGAGACTTTGATGGAGACAGCACTACCATTTACATTGCTAGGTGGTCAATCCGCGCTGAAGTGCCTTAAAGTGTTAACATGCACCCTTGGTGTGCTGTTGTATGCTTCAGCTGTAATGTATAGAGCTCGGACTCCTTACTGAGTTACTTTGGGGAATAGAACTTAGTGCATTGAAATATAAAGGTGGTGTGAATGAGTATACAGAACGCTGCTCTTCACCCTTAGGTCCTTAGGTCCTGTGAGCCACTTTAAAACCCTTAGCCCCATCCAGGGAGGAAGTGAGACAGGAGGGGTGGAGCCAAAACCAGGAACTGTAAAAGGCAGAGCTTGAATGGGGTTAAGAGGGCTCTGAGGGAAGGAGCGAAGGCTATTGCATACACCTCTGCATACCTGTGAACCAGAACCATAACAGCCAGGTAACTTGGACTTTGCAGCTTTGCTTGTTGGATCTAGCCTGAGGCAGGCTGGCTGGTGAAATGTTAAGAACTGTACTGACAACACTGGAACTCCGAGCCCAGAGCCCAGAGGAAGTATTGTTTTACTAAGAGACTGTAGTGAATGCAGTGGTCCTCCAGGAGCACTCCATAAAGGACATTCTTCTGTTCAAAGACTAGTTTTGCATTGGATTTCTCCTTCCCCTGTGAACTCAACAGGACCCCCTTTCCCAAAACCTTTAACAAATGTTAATCTCGCTCACAACCTGCTGCATGGTGTCACTTTATCTTGGCCTTGAGCTTAGCTCACTCATGGTATTGCAAGTGGTTATTTTAGAAGCCATATTTGCAATTTGAATGTGTCTAAACTGGCATTTAGAGATTCATATTGCTTACGTGTCAAAATTCCAATATTAGAAAGCTGGGATATGCATGTCCAAATTGCAAATTCATGGATATTGCAAGGGGGATTGGTCTGGACATGCTACAGGTGGGATTAGGGCAGGGTTAAAATATATAAATGCTTTTCCCATTTCTTTGTTTTCTTTTGTCCGCCCTGAAAGTGGCAAATGATATCAGGCACAGTGACAACTGGAGTGGAGGAGTAGCCTAGTGTTTAGTGCACCGGTCATAATATCCAGAGGTGGCTGGTTGAAATCCCACTGCTGACTGTCCTTGTGATCTTGGCAAGTCATTTAACCCTCCATTGCCTCAGGTACAAAATTAGATTGTGAGCCCTCCAGGGACAGAGAGATGCCCAGTGTGTCTGAATATAACTCACCTTGAGCTACTACTGAAAAAGGTTTGAGCAAAATTTATATAAATAAAAATAAAACTTGGGGGAAACAGACATGTATGTTTCTAAAATGGCAGACATACAACAAAAGAGACATAGAGGTGTATTTTCAAAGCTCTTGGATTTACATAGAGGGGCATTTTCGATATGACATCTAAATCCAACTTTGGACGTTTTGCTGAAAACATCCAAAAATCAAGTAGTGAAAATGACCATTTTCAAACCAGAAGGTCTATGTTTTTTCCTAGATGTTGTGCTTACTACATCTATCTTTTTGGACCATCCCCCCCCCCCCCCCCCCAAAAAAAAAGTCCAATTGAAACATGCATAAAATCAAACCATTGGGATGTAGGAAGAGCCAGTTTTCTACGTAAAATGGCCATACAGGTATCTCAGCAGAGAAGTGGGGCACCCTAGGGGCACTGCAATGGACTTTACATAAAAGGTCCTAGGTGCACATCTCACCATTATCTCCTTTTATTATATGGTGAGCCCTTCAAAATCCATGAAAAACCTATCGTACCCAACTATACACCACTATAATAGCCCATATGGCTGCAGGTGTCACCTATATGGGGGTACAGTAGGTTTAGGGTTTTTATTGGGGGGGGGGGGACTGACACTTTCCACCACAAGTGTAATAGTGAGGGTGGATTATGTGCCTGGGTCACCTTCTCTACAGTGTACTGCATCCACCACTAGGTTATTCCAGGAACCTGCTTGCTGCTCTAATAGGACTTGCTATAACATCTGAAGCAGTCATAGAGGCTGGTATGTACTGTTTCATTTACTTCTTTGCGGGGTAAGGGGGGGGGTCAGTGACCACTGAAGGAGTAAGGGGGTGTCATTCCTTTATTCCTGCAGTGGCATTTGGTCATTTAGGACACTTTTTTGTGGCTTATCTGTTAATAAAATATGTCTAGACCAAAATGTCCAACTTATAGCTCTGGATGTTTTTGTTTTGTTCCATTATGGCAGAAAAATATCCAAGTGTTAAGAATGCCAAGATCCCGCCCTTAACATGCTTCCTTGTGATTTGAACACATTTCAGATTGACTTTATAGAAAAACATCTAAAATTGTTTTTGAAAACACCAATTTGGACGTTTTTGCAAGAAAAATGTCCAAATGCAGATTTATGCCACTTTTTGGACATTTTTCTCTTTTGAAAATGAGCCCCATCATAATCTATGGAACTTTGTAAGTCTAAATGCTTTGAAAATGAGCCCTATAGTCAGCCACAAGAAGGGTTAAAGGGATCAAAATCTGTAAAATGCACTCATCTAGCAGTGGTAAGTAACAGTGGTAGCGAGAGAGCGCTTAAAACCAGTCTCATATCATCATTACATCTTGGGTTCCAGAAAGGGATAAGCAGTCTCTATAAAAATAAATAAAGAAACTGCCACTGTTGGCAGCAATAAGTAACACACTGGAAGTAGCCTTCCCATGTATTTATTTATTTAAAATATTTATATTCCGCTGAGTCCACAGTTCCTAGCAGATTACAGTAATAATATTCAAAATCAAAATAACCAAATGCTCAACATGTAATTAAAAATACAAAATAAAACAAATTCACAAATCATACAAAACAAACGTCACATTATGCCACAAATAATGATTGAGAGCTAGTCCCAGCCTTTACTCAGCTCTTATGAATATGCCTTCTGAAATAAGTAAGCTTTAACCTGCTTCTTAAAGGAAAGGTATGAATCAATTTTCTATGAGTCAACAGGCAATGAGTTCCATAAAATGGGACCCATTACTTGAAATGTAGAAGACCTAAGGCTAAGTAAATTAACAATGTGAAAACTAAGAATTTCTAGAAGCAATTTGTCAGCAGATCTAAAAGCCCTAACAGACTTATATACTTTTAAAGTAATAGACAAAATTGAAGGTGCTTCATTTTTTAAAATCCTAAAAACTAAAGTCAGAATCTTAACATGAATCCTTTTAATCGATTGGCACTCAATGAAGAGAAACCAAAACTGGAGAGATGTGATCAAATCTTGAGGTTCGAGTAATTAGATGAGCTGCTGAGTTCTGAGTCACTTGCAAAGATTTTAAAGCGCAAGCTGTCAGATCAATCAGTAAAGTATTACACTAATCAAAATGTGGTAGCACGAAACTCTGAAGCATTGTCTAAAAATTAGTGGGAGATAAATCCTTCCTAAGTAATTGTAATTTAAAGAAAACAGTTTTGATAACCTGTTTAATTATTTATTTATTTGTTGCATTTGTATTCCATATTTTCCCACCTATTTGCAGGCTCAATGTGGCTTACAATTTTCCATCATGACTAATATGGCTCTTCAAAGAAAGAGAGGCATCTAAAAGAACACCAAATACCAAATTTCTGACAGAATTGGTACATCACAATCATCAAGAATAAAATTAGTAGGACAATTGTTATTCTTAATTTTAAACAAAAACAAAACTTGCATTTTGGCAACATTTAATTGAAATCTATTCGTAAGTAGCCATCTCGTAGCTAGCCATCTTTGAATCAAGCTATAGACTGAGACCTTTGAAGCTATAGACTGAGACAAATGTTTCAAAGCATTATCATCGGTGAACCTGGAAGATGTAATGAGCCAAATTGGCAAGTTAAAGAGTGATAAATCACCTGGACCAGATGGTATACACCCCAGGGTACTGAAAGAATTCAAACATAAAATTGCTGATCTGCTGTTAGTAATCTGTAACCTGTTGTTAACATCATCTGTGGTACTTGAAGATTGGAGGGTGGCCAATGTAGTGCCGATTTTTAAAAAGGGTTCCAGGGGTAATTTGAGAAATTACAGACTGGTAAACTGATATCAGTGCTGGGCAAAATAGTGGAAACTATTACAAAGAATAAAATTATGGAACACATGTACAAACATAGGGGCCCTGTTTACTAAGGTGTGCTAGCTTTTTTTTACTGCGTGCTAAAAATTTGCATGTGATACCCATGTAGATAGCCATAGGAATATTATGGGCATCTACATGGTTAGTGTGCTAATGCTTAGCGTGTGCTAAAAACACTAGTGTACCTCTAGCACGGCTTAGTAAACAGGGCCCATAGTATAATGGGACGGAGTCAGCATGGGTTCAGTCAAGTGAAGTCTTGCCTCACCAATTTGCTTCATTTCTTTGAAGGCATGAATAAACATGCGGATAAAGGTGAGCAGGTTGATGTAGTGTATCTAGATTTTCAGAAAGCTGTTGACAAAGTTTCTCTTGAGAGACACCTGAGAAAATTAAAAAGTCATGGGATAGGAGGCAATGTCTTTCTGTGGTTAGGAATTGCTTATTGGACATAAAACAGAGGGTAGGGTTAAACTGCAATTTTTCTCAATGGAGGAGGGTGAAAAATGAAGTGCCACAGGGATCTGTTCTGGGACCGATGGTATTTAGCTTATTTATAAATGATCTGGAAATTGGAACAATGAATGAGGTGATTAAATTTGCAGATGATACAAAACTATTCAAAGTTGTCAAAATACATGCGGATTGCGAAAAATTGCAGGAAGACCTTAGGAAACTAGAAGACTGAGCATCCAAATGGCAGATGAAATTTAATATGGACAAATGCAAAGTGATGCACATTGGGAAGAATAATCCAAATTATAGGTACCTGATGCTAGCACCTTAGGAGTCAGCTCTGAAGAAAAAGAGCTAGGTGTTATTTAGACAATACGCTGAAATCTTCTGCCTAGTGTGTGGTGGTGGCCAAAAAAGCAAACAGGATACTAGGAATTATTTAAAAAAGATGCAAAATAGGACCAATAATATTATAATGCCTCTGAATGCAAGGTGGGACCTCACCTTGAGTATTGCATTCAATTCTGGTCACCATATCTAATAAAAGGTATAGCGGAATTAGAAAAGGTTCAAAGAAGAGCGACCAAAATGATACAGGGGATGGAACCGCTCCCATATGAGGAAAGGCTAAAGAGGTTAGGGCTCTTTCAGCTTGGAAAGAGATGGCTTGAGGGGGGGATATGACTGAGGTCTGCAAAATCCTGATTGGTGTAGAATGTGTAAAAGTGAATTGATTTTTCATTCTTTGAAAAAGTACAAAGACCAGGAGACACTCAATAAAATTACATGTAAATACTTTTAAAATAAACAGGAGGAAATATTTTTTCACTGAAAGAATGGTTAAGCTCTGGAACTCATTGCCAGAGGATGTGGTAATGGAGGTTAGCATATCTGGGTTTAAAAAAGGTTTGGGCAAGTTCCTGGAGGAAAAGTCTATAGTCTGTTATTGATATGGACATGGGGGAAGCCACTGCTTGTCCAGGATTGGTAGCATGGAATTTTGCTACTAGTTGGGTTTCTGCCAGGTACCTGTGACCTGAATTGGCCATTGTTGGAAGCAGGATACTGGGCTGGATAGACCATTGGTTTGACCCAGTATGGCTATTCTTATGTTCTTAATTGTAGCATTAATAGGGAAAAATAATTGCAAGTTTTCTGCATAAATCTTATTTTGTACTCCTAAACAGGTCAAAAGCTTGCAAATTGGTGTCATATATAAATTAAAAAGAAGAGCTGACAGAGCCGATCCCTGTGGAACACCAGATTCCAAAGGGATCCAAGAAGAAACATCTTGGCTAGTCCTAACTTGACAAGAGTGATCAGTTAAAAAGAAATTAAACCACTTCTCTAATATCAACAGAATGGCTGTTCTTCCTTTCTCTTTTTTCCCCCTTCCCCTGTTCTCTTCCGCTCATTCTGATTTCTCTTTCTTTTTGTCTCTCTAGGTTTCTAATTGATTTCTTCAGCAAATTCTCAGGCTATAAGGACAGCAAGAAAGTTTCACGGTCCCCCCAGGGTCACTGTTTCTACTTTGCTTGTCAAAACTGTGGTTTATTATGAGTAAAGGTTAGAAGCTTCACTAAAAACACCCACCACCTCCAGCTGTGATAACACTCAGCGAGAATAATATGGCAAACTGCTTCCTTTGGAGACTCAATGAGAATAACATAACACATGCTTCCTAGGAAGCATGTGAAAAGCATACAGGCATTCTTCTGATACCAAAGTTTCAAAAGGAAACACTGAGGGGAGTTTCCTTTTGGAAATTCAGCTTGTAGGTTGGCTGGTATAAGCTCCCTGAGTAGTTTTAATACTTTCATTGGAATGCATATGTGTAGTTTTCATCATTTTTTATTCTTTCCAACCCAATGGAAGTTGGAAAGAATTGTCTTTCTGGAGTCAAAATAACTATCCAAAAATTAATGGGAAGAAAGTTGGCATGAGGGTAAAGCCAGTGAAAAGCTATAATGAATTTGAAAATGGGCCAGATTGGACTGGGATGTCCAGAGAAATAAGTTCTCTCTCCCCTCCAAATGGTCCAATACATGGTTATGGGAGAAGGAGTTGGAACACAGAAGAGGTGATACTGTGTGCGCAGATAGATGAATCCAACCTGGCTAGGAGTCACTGGGAAGGCCAAGCAAAGAACAAAGACCAGTGTGGCAAAAAGTATGGAGTTCATTTGCTAAAATCAACCTGACATGGCCACATTTTGACATCTGGCTCCATCAGGGGTATCGCAGTATCAATGGCAAAATCAAACTGCTTTTCTTAGTGGCACCAAAGGAAGTTGTGGTGGTGTTCTCTCCTCAAATCAATGGTGGTCTCACCACACTGCTTTAATTGGCAGCTCAGTGGCAAAATCAATCTTCTCGCCACACAGGTCTGGGTTTATTCTTTACCTGGTTCCTACTGTCTCCTAACTGGGTTGGTTCTTCTACGGGAGAAGGAGTTCCAACTTCTATGGTATAGAAAACTTAATGGAATGGGATGAAACTGGTAAAAAGACACAATGAATTCAAAATAATGGGCCAAATTGGGCCAGAGGTTCCAGAGAAATGAGCAACAATTAGAAATCTGGTCAGCAAAGGTAAAATTGAAATTAGAGGTAAGACCAAGTTGTTATGGCTGGGGTGAGATAACCGGTTGTCTCCACTGAATATTAGTGATTAGCACATGAGCCTTATTCTATAAAGGTTATGCACCTAAATTTACACTCCTAAATTTATGCTCCTACATTATGAGTATAATCTATTTTGGAGCATTGTAATTTAGGAGCATAAATTTTAGGAGCGTAAATTTAGGAGTATATGGGCCTTATTTTATAAAGGTTATGAGCCAGATTCTATATATGGCACCTAAAAAAAATTGGTGCTGAAATCAGTGCTGACTAAGCATATTTTATAATCGGTTCTTTTGCTATTTTTATTCACAGATAAATTTTGCAGTGCTTTTGCTTTTCAAGATGACTAGAAATAGGTTCATCCACTATTCTAGTGGTTCCCAAACGTGGTCCTGGAGGCACCCCAGCCAGTCAGGTTTCCAGGATATCTACAACTAATATTCATGAGAGAGATTTGCATGCAGTGGAGACAGAGCATGCATATCTCTCTCACAAGTATTCATTTTGGGTATCCTGAAAATCTGAAAGGTTGGGGTGCCTCCAAGACCAGGTTTGGGAACCACTGCATTATGCTCTGAGAGGTGGCCTGGCTGAATAAACTAGCCTATCATATGCTGATGACAGAGGTCCTTGGTTTCTGCAGGAGCCTCCTGCTACTGGGGCAGCTCTGGCATCTTCTGCACAAGTGGGCATTTAGCAAATCATTTTTCACTTGTACTGTTGTTTACCTGTCTGCATGTGTATGTCCCTATGCAAGTGTGAAGGCATGTGCTGTCTGTTTGTACCACATATTCTAACGGAGTGAAGGCATGTCCGCTGTACCCATTTCTTGCACATGAGTCTGGAAGATGCCTTTCAAGATCTCACTGCCTTTTTTTAATTGTGCCATCTTTGATGAATGCTGCTCATGTTTGGTGTCAGTCTGTTATTGTATGGTAGCCATATCTCTTAGTCTTGGGGGAAACACAGGTTGTCAATCAATCATTTTATGTCCTGCTCACTGACATGTTCTTTGAACTTTTACAAGCTTTCTTTTACTATTTACAATGTGGTCAGATACAAGTGGTTAGCAATTTCTGTGAAGGTCTGTTTTCTTTACTGCGTGACTGTTTGCCTTTTTGATAGCTCCTTTTGTCAGTTTTCTTTCATATCTGTAGAACTGCTTTAAAAAATAGAAGTTAGTCAGTATTTTCTCCTTTCATGCTGGTTCTGTTCTTTTATACTGTGCCTGAGGCAGGAGGAGGAGGAGGAAAATCCCAGCTTTACTAGTTCTAGCAGGCCCAGTAAGGGAGGAGAGGGGTCCAAGCCTTCTCCTAAACATCAACATCTCTTCAAAACCCTGGGAAGATATACTGGTTTTATTTTTATACATTTTTCCAGTACTAACATTCTGTATCTTTCTTCTGTTTCTAGTGAATGTTATCATTATTTGATGTCATCTTTTGTGTGGTGCTGGGTAGTGTCTCCAAAATCAAGATGAAGACTCAGGACTTAACTAAACTGTTTTATTAAGGTATTTCAAGTTGCTCAGGGTGGTTTCTTTTGTGCTTTGTTAGCCTGTAGGAATCCTGAACCTTTGACTCATAGAGGATGGCAACAGAAAAAGACCAATTCTCCCTCCAATCTGCCCATTTATTCTTGTTTATACTGCTGAGAATATAACCCAGTTGCTAGCTACAAAATCTGAATGCTAGCCAACCACTAGGTGTAGTAGGCATCTCCTTAGGGCAACACAGTTTTGGGGTCACCTATGGAAGACATTGCAGCCAGTGCAGGGCCTTGAACTTCTGTTCTGCCCATCCAAACTTTCTGTTTCAGAAGGGTGGGACCCAGTGGACCTTGAGCCGTGATGGATTATCAAAACCACATGTTGGTGGTGATGAGTGTTATGTAGGCATGCTGACTGCTGTGTTGGTGCTATCCTAGAGAGGGTAAGGAACACCTCAGGGTAGGAAGGAAGGGAGATGTTAAACATCTGGGGGAGTGAAAGAGGGGAGGGAACAGAAGTTGCTGAACACTGAGTGGGAGAGGGAGGCAGAGATGCTGGGGTGGAGAAGTAGGGATTAGGGAAGAAAAGATATACTTGACCCCTTGGGGAAACTAGGGAAGTAGAGAGACACAGATCCTGGACACCAGAGAGGGGTGTAAGTGATGTGTAGGTGTATGAGATGTGACTGTGGTAGTGTTATGTAGTCCATTCAGTGATGGTTTCTCTCATTGCTTCTAATGGATGAAAGATGTCTTTCATCTGTTAGAAACAATGAGAGAGACCATCACAGATTACTTTAAACCTTATAATATTGGGGACCTTGAAGCAGCGGAATGCAAAACATGGCCCATGTTGGGATCCAAGACAGTTTTTGAAGATAAGTTAAATAAATTTTATATTGAATTTATTAAATATTTTTAGGATTTAAAAAGGTTAAAAATTGTAATGATCTGATGCAGACATTTCAGAAGACCTATGAGTCTGTGGTTGTCTTGCCAGAAACTATGAGCACATTTTAAAGAAAGTTTTTTCACATAAGTTTGGACACATTTGAATATCATTATCTCTATGGGATTGCATTGTATGGAGTACTCCATCATCGCAGATAAAGAAGGCCAAGAGGGATTACAAAAAAAAGATAGCATTAGAGGTAAAAAAACATAGTAAAAAAATTTTTTCAGTATATTAAAAGCAGGAAGCCGGCAAAAGAATCGGTTGGGCCGCTGGATGACCGAGGGGTAAAAGGGGCGATCAAGGAAGACAAAGACGTAGCGGAGAGACTGAATTAATTCTTTGCTTCGGTCTTCACCGAGGAAGATTTGGGTGGGATACCGGTGTCGGAAATGGTATTTCAAGCGGACGAGTCGGAGAAACTTACTGACTTCACGGTAAACCTGGAGGACGTAATGGGGGCAGTTCGGCAAACTGAAGAGTAGCAAATCTCCTGGACCGGATGGTATTCATCCTAGAGTACTGATAGAACTGAAAAATGAGCTTGCGGAGCTACTGCTAGTGATATGCAACTTATCCTTAAGATCGAGCGTGGTACCGGAAGATTGGAGGGTGGCCAATGTAACGCCCATTTTAAAAAAAGGCTCCAGGGGAGATCCGGGAAATTATAGACCGGTGAGTCTGACGTCGGTGCCGGGGAAAATGGTAGAGGCTATTATTAAAAACAAAATTACAGAGCACATCCGAGGACATGGATTACTGAGACCGAGTCAGCACGGCTTTTGTGTGGGGAAATCTTGCCTGACCAATTTACTTCAATTCTTTGAAGGAGTAAACAAACATGTGGACAAAGGGGAGCCAGTTGATATTGTGTATCTAGATTTTCAAAAGGTGTTTGACAAGGTACCTCATGAAAGGCTACAGAGGAAATTGGAGGGTCATGGGATAGGAGGAAATGTCCTATTGTGGATTAAAAACTGGTTGAAGGATAGGAAACAGAGAGTGGGGTTAAATGGGCAGTATTCAGAATGGAGAAGGGTAGTTAGTGGGGTTCCTCAGGGGTCTGTGCTAGGACCGCTGCTTTTTAATATATTTATAAATGATTTAGAGATGGGAGTAACTAGCGAGGTAATTAAATTTGCTGATGACACAAAGTTATACAAAGTCGTTAACTTGCGACAGGATTGTGAAAATTTACAAGAGGACCTTACGAGACTGGGAGACTGGGCGGCTAAATGGCAGATGACGTTTAATGTGAGCAAGTGCAAGGTGATGCATGTGGGAAAAAAGAACCCGAATTATAGCTACAACATGCAAGGTTCCACGTTAGGAGTTACGGACCAAAAAAGGGATCTGGGTGTCGTCGTCGATAACACACTGAAACCTTCTGCTCAGTGTGCTGCTGCGGCTAGGAAAGCGAATAGAATGTTGGGTATTATTAGGAAAGGTATGGAAAACAGGTGTGAGGATGTTATAATGCCGATGTATCGCTCCATGGTGCGACCGCACCTTGAGTATTGTGTTCAATTCTGGTCGCCGCATCTCAAGAAAGATATAGTAGAATTGGAAAAGGTGCAGCGAAGGGCGACTAAAATGATAGCGGGGATGGGACGACTTCCCTATGAAGAAAGACTAAGGAGGCTAGGGCTATTCAGCTTGGAGAAGAGATGGCTGAGGGGAGACATGATAGAGGTATATAAAATAATGAGTGGAATGGAACAGGTGGATGTGAAGCGTCTGTTCACGCTTTCCAAAAATACTAGGACTAGGGGGCATGCGATTAAACTACAGTGTAGTAAATTTAAAACAAATCGGAGAAAATGTTTCTTCACCCAACGTGTAATTAAACTCTGGAATTCATTGCTGGAAAATGTGGTGAAGGCGGTTAGCTTAGCAGAGTTTAAAAAGGGGTTGGACGGTTTCCTAAAGGACAAGTCCATAAACCGCTACTAAACGGACCTGGAAAAATCCAAAATCCCAGGAATAACATGTATAGAATGTTTGTACGTTTGGGAAGCTTGCCAGGTGCCCTTGGCCTGGATTGGCCGCTGTCGTGGACAAGATGCTGGGCTCGATGGACCCTTGGTCTTTTCCCAGTATGGCATTACTTATGTACTTATGCCGCTCCAGGAGCAAGAGTATTTATGTTTAAGTCTATAAGTGAAAGAAAAGTGTGTGCGTAATTGGGGTGAATAGGTGTTATGGACATGCTTATAGGCAGACTGGGCTATATTAGTATAGCATCATGGGTGGCTCTTCCTCCTCTGCACTATGAATCTTTCTTCAGGCCATGACAAATCTTTTTTTTTAGTTTCACTAAAGATTTCCTGAATATTTGTTTTTACAGAAGTTGCTAGTCATTACGGCAAAATACTTTTCATTCTCCAGATGTCAAACTTACTTTGAGTGAAGTGAGTCCTAAGTCCTATGAGATGTTTGCTTTGGTGAGTGATACGTCTTATCAGCCCAGCATATGAACTAGCTAAGTGTCGTGCTTAAGCTTTTCAATTTTTCCATTCTATTTTTGGCCCAGCAATTTCTTCTTAGTTCTTGGGCTCAATTGCAATTGGTCTTAGTTTGAGCAGTAGAGTCATGAAGCTTCACTGACAATCACCTGGGGAATTTCCCCTATTTTTACAACCTTCTCTAGCCTAAGGGTCCTTTTATAAAGGCGCGCTGAAAAATGGTTTGCGGTAGTGTAGCTGCAGGTTTTGGGTGCGAGCAGATCCATTGTTCAGCGCGCCTGCATAAAATGCATTTTTTTTTGCCGAAAATGGACTTGCAGCAAAATCAAAATTGCTGCGTGTCCATTTTGAGTCTGAGACCTTACTGCCAGCCATAGACCTAGCGGTAAAGAATTTGGGTGGTAATGACCTGCGTGCATCCATTACGCGCACCAGAAAATAAAAAATATTTTTTAGATGCGTGTCAAAATTGAAATTACTGCAAGGGCCACGTGGTAACTGGGTGGTAACTCAAATTTGGCGCAGGCACCTACGTGGCTTAGTAAAAGGGGCCTCTAGTCATTACAGTCATGGTCCTTGACTGGGAGGCACATGCTTCAGGTTCCTGCAGAATCTGGTTTGTGTGCACCCTTGATCCAGCCAGTAGGTGACACTATTGAGTAATGGCCAGAATTCCCTTTCAGCTGAGGCTGTGCATGTTGTCTCTGCAGTATCTGAGCCTTTGGCAGCCTGGGGAGAAAAAGCCAAGGGGTCCTTTTACTAAGGTGTGCTGAAAAATGGCCTGCACTGATGTAGGCTCTTGTATTGGATATGCCCAGGTCCATTTCTCAGCGTGGCTGCAAAAAAGGCCTTTTTTTTTGGCTGAAAATGGATTGCGGCAAAATAAAAATTGGCACGCGTCCATTTTGGGCCTGAGACCTTACCGCCACCCATTGACTTAATGGTAAAGTTTCACGCATTAACCGATCGGTAATCATCAGCGCACATACACTGCCAATTATCGCCCGTGGTAGAAAATAAAAAATATTTTCTGCGCGCATGTTTGACATACGTAGAAAAAGGAATTACCGCCTGGGGCTCGCGGTAGCTGGGCCGTAGTTCCAAATTGACGCACGTTGGACATGCGTAAGCGCCTACGTGGCTTAATAAAAGGGCCCTCAAGTTCAGGAATTAAACTCAGGGTTTTGGTTTAGCAGCATATAGCACTGCAACTACAGCAAGGATCTAATCTCCATTTCAATTGTCCAGGGTTAACATGACTCCCAGTACACTGCATTTGTGCAAAATCATGACTGAAACCTGGCAATTATATTTAAATTGTACTTGAAATTCTAATGTGTTCTGGCTCTCAAATGAAGCCATTTATAAAAAAAAAACAAACACACTAGAAATTCAGAATAAGAAGGAAATGGGCAAATAAATCAAATCAAACCAAACCAAACAAAATGCACTGAAAATGTCCAGGCTTAATAAGGAATAACCAGATACTGCAGGTCTAAAGAAATATTACATTTAATATGTATCCATCTGACCTTTCAGTTCCAAAAGAATTAACAGAGAATGCCATGATGTGCAGCGCTACATTCTGATATCAGAAACGATATTTTTCTTTTGTTAGCCCAAGCGACGACCTGCAAAAGGGTTTTTGTAGATCTATTAATAGCTGGATTTCATCTAGACCAGTGTGTCCTTACCTCAGCCCTGCCTTCCTTCTCTAACACCAGGGGAAGAAGGAGGACGTGCCTTGCTGTAAGCTTTTGTACTCTCATGCAAGCGTTTCTATAAATGGAAAGGAATGATTGTCTAATTATGCATTTTCAGACAGACTGACTCACATTCTGTTGTGCGGTAGACAATACAGGCTTTCCCACAGTGCTTCACATGGAAGTACCGGACTTCAGCCCCTTCCTGGGGCCTGTTCTGCATAGTTCTGTTTAGTTTTAGTGTCTCAGCTTCTTTTGCTGCTCAGTCACAGCTTACCCCTGGCTTTATAGTGATGGTCTGCAAAGAACTGTACTTTTCTTTTAAAACTAATTTCCTTTAGTTTTTATGCTTTCCAAAATGTGCGGAATAGGAAAGCATTAAATAAAAGGGATCTGTGTCTGTCTGTCCATCTGTCTGGTATCTCAGGGCAAAGTAATTCTCTAAAGATATATTGGGATGGGACCAAATTTGGCATTGGAAAAAGAAAAACCAGTAAAAGCCACATTGAATTCAAAAATTGGCCAATTTGGAATAGGGTTCCAGAGGATTTTTCCCCTCCCTAAATGGCCCAGTGCATTTCTATGGGAGAAGCAGTTCCAGCTTCTGCAGCATAGGAGCTTTGATACCGTGAAATAGCAGCTACAGATTGCTTCTTTCAAACCACCTCACTTCTTTATTCTCCCACTCGTACATACACACAAACACAGGAAAATATACACACATACATGAAAGCAAAACACAGCCACTTTCACACAGACATAATAAAACAGAAATATAACAAACACACATATAAAAAGCACAAACTCATAAACAGTCATACAGGGGACAGATACATGCACACACAGATGAATTGGAACTAATTCAATGTGACATGCTTCTCATGCTTTCTTCACCATGTATCACTCCCACTGTTGCCCATCCCTATTCCTACAGGTCTGGCTCTTAGTGATGCAAATATTCATTTCATTTTCACTGTAAATTTTACTATGACACCGACGACTGAACCATGCAGTTTGCTGCTGGTTTCTATGTATACAGCCTCTTAAGGCCTCTTTTATCAAGCCACGTTAGGGGATCCCGGTGCGTTAATGCCGACAAAGCCCATTCACTTTGAATGGGCTCTGTTGACATTGCCGTGCAGGGAACTGCTAGCGAGGCTTGATAAACGAGGCCCCTAGTATTGAAAAAGTGCAGCAATACTTGTTGCCTTGCGACAGGGGCATCCTGTGGTTAAATTGTAAAATTCATCCTTTGAAATCTGTTAACAGTGCCCTCTAATAGTTTGATATACTATCGTGCTTTGTTTATGATTATTTTTCTTTCCAAACGGCTCCATTTAAACTGTCCAGCCCCTCTCCTCTCTGCATCAAAAGTACATACAGAAACAACACAGACACATATGTGGAAACTGAGAAAATTAGGCTAGTGCTTCAGTTTTGCTCTGGGCTAAGTTGCTGAAGTGGTGATAAGGCTTTTGGAATGAAAAATTTGTCATCATTCCTCAGCATCTAAATTCCTTATATAAGCACTATACTTTACTTTGCAATATTCAATTACACGCCTCAGCAAATGAGCTTGAGGCAAGTTACAAATCATATAATGCGGTGTTGGTTACAATAAGAGGTGATTAATAACTACTCAGCAATTACAAACAAATGCTTGGTTCCAGCTTTCTGTAAAACACACTTCCCAGTTCCTATGACCCTATAATCAAGAAACAGATACAACAGAGGCTACTTGTTAAATGATGGGCACAATTTGACATAAAGTCTTGACTTTGATTTTCAAAGCTTTAACTACTGACATGCCTGCTAAGGTCAGCAGGCAAATTATATTGAATGCGCCATCATTTAGGTAAATCAGACTGGATGACTTCAAGAATTTTTTTTTTAATGTAGAAGGTAGACATTTGTGAAACACTCTCCCAGAAGGATTATGTTCTGTAAAAAATGATTTACAATTTAGAAAATTACTTAAGGCACACGTATTTCAACAAGCTTTTTAAATGATAATCGTGTTTTCCAAATGTTCTGATTTTATTGTTTTGGGCTGTTTTTAAGGGGCCCTTTTACTAAGCTGCGTAACCGTCTACGTGCACCCAATGTGCGCCAGAATGGAGTTACTGCCCAACTACCGTGTGTCTCTTGCGGTAATTTCATTTTTGTCGCGCATCCGATACACGAGTCTGAAAAATATTGTTTATTTTCGGGCGCGTGTAACGGATGTGTGCCAAGTGGCATTTGGCGCACATAGGTCATTACTGCCCTGTTAGCGTGTGAGTCTTTACCACCAGGTCATTGGCTGGCAGTAAGGTCTCAGACCCAAAATGGATGCGTGGCAATTATCATTTTGCTGCACGTCCATTGCTGCACTAAAAATGGATTGACATGTGCCCGAAACCCATGCCTACACTACCGCAAGCCATTTTTCAGCACGCCTTAGTAAAAGGACTCCTAAGTGTTTTTTGTTATTATGTATGTGATTTTGTAAAGCGACTAGCAAAATTACTTAAGGCACATTTATATCAACAAGCTTTTTAAATGATAATCTTGTTTTCAGAACGTTCTGATTTTATTGTTTTGGACAGCTTTTAAGTGTTTTTCATTTTATTACGTATGTGATCTTGTAAAGCACCTAGCACCATGGATAGTGTGGTATATAAACTGAGCAATACATAAATCGTTTATTGTTTATTGCTCTTGATATTCCATTTAAGTTGTAAGGCAAATCATAGCAGTTTACATAATTAACTAGAATAAAAACAGAAAACAAAGGCCACACGACAGGAACGCCATTCCGTAAAAGACAAGAAGACTATCACTCATACAAGAGAACACCCATAACCAATCATTCAATCACCTGCTTTACTGCACCAGTCTATGCGTTTCAGCAGATATCACTACAAAAATCTCAGCTTCTACCGAAAACCAATGGTAGTTTATATTCACAAGATCAGTCACGGAGCTTGGGCTTGAACGGAGAAAGGGGAATTTTCCAGTTGAAAGGATTTTTGTCTTACTTTGTTGGAAGATCCATGCTTTCATATGTTTTTTGAATGTCTGGTAACAGAGCTGCTATTGTAGTGTCAAAGGGAGGTTGTTCCATACTTTGGAACCTAATGCCCCAAAGGATTTCTTGGTGGTAGATTTCAGTTTGAGACCACTAGGTATAGTAAGGTATCCTTAAACAATACTCATTTTTTTAAGACCTACTAGGTTCAGCTTGGAGAAAAGAAGACTGAGGGGAGATATGATAGAGGTCTATAAAATAATGACTGAGTAGAACGGGTAGACGTGAATCGCTTGTTTACTCTTTCTAAAAATACTAGAACTAGGGGGCATGCAATGAAGCTACAAAATAGTAAATTTAAAATGAATCAGAGAAAATATTTCTTCACTCAACACGTAATTAAACTCTGGAATTTGTTGCCAGAGAATATAGTAAAAACAGTTAGCTTAGCAGGGTTTAAAAAAAGGTTTGGATAGCTTTTTAAAAGAAAAGTCCATAAGACCTGGGGAAAATCCACTGCTTACATTTAGGATAAGCAGCATAAAGTGTATTGTACTGTTTTGGGATATTGCCAGGTACTTGTAACCTGAATTGGCTACTATTGGAAACAGGATGCTGAGCTTGATGGACCTTCGGTCTGTCCCAGTATGGCAATACTTATGTTCTTATGTTTGGTAATGTAAATTGTGATGAGGGTTTGGGTATGATACTACAGGTCTTAGTGGATACCTGAAAGAAAGTGACTCATTCAAAGTCACTAGAACTGCCAAGTGAGAGAAGCAGGATTTGAACCTTAATTCCTTATCCCTATCCCTAACCACTAGGACATGCCTCCTCCTATGTATATACTATAGATACTTAAAGCAATACACCCCCCCAACACACATATACGCTTCCATCCCCCCCCTTCCAAGCTGCTTTCTCAATCCCCTACTTCTTACTCTATGGTTGCAACAAATAGAAAACCATACTGCAGCTTAATATATACCCAGTAAGAACCACGTCACCTCCTTCCATAAATCTGTCAGAAAGCAGTTCCAAAGCTTTCCCTACTTGTTAAGTTATTCTCCTGATTTCCAAGAGAGTCCTTCATTATTTTGAAGAAGAAAAATACAAAATATAGTTTCCTACAATAAGGTGGTCATGATGTTACCAGTAACCAAGAAGATTATCAAAATTTATCAATGTCATATTCTCAGTTTGTAAGTTTTCTCAAACCCACGGGAATGATTTGATGTGCAGGATTTTAGACATTGATGTGGCTGCTTTTGCTACATTATTCATATGAATTCTGAATGACATATCTAAAGAACAGACTTGGTTTTCCTTTTCTAATTATGCTAAGTGCATTTTCAGAATTTTTTATATCAAACAACTGTTTGATTATGAAACAGTGTTGTCGAATGTAATGGTGGTGATATGTCTTGAAATTCAACAAGTGTTTTCTTCGAAAAAGGTCATCCTTTATTTGAGAAAGTTCCTTCTTTTAGGCTCACCTGGCTTGGTACATCCCCCTAACTAAACATTCTTTATGTTTCATTGCTATAGGTCTGTCAACACTTGTGTATCTGTAGTGCTAACAGAGATCACAAAGGTCAGGGATTCTCAAATTTAGTCCTTCACTTGTCTGATTTTGAGGGTAAAAAACTATGCACTTTGAAGATCTATAATATCCTCCCAAGAAGCATCTGTAACTGTACCCTTGCCAAAGTAAATCACATAATGTGACCTCTGCCAGAGAGCTCAGGAGTAGCCCACACACTCAGGAAGAAAGCAAGCAAAAGTCTGTTTAGGTGAGGTGGCTGACTAGCCAAACACTTAAACCTTTATACCACATACTGCCTGCAACGAGATCAATTGCACACAACTTATCCAACTGGACATGTGATTTTATCTTTAAGTTAGTCTAGCACTTCTGTCTATCCCAATTCCTTTGCTATTCTGTATCTTGTCTGTCGATATGTTCCACCGCCACAGGAATGTGAATTGTGCTGACACTGTGAGCATCATTAATGCTGGGCAGTAGTTTAACTACTCAAAAATAGTTGGTAGTTGCCCAGTAGTTAAATTACATTTTAAGTAGTTAATTACTAAGTTGTTTAACTACATTTTAAGTAGTTAACAGCAAAAAAATCTCAGTAGTGTTTTTAAGTTCTTCTGCACTGCTTAGTTACTGACTTACTAACACCCCAGCTAGTGCTGTTCTCTTGTGATATATTATCTTTGGTTCTGGAGCAAGTGATTGGATAAAACAAGAAACTCCACTGGGATTGGATGGATAGGAGTGTAGTGGAGAAGGAGGTGATCAATCCAAGCAACCAGAGCTATCAGCGGAAACATTTATCCAAGTTCCACTCAACAGCAATCTGCCCAGACAAGGAACTATTTCACAAAAACACTTTGATTATGAAGTCTTGTCGATGATTGCAGAAGATATGATGCCGCTTGCAACAGTTGAACGAAGTAGCTTTCAGAAAGCTTTGCCAGCGATGTATGCCTACTGTTCAACTTTCAAGTAGACACAATCTAACATGAAGCTTAAACGAACTGTATGATATTCAAAAGAACTTGCTTATTACAGGATTTCCCCAAGTCCATCTAATAATGGCTTATGTACTTTTCTTTTAGGAAATTATCGAAACCTTTTTTAAACCATGCTAAGCTAACTGCTTTTACCACATTCTCTGCCAATGAATGCCAGAGTTTAATTACGTGTTGAGCGAAGAAATATTTTGTTTTAAATTTACTACTTAGTAGCTTCATTGCATGCCCCCTAGTCCTTCTATTTTTGGAGAGAGTAAACAAGTGATTCACATCTACCCATTCCACTCCACTCAGTATTTTTTAGATCTCTATCATATCTCCCCTCAGCTGTCTTTTCTACAAGCTGAAGAGCCTTTGCCACTTTAGCCTTTCCTCATAGGGAAGTTGTCCCATTTCCTTTATCATTTTCATCACTCTTTTCTGTACCTTTTCTAATTCCACTATATCTTTTTTGAACTACAGTGACCAGAATTGCACACTGTATTCGAGGTGCGGTTGCAGCACGGAGCGATACAAAGGCATTATAATATTCTCATTTTTGTTTTCCATTCCTAACATTCTATTTGCTTGTTTAGCTGCTGTTGTTCACTGAGCAGAGGGTTTCAAAGTATCACCACTGGGGAACCCAACTATCTACCCTTCTCCATTGAGAATACTGACCATTTAACCCTACTCTTTCTTTTCTCTCTTTTAACCAGACCTTAATCCACAATAGTACACTGTCTCCTATCCCATGACTTTCTAATTTCCTCAGGAGTCATTCACGAGGTTCTGTCAAATGCTTTTTGAAAATTCAAATACACAATATTGTCTGACTCATCTTTATCGAGATGTTTATTCACTCATTCAAAGAAATATAGTAGATTGGTGAAGCAAGATTTCCCTTGACAAAATCCATGTTAGTTCTGACTCATTAATTCATATTATGCATATTGTAAACGGGCCCGCTGCTCCAGGATGGAGGAGGAAGCTGCCTCCCATGAATAGCCAGAACTTCACACAACTGCCACCAGGAAATACTTCAAAACATTCCTTTATTTTCCAGATTCATAAAGGAAACTTCACTCCAGAGTAGAGACTTGCTTCTCAGGCAGGGCTGTTCTGCCTTGCTTAGTACATCAGCCAATTACACAAAGACTTTGCCCCCTTCCATGAGGGAATGCAATAGTCCTTTGGAAATCCGTGCTGTTTTGGCCCAGTCAGTAGCCAACAATTAGTACTTGTCCCACAAGCAGGATTTCCCCTCAAGACAAACAGTTAATCACCACGCAGTCTTTACTTTCTTAAACAAGCCTTCCCACTTCAGAGGTTCTCAAAATAATCAGATTTCAAAACAGGTTAGTAATTCCCCCACCATTCATGGTTTCCCCCAAAAGAAAACCAGGCTTAAGCAGGGTTTAAACCAAAATTCCCAAAACCATGTAGGTTTCCAAACCTTCAGGGGCTGCCTTCCTCAGCTCTCAAGCTCCCATTTCATTCTGCTTTCTTCCCCTGCTCAGGCTGATTAATTCCCTCTTCCATCCAATCCTCCTCCTGCTTCTCAGCCCACCCCTCCCTATTACAGGTGGGCAGCATGATATACAGATTGCTGGTCCCGGGAACTGGCTCCTTCATTCACCCTCCCTCTTGTGGTCAGAGACGGTATATGGCCAGCTTGCCTATCCCCTGGGATCTCACTGCTAGGACTGGAAATGCATTCTGGGATATGTAGTTCATGGTTCTGCTGCTTCACTCTATACATCGGGGATGTAGCCTTGTCACACACCCCCTCCCTCAAGAAATTGCGAGTCCCTTTGGGACCTTCCCAGGGATTCGCAATTCTAGACTGAACCCCTGGAAACCCCAGGATCCTCCGTCCTTTCTTTTTACGCCTTCCTAGGCCACGGCGTCTAATTTCTTCGCCCATTTTCCTGACCCATGGGTACACCCCCTTTTCCACTTTGAGTTTCTGGTGTACTTTCCTAAGGCCTGGTGTCCTTAGCCCATCAGGGGAACTTCTAGTCGCTCTCTTCCCCTTTCTACCACCTGGGGCTGCACTTTTCCGCCTACTAGGCCCCACTGGGTATTTGTGGGGTGTGTGTAGGGTCCTCAGTCTCCTTTTCCCTGAGACTCTTAAGGGCCTCCTATCGCTCTCCTTTGGTCTTGGAAAACCCCTTTTGGAACAGGTCTCCCCCCAACCTCTGGGTGATCTAGCATCCCCCTGGCACCCTTCCTGAGCTGGTGTCCCCCCTCCGGGAACTCTCTTACCCCACTCTTCAGTGCCGTAGGTGGGACCTAGGATCCCCCCTTTCTTCTGGGGTCCGGGTTTTCCCCTCCCTTGGGCAGCCTTTTCCCTTCTCTGCTTGCCCTTCTGGGGTGTCTCACATCTTTTAACTCTTACACCACCTCTCCCTGTGGTTTTAACAGGGCCCTTCTGATTCTCCCTATCCTGATCATTACTCAGGGATAGGAGTTTACTTACTTTGACCCCTCCTGGGTCCTTCTTTCCCTCGAGCTTTTGCTGGAGGTCTAAAATGCAGGATTTTGCTTCCTGAACCTTCCTTAATCTCCTCTGCCCATCCTGGAAGAGGACATCCACTACGAGGGTCAACACTCTGCACCTCTCTTCCAGGGCCACCCTGCAGCTTTCTGCCCTTTCTGTGGTTTCCTTGGCCTGCAGCCTCTCAACAGCCCACTCAGCTGCCCCCTGTGCTTGAACCCATTGCAACTCCTTTATCTGAGTTTCCAACTCCAGGTTCCTCTGAGTAAGGTACCCTACCCTTTCCTGGGCTGCCTGCATCTCCACCAATAACCCCTCTATCCTTTGGGTGTATCCCTTGTGCAGGTCTTCTATCTGGATTACCTTCTCCCTATTAAGCTCATTCAGGCCCCTGGCCTCAGCTTGGATCTGCTGCAATGCCACAGTTAACTGAGCCACCACTTCAGTATGTCCCTGCTGCACTTCCCTCAGCTGGCTTTCCTGTTGGCCCTTCAATTCTCCCAGCCCAGCCTTTACCTGGGTTAAGATCCCCCTCAGCTCTCCTATAGCTGTTTGCTGTAGTTTACCCATCTCCTTAACACTCTCCTGCCTCTTAGCCAACTCCATTTCCTTCTGCTTCACCTCCTGCTTGGCTTCTTCTAATTCTGCCTTTACAGAGGTGACAAGCTTATTTTCCCTTTGCTTCTGGAGTAGAATCAAGGCTTGCTGTTCCCTTATACTTTCCCTTAGGGCCTCCTGCTCTTTTTGCCATTCTAGGCGAGCATTCCGGAACTCAGCTTTAACTAGGTTTACTCTCTGCTCCTGGTCCAGTTGCAACTTGTCTGTGAGGTCCCTTATCTCTTGCTCATGTGTGGACTGCAGCTTAGCTACTCGGGTCTCATTTAAAGCTTGGGTCTCTTTCAGGGTGGCTGTAAGATGGACTACCTCTGCTTCCTTTCCCCCCCATAGCTTACATTCTGTGAGCAGCTCAGCCCTAACCGTGGCTAGCAGTGCCTCACAGCCTTCCTTCTGCTTAAGGGACTCTGCCCGTTTGGCCTCTAAGGCCTGCACTGAAGCAGCCATTTCTTTCTTACATGCTGATTCGAATAGGACCCATTTCTGTTCAGTCTCGCTCAGACTAGTCTTCAATACCTTATGGGACTCCTCCTGCTGCTGTATATTGCCCACTAAAGTTACCATCAATCCCTTATTAAGTTCCAGAACCTCCCTCAGACGTTGCTCAGGGTACCTATGGAGTTTCCTAGGTTTACATAGGGCTTGTAGCTCCCATTCTACCTGTCAGATACTCTCTTTAAGGGATTTTAACAGCGGGTTCTCATTCTCTTTATGGGCTTCCTCCTGGAGCTTTCTACCAAACGCAGGGTTATCGTTGGGAGATTCCTTTAATCCCCTTTCCAGGGTGATTGACTTACTACTTTCTATTCCCTGGGTTTCCCAGTATTTCTCCCTTGGGGCAACTCTCCCTGGTTCCCCACCACATGGAAATACTGCCAGTTCCTCACCGGAGCATGGGCAGCCTATTTTATCTTCACCTGTCTCACCCCACTGCTCACAGTGTACATTGACTTCCCCTACACAATCAGGACTATTTTTTATCCTGTCACCTGGGAAGTTCTCACCCGGGCCTACCCCCCCTTTCCTAGAGGGTTTACCCTTCTTACCAGGACCACCACTATCCTGCAACTGGGGTTTTCCTCTCTCGTCCAGGCACCCCTCCTCCCTCTTGGCACTGTTCAGGTTTGTGGCCGCCCCTCTCCCTGGGACATGGGGTGCTTTCCCTGCAGCGGGTTCCTCTTGACCCTCTTCCCTGCAGCCACCTCTTTCCCCTTGGGTTCCCGGCCTCACCATGAAGTCTGCCCCTGAGGAATGGGTCACCTCCCGACTCCCATGGCCTTTGGGCTTCCTCTTGCCTGCCATGTTTCTTAACCCCCACCAACTGACTGTAGGATTTCCCTCCTCCCAGTCTCCCAGTTCATCCTCTGAACTGCATACTGCCAGACACCACTCTCCAACATGGCCTATTTCCAGTGGTGTGCTGGAGCCGGCTCGCACCGGCTCACAAGAGCCGCCTGTTAAATTTTGACAGCTCTTGCGAGCCGGTTGTTGTATGGGGCGAGCGGGCTCCATTGTACGAGGTAAGCATGGCAGGAGGGCACCATGCTTACCTCCCCTCCCGCTCCCATCCATGTCTAGTGATGTCCTTCGCCCCCCATCCTCCCCTGCCGCTCCCATCCGTCAGTTCAATTACCTGTCTCGAAGCGCCGCCTTATTTAAAGCCCTGCTGCCCATCTCCAGCTGCCTTCCCTGCTTGCTTCTCAGGCGTTCGGTTCGCGCCCTTAGTCCCGCCTTCTGACGTCATTCTGACGTCATTTCCTTTTCCCGCGGCGGGACTAAGGGCGCGAACCGAACGCCTGAGAAGCAAGCAGGGAAGGCAGCTGGAGACGGGCAGCAGGCAGGCCTTAAATAATGCGGCGCTTCGAGGCAGGTAATTGAAACTGATGGATGGGAGCGGCAGGGGAGGATGGGGGGCGAAGGACATCACTACACATGGATGGGAGCGGGAGGGAGGAGAACTGCTGGGCATGGATGGGCAGAGGGGGGCAGGGGAGAGAATTGCTGGGCATGAATGGGCAGAGGGGGAGAACTGCTGGCATGGATGGGCAGAGGGAGAGAACTGCTGGCATGGATGGGCAGAGGGAGGCAGGGGGGAGAACTGCTGGGCATGGATGGGCAGTGGGAAGCAGGGGAGAAAATTGCTGGGCCTGGATGGGCAGAGGAGATAATTGCTGGGCATGGATGGGCAGAGGGGGCTGGGGAGAGAAGAGAATTGCTGGGTATGGATGGATAGAGAGGGGCAGGGGACAGAGGAGAGTTTCAGGACCATGGATGGTGGGGAGAGCAAGAGAAATTCTGGACATGGATGGAGGGGAGGGAAGGGAGAGAGAAGAAATGCTGGACATGGAGGGAAGATAGAGGAAGGAGATTAGATGAGGGAAAAGGAAGTGAGGAGAGAAACTGCACATGGATAGAGAAAATAGGCAGAAGCTGGATCCACTGTACAGTCAAGTATGTGGAGGACCAGAAATGAAGAAGAAAGGAGGAAAGAAAAGAAATAAATGGAAAGGAAGCCCTGGAAACGGAGCCAAGGGAACAGATAGAGAGCAGCAGAATCAGATACTGGACCAGCATGATCAGAGAAACAAAGTCACCAGACAACAAAGGTAGAAAAAAAATAATTTTATTTTCATTATAGTGTTTGGAATATGTCCACTTTGAGAATCAGGTGCTGAACGTTAAAAGTTTATGTTTATTTACTTATTTATGGCATTTTATCCCATATTAAACATGAATTAGATTGGAACCTGGGATCATTTCATTTTTTTTTCCTGGAGAGAGTAATGTGTTGGCCGCCACCCCCCACCCCCCCCCGGGTATAGCCAGCTCTGCAAATTTTTTTTGGGGGGGGTGCAGAGGTGGGTGGGGGGCGCTGAGGTGGGGGGGGGGCGCCGAGGTGGACCGGGGAGAGAGCCTGTTGTTAAAAATTTACCAGCACACCACTGCCTATTTCCCCACATTGGTAACATACTGGCTCAGTCACTTTTCCTCTCCTTGAGGTCCTGTCCTCCCCAGACACCCCTTCAGGCTTAAACCTTGTCCCAACAGTCTCTAAACAAAGTCCCTCTCCAAGTCCCAGAACCTGGATCGTGGTGTCCAACTTTGCCATGTCCATTTCTTCTGCTGGCGACTTGGGCTCTGGCTCCTCGGGCCTTTGGCCTTTTCTCTTCGGTCGGCACTGTCCCCGCCTTCCCATGGCTCCGACGTCCTCCTCGACCGTCTGCTGGGATATAGCCTGCAACACAAGAGAAGACTCCAAGTGCGGACTGTCTGTTTCCCTGGTCCTACACTTGCTCTATTTCTTAGCTTCTTGGATCCTCCCTCGCCTCCCCCCTAGGTACCCTTTACCTGGGTAGGCGAGTAATGCGCCTTATCAGTGTTGGCCCCCTCGACGGGCTTCAGGAACCTCCATGGCTTGCATCTGGGTCTGTAGGGCTTTTAGGAGGGGCCCTTATTGTTCCTTGGATGCTTTCACCAATTGATGTAAGACGTGCTGCGAGCTCTCTTGCTGCTTCTCCTTGGCAGTGAGGAAGATCCTGTGAAGCAAACAGACACACGACCCAAGTGCGCTATCTTTTAAGTGGGTCCACTTTTAGTCTGCCTGGGTTCTCCACCCTTTGGTTTCTCTTCCCTTACCCTGCTCTTTGTCCAGCCTTGGCCCCCCTAGGTACAGCTTACCTGAGGTGCCTGCTGGTCTGCGCAGTAGTAAAGGCCCACCAGGGTCCTCTGTCCCTCTTATCCATGGGGATCACAGTTTAGGTCCCATCTGGGACAGTGCCATTGTAAACGGGCCCGCTGCTCCAGGATGGAGGAGGAAGCTGCCTCCCATGAATAGCCAGAACTTCACACAACTGCCACCAGGAAATACTTCAAAACATTCCTTTATTTTCCAGATTCATAAAGGAAACTTCACTCCAGAGTAGAGACTTGCTTCTTAGGCAGGGCTGTTCTGCCTTGCTTAGTATATCAGCCAATTACACAAAGACTTTGCCCCCTTCCATGAGGGAATGCAATAGTCCTTTGGAAATCCGTGCTGTTTTGGCCCAGTCAGTAGCCAACAATTAGTACTTGTCCCACAAGCAGGATTTCCCCTCAAGACAAACAGTTAATCACCACGCAGTCTTTACTTTCTTAAACAAGCCTTCCCACTTCAGAGGTTCTCAAAATAATCAGATTTCAAAACAGGTTAGTAATTCCCCCACCATTCATGGTTTCCCCCAAAAGAAAACCAGGCTTCTCTACTTAAGCAGGGTTTAAACCAAAATAAATTCCCAAAACCATGTAGGTTTCCAAACCTTCAGGGGCTGCCTTCCTCAGCTCTCAAGCTCCCATTTCATTCTGCTTTCTTCCCCTGCTCAGGCTGATTAATTCCCTCTTCCATCCAATCCTCCTCCTGCTTCTCAGCCCACCCCTCCCTATTACAGGTGGGCAGCATGATATACAGATTGCTGGTCCCGGGAACTGGCTCCTTCATTCACCCTCCCTCTTGTGGTCAGAGACGGTATATGGCCAGCTTGCCTATCCCCTGGGATCTCACTGCTAGGACTGGAAATGCATTCTGGGATATGTAGTTCATGGTTCTGCTGCTTCACTCTATACATCGGGGATGTAGCCTTGTCACAATATGCTCAGTAATTTTGTTTTTTATAATAGTCTACCATTTTGCCTGGCATCTACATCAGGCTCACTGTTCTATCATTTCCCTTGTTACCTCTGGAACCCTTTTAAGAAATTGGCGTTACATTGCCATCCTCCAATCTTCCGGTGCTATGCTTAATTTTAAAGATAAATTACTTATTACTAACAATTGCTCTGCAAATTCATTTTTCAGTTCTATCAGTACTCTGGGATGTATACCATCCAGTGCAGGTCATTTGTTACTCATTAATTTATCAAATTGTCCAATTGCATCTTCCAATTTTACAGAGATTTCTTTCAGTTTTCACTGACTCATCAGCATTAAATATCATTTCTGGCACTGGTATCTCCCCCACATCTACCTCAGTGAAGACCAAAGCAAAGAATTCATTTAGCCTCTGCGCTATGGCCTTGTCTTCCCTGAGTTCTCCTTTTACCCCTTGCTCATCTAGCAGTTCAACTGATTCTTTTACCAGCTTCTTGTTTCTAACATAAAAAGATTTTATTATGGGTTTTTGCCTCCAATTCAATCTTCTTGTCAAAGTACCTCTTTTCCTTCCTTATCAGTGCTTTGCTGTTTCCTATTATTTTCAGTTGGATCCTTCTTCCATTTTCTGCAGGATGTTCTTTTAGCTCTAATAGCTTCCTTCACTTCACTTTTTAAGCATGCCGGCTGTTGTTTGGTCTTCCTTCCACTTTTTTTAATATGTGGAATATATCTAGCCTGGGCTTCTAGGATGGTATTTTTGAATAACATCCACACCTGATATACATTTTTGACCATTACAGTTGCTCCTTCAAGTTATTTTTTTTTTACCATTCTCCTCATTTTCCAATCAATCTTGCTTATGCTGGTGCCAGTCTCAATATGGCTGCAGGACCTCCCACGGCAGTCTCACGAGGCTTCCATAGGAAGTCTTGGCTACCATTTTAAAGCACTATGGTGGTGGTAACAGGCAGAGTGCTCAACTTGTGCACCAGATTTCAGCAGGCTTAAGTCCCCATGTCCAAAGTTGGGCACAGGAATTCACACTAAATTATATTCTATAAAGGGCACACAGCCTGGAGTGCCCTTTATAGAATAGCTCTTGGTGGAGATTTTTCCCAGAGGATATCCTCAGTGAATATATCTGTGATAGATTTGCATACAATGGAGGCAGTGCATGCAAATTTATCTCATGCATATTCATTGTGGTCATCTTGAAATCAGATTGGCTTGACGTGTCCCGAGGACTGGGTTAAAAACCCCTATTCTAGGGCAGTGTTTCCCAAGTCCAGTCCTGGAGTATCCCTTGCCAGTCAAGTTTTCAGGATATCCACAATGAGTATGAATGAACTTGATTTGCATACACTGCCTCCAATATATGCAAATCTCTTTCATGCATATTCATTGGTGATATCCTGAAAACCTGACTGGCACTGGGTACTGTAGGACTGGACTTGGGAAACACTGTTCTAGGGGGAAAAACTAGCTCCGTATTTTTTTTGGAGTGGGGAGGGTTGGGCTGATCTATTACTGGCTACACCTTATTATGCTAACTTCTGATGTCCCCCTAACAAGCAGAATTACAAGTCCATTCATACACTGGAAGTAAAACCAGGCATGGATCAGCCTGTCCTGAAAAAGATGGAGCCAGTTCGTAATCAAATAAAGTACTTAGGGGTCCTTTTACTAAGGTTCACTGGAAAATGGCCTGAGGTAGTGTAGACGTGTGTTTTGGGTGCGCACAGAATTATTTTTCAGCACACCTAAGAAAAAAATGCCTTTTTTGATGAAAATGGCTGTGCGGCAAAATGAAAATTGCCGCACATCCATTTTGGGTCTGAGACCTTACTGCAAGCCATTGATCTAGCGGTAAAGTCTCATGTGGTAACTGGGCGATACTGGTCTACATGCGTAGCTGCTGCACGTCAGAAAATATAAAATATTTTTCAGATGCGCGCCAAAACTGAAATTACCGCAAGGGCACGCAGTAACCGGGCGGTAACTTCAATTTGGCGTGTGTTGGACATGCATAGACACCTTCACGGCTTAGTAAAGGGGCCCCTTAATGTCCCTATTGCAAAGTGCCACTGATCCCCTTTCCACATTCCACCTCTAACACTCCTAATCATCTTTATTCCCCTTTGACTATCATGTATATGATGAGCTATATCCACTGTACACTGCCTTGAGTGAGTCTCTTCGTAAAGTTGGTTATTAAATCCCAATTAATAATAATAAATAATACATGTGGTGCCCACCCTTCTTCTGCACGACAGCTAAGATTTTTTTTCCCCTTTTGTGCCAAAGGCATTTTTTCTTCTATTTGTTTGATAAAGAGGAAAGATAAAGGTTTTGTAAATACAATCAAAATGAAAGGCATTATTTACTGTTTTTATCCAGCTTCTAAAAATACCCTCCACGCTCTGCCACCCCACCTCCCCCTCACAGACATAGTTACACTGGCGCACCACATTCTCTGCTGCACGAACTGTATGTAACAGCTGTAAATTAGCTGCAGTCGATGTTTGGGTATGAGCAGTTGGTCTGAGTCCAGGGATTATTAAACTTTAAATGTGTTTAAGGCACTCTGTTCCCAGACGATGGTTTATTTTGCTTTTTATTACAATTATATTCAAATCAATCTTGGGCACAAGTACATGTTACAATCTTTATTAGTTTACCCGCCCACAGGAATGTAATGGAGCTCTCATAACTACATAATGCCACACTGGGGAAATGGATTAGAGGCCTAATCTCTCTTACCTAGCTCACCTTACCATGGGATTAAAAACAACTGACTTGCTATTACCAGAAAACAATCTGGATCAATGCATTAGTTGCTCAAAAAGAAATTATTTATCTATTTGTCTACATATATATTATCCCCCGGATTCTGTATAGATCACCCAAATCTGGGCACAGATCCGAGATCCTTGTGTAAACTAATTAGCCAATGAGCAGCTAGTAATAAATGATTGGAGTTTAAGCACATAGGGCCCCTTTTACTAAGCCGCAAAGGCACCTACACGCACCGAATGAGTGCCAAATTGGAGTTACCTCCCAGTTACCGCGTCGCTCTTGTGGTAATTTCAATTTTGGCATGCGTCCACCTTGTGCATCTGAAAAATAATTTTTATTTTCTGGAGCGCATAATGGACATGCATCAAGTGGCATTTGACACGCATAGGTCATTACCGCCCAGATTCTTTACCGCTAGGTCTATGGCTGGCGGTAAGGTCTCAGACCCAAAATGGACACAAGGCAATTTTGATTTTGCCACACATCCATTTTCGGCAAAAAAGAGGCCTTTTTTATAGGTGCACTAAAAACTGGATCGGCGTGCGCCGACAACCTGCGCCTACACAACTGCAAGCCATTTTCAGCGCGCCTTTGTAAAAGGACCCTTAATTGGTACATCCTATTCTATATAATGCATGCCTAAATTTCAAAGCTGTCACGTTTTCAAGGCAGAAACTAGGTTCGTGAGCCCTTGGGCCACTGCCGTGGAGCAGCAGTGGCAGGCAAAACCACCCCACACCAGAGACAAGGCAGAACTCTGACAGGGACAGCTAGACTTCACCTGCACTTGACCGCTGTTCCTCAGGAGTTGAGCCCCTGGGTGCAGGCGGCCGGCAGGACTTACCGGACAGGGCAGGAACTGAATACCAACTAGGCTGAACAGAGACTGAGGGTCAGAGGGGAAAGGAATATACATGGGCAACAAGGCAGGAAACTGGGCTAGGACTCACAGATAGACAATACTACACAAAGCAGGAAATGGACAGCTTGAGAGCAAGGACTAAAAGCTGCAAAGCAGCCACTAAGAAAAGAAACACAGACAGGTCAGAGACAGAACTGAAAGCTGTCAGGCAGCCACTAAACACGAAAGACAGACCACTAAGAACTTAGACAAAGAAATACAAACAAGAAACAAGACTGGGAAACAAGCAATACAGTACAAGATAAACTACCCAAAGACTAGACTAGAAACAGGCAAGACTTTCAGACAATAAACTGGACTAGGCAGAAGTGCACAGAGCACACCAGCATACCAGGGACCTTAGGCAATGCAAAGGCAAACACAGAAGTTTCCAGGTGATTAATAAAGCCCATCAGCTGCTGAAGCTCAGCTGCAGGAATCACAAGGCAGCTACGGGTGCTGTTCAGGCCCAAACAAGAAAAGCAAGTCTGGCAGCCTGGACTGGGCTGAAATCTGGAATGTGTGACAGTTCATAGCAGCCACCGGTTCTGGCCACCGGGGGCGAGGTGAGCACAGACAAGGAAACGGTCATGAACCTGACAATAGCATGCAACTCCAAATGGAAGGGGAATGGGTGGGTCAGGGGAATTCCCAGAAATTAGGCATGATGTTATGGAATACCTGCATTTATATGCTTAACTGCTATGAGTTGGCATAAGCATTTTCACCGACCTTTGGGAAGTGTAAATGGTTGTGCCCAAAGTTCGGTGCAAAGGGACAGATTCTATATATGGTGCATAAAAACTCCACATGGAAAACATTTCCGCCTAAGCTTATTCTATAAGCGCCGCCTAGATTTAGGCACGATATATAGAATACACTTAGTCGATATCCTAGTGCCTAAAACTACATGCATCCATTTACACCAATGAAAACATTGCGTAAATCCCAACATGTAGAATTAGGTGCAGAAGGCCATATTCTATAACAACATGTGTACATTTTGGAATTCCCATGAAATGCCCATCTCCCCACTCATAACCATGGCCATTTTTGCCTACGCACATTAAAATTTAGGTGCAGTGCGTTACAGAATACACTTAGGGAGTTGTGCGCATAAGTTCTAATTATTGTCAATTAGTGTTCATTATTGCTTGTTAAGTGCGTTGTTATAAAATACGCTTGGATTTCAGCGTGGAATGCTAGGTGCGATATATAGAATCTGAGGACGTTACAGAATACTAGCTTAGCGTGGATTATCCCAGCACCTTTAGTCACCATTTATTGAATCTATTCCTATGTGACTATATTATTGGTCAATATTCATTCAACAAGTGGTCAGCATGGGCTGAACTGCACCCCAGTATTCAGTGCTGGGCCTAATCCTAGTAGCAGCAGTGAATATCTGGTTCTTTTGTGACTACTGAAAGTTATCTGGGCCCAGCTGATATTCATCCCAGTGCTCGAATAACTATCTGAGCAAACTAGAACTGCTATGTCTGCATCCTTCTTGCCTGGATAGATATCTGGGTACTTAGGTCCCTCCCCGTGCATCCCAGGATGCACTGGACAGGGGCTAGGTGCCACCATTTTGACGAGGGCGGGCCTAGTGGCAGGGAGGAATAGGTCTTTCTTCTGCTTCCAACTCAAGGTATGTGGAGGGGTTGGGGGGTTGGTGTGGGATTACACTAGACCACCAGGGACAGTGTTCACTTTGGGGATGTTGGTGAGACTGCTGGACCACCAGGGTATTTGTTTTGGAGGGGGTCGGAAGGTCAGGTCGGTGGGCCCACTGGACCACTAGGGTATTTTTGGGGGGGCTTAGGAGGGGTTTACCTTATTTCTGGGGATTTGTTTTAGGTTGGGGGGGTTGGGAGCAGTCCACTGGACCACTGGGGATTTTTTTTATTTTGGGGTGTCGGGAGGGGTCCAATCATTACAGGACATACACACAAGAGTTGTGCCTATTGCACAGCTCTTATGGGCAAGCGCCAGGAATGATTGGACCCCTTTACTGACCAATGCTCATCACCGTGCATATAATTTGCATGTTGTTAATGTTGAGCATTGGTTGGTAATTCCGACTCGGTGTTCAATTGGTGTTTTCCAGCGCTGTTCCCTACAGCAATGGAGTTCTGTGCATCAGGCTCTTAGTTATAAAATAAATTTCAAAACAAAGACAAGCTACTGTGTTCGGTTTTGATTTATAATTAGAATTTGCACCAATGATATTCATTTTTTCCCTTTTGAAGAGACTTATGATAATATCTCAGGGAAATTACATGCTTGTTTGGAGGTTGTAACAGCTTGGATGACTAAGAATAGACTTGCTTTGAATTTAGTGAAAATGGAAATGATGATGTTAGGATGGTATATTGTCCCCTGCAGTTAGTTTCTGTGATGTTCCTCTTATTGTTAAGGATCAGATTACAATCCTTCATGTAGTGTTGGACTTTCAGTTAACTATGCAGGATTACATTAAACAAGTTATACAATCTTTGTTATATCAATTGTTAGTTTTTAGAAAACTAACACCTATGCTCTCTGTAAATGACTTTAGGTTGGCTATTGAAAGTGTGATTTTGACCAAATTAGACTATTGCAATGTGCTTTATTTAGGTATTTCAGAGGCTGCAGATCATCCAGAATGTGGCTGCTAACAGGGGTGTCAGTCAGGATGTGATCAAGTGGCTCCCCATGGTCTAATGTTTGGCAGTTAAAATTTAATACAAAGAAGTTCAGAGTGATGCACTTGGGGAGTAGAAATCCGAGGGAGCTAAATGTGCTAGGAGGTGAGAGGCTGATATGTACAAACAGGGAGAGGGAACTTGGGATGATAGTGTCAGAGGATCCGAAGGCAATGAAACAGTGTGACAAGATAGTGGCCATTGCCAGAAGGATGCTAGGCATAACCAGCAGAAGAAAAGAGGCTTTGATGCCCCTGTACAAGTTGTTGGTGAGGCCCCACTTGGAGTATTGTGTTCAGTTTTGGAGGCTGTATCTTGATAAGGATGTAAAAAGGCTTAAAGAGGTCCAGAGAAAGGTGACAAAAATGGTGTGGGCTATATGAGAAGAGACTGGAAGACCTGAATATGTATACCCTAGAGAAAAGGAGGGGCAGAGGGGATATAATACAAATGTTTAAATACTTGAATGGTATTAATATAGAAACAGATCTTTTCCATAGAAGGGAAAACAGTAAAATTAGAGGATATGAATTGAGGTTGTGGGGTGGTCGACACAGGACTAATGTCAGGAAATTCTTTTTCATGGAGAAGATGGTTGATGCCTGGAATGCCCTCCCAAGGGATGTGGTGGAGGCAAAAACTGTGACTGAATTCAAATAGGTATGGGATGAGCACAGAGGATCTCTAGTTAGAAAATGAATGGTATAAAAAACAAAAATTATTGGCTGTATGTGTGTTGATGTGTCGAGTGGTGCTTAGATGGGGCTCTGAAGTACTGAGGCTGGTGCCAGACAGACGTGTATAGTCTGTGTCTTTTATATGGCAATCTGGTTTAGGATGGGCTGGAGAGGGCTTTGATGGCAACTCCAGTAATTGGAATGTGATGACAGCGCTGGGCAGACTTTTATGGTCTGTGGCCTGCAAATGGCAAGATGGATTTGAATAGGCTGGAGTGGGCTTCAATGGCAACTTAGTTTTTGAAACCTAAGGACAGTGCCAGGCAGACTTCTATGGTCGATGTCCAAGAAATGCCAGAGAAAGACAATTGCTAAGTATTTTATATCACATTCATTTTTGGTTGAATCATGAATTGATAATGAGTGTGTCTGTTGGGCAAACTGGATGGACTGTTCAGGACTTTATCTGCCATCATTTATTATGTTATTATGGGGCTCATTTTCAAAAGCGAAAAATGTCCAGAAAGTGTCATAAAACACCATTTGGATGTTTTCCTTCTCAAAATGTCCAAATCAGTATTTTTGAAATCTATTTTGCAGATGTTTATGTAAGCAATTTGTCTGCAGTGTATCCAAAACACAAGGGGCATGTCAGGGGCATTTCGAAGGTGGGATGAGAGTGTGCCTAACACTTGGACATTTTACAGCCATAATGGAACAAAACAAAAACATCCAGGACTAAAACTAAGACATTTTGGGCTAGACCTGTTTTCAGAACAAATAAGGTACAAAAAGGTGCCCTAAATGACCAGATGACCACTGGAGGGAATCAGGGGTGACCCCCCAATATCCCCCAGTGGTCACTGACCCCCTCCTACCTCCCCAAAAATCTAAATAAAAATATGACGTACCAGCCTCTATGACAGCCTCAGATGTTAAAGGCAGGTCTATTAGAGCAGCATACAGATCCCTGGAGTAGTGTAGTAGTTGGTGCAGTACACAGTGGGGGACCCATGTCCCTATCTTCCTCTACCTGTCACTTGTGGTGGAAGCTGTGACCCCTTCCAAACTCACCAAAACCTTACTGTGCCCACATATAGGTGTCACCTTCACCCATAAGGGCTAATGTAGTGGTGTACAGTGGAGGACAGTATGTGTTGAGTGGGTTTTGGAGGGCTCAGGGGACAAGATAAGGGAGCAAAGGTGAGATATGCACCTGGGAATATTTTAATGAAGTGCACAGAAGTGCCCTCTAGGGTGCTCCATTGCTCTCCTTGAGTGGAGGAGTAGCCTAGTGGTTAGGGTGGTGGACTTTGGTCCTGAGGAACTGAGTTCAATTCCCACTTCAGGCACAGGTAGCTCCTTGTGACTCTGGGCAAGTCACTTAATCCTCCATTGCCACATTGAGCCTGCCATGAGTGGGAAAGCACTGGGTACAAATGTAACAAAAAAAATACAGGCTCCTCCTACATCCCAATGGCATGAATCTCTACATTTTGCACTTATTAGTTTTTTTTTTAATGGACCAAAAAATAAAACATCCAAAGAACAAAACCTTGTTCGAAACAGTATTTTCGAAAAAAAGATAAATGTTTATCTTTTTTCGAAAATGACCTTATTTCCTATTTGGATTTTGGACATTTTGTGCAAAATGTGCAAAATGTCCAAAGTCAGACTTAAATGTCAAATCGAAAATGCCCCTCCATGTATGTTACTATATTGTGAGTAGAGTGCATTTCAAGATTATGATGCTAATTCACAAAGTGGTCTAGGGGTGGTTCCTCATTATTTGACTCAGGTACTGTAGTCTTATCAGCCATCTTGAATGCAGAGATCAGACTGCTCACAACAAAAAGTAGTTCCGAAGCTAGCATATATACATTATGCAGACACTAGGTAAACTGCTTTTTCTATTGCTGGTCCACTGATGTGGAATAAGTTATCTGTAAATTTATGATTGTGTAATGATGCTTGTCAGTTTAAAAAGCAACCAAAGACATTTTTTTTGCAAGCATTCAATAGTAGCAGCTGAATTGATGTATAATGTAGGGGCAGCTCAGCCATCTGTTGTTTAGTGTCTTTGTGTTGAGTTGTATGGTTTTTAATTTTAGATTGTTATATTTTATGCTATGCATGCTTTATTGTACTCTAATTAGGTTTTGGTGGACTATAAATGAATAAAATAAATAAATGTAAATTTGAAAAACATCAAAAACTTGTGTGAAAAAGTATGTCTTAAGACCAGCCTTAAATTTGGTAAATGAGTATCCTAGCTGTAAGTATTTTGCATAGCTAAGCAGGTAAATTTAGGACAAGCTCAAAAGCACATTGAAGGGAACTATAGAGCCCTGGAAGCATTCTCCCAGCCCCTGCAAGTACCCACTCCTTCCCTTCCCCCTGCCACCCTCTTTCCCTTCCTCCTTGCCTCCCCCTAGGAACAGTCCCCCAACCCCTAACCCCAACCCCTTGGTCTGGGTAGGCCCCCCAGGCCTACCTCTTTATCCTTGATGGTCCAGCTGGGTCACATAGAAATATAGAAAAATGAAGGCAGATAACCATATGGCCTATCCAGTCTGCCCATCCATCCCGTCCACTCTCCCTTTCTCTCCATTAGAGATCCTATTTACTTGTCCCAAGCTCTCTGGAATTCAGATACTGTTTTCATCTCCACCACTTCCACTGGGAGGCCCTTCCACGAATTTACAACCCTTTCCGCAAAGATGTTTTTCCTCAGGTTACTTCTGAGTCCATCCACTTTCACCTTCATCCTATGCCGCCTCGTTCCAGAGATTCCTTTCAATTGAAAGAGACTCGCCTCCTGTGCTTTTATGCCTCTTTGGTATTCAAATGTCTCTCTGTCATATCTCCCCATCAGCAGAGGAACGTCAATGTGCTGCTTATGCATATCAGATTTAGACATGGTTGCTATCAGTTTCCAAACTTTTCATCAGCACAAAATGTGCTAATGATGCAATTAAACTCCCCCCCCCCCCCGAAACCTTCCCCAACAACTATTGTGCACGAGGAGGGAATGAACTGTGTAGCAGCTGCTGGAACTGGCAAAGTGCACTGCTTTGCAAGTCAGCGCAGGTACCACTGAACTCCAGGGAATATTAAAGTGAAGTTTCCAGTCCATCAGAATTCAGGCAATGGTTGGACGACTGCCTGTCAGGGACTTCAGCAATGAAAGATGACACCCCGGCTCCAAGCAGTGATTTTCTCACTAGCAATTGCTGTCATACCTGAGCACAGGTAGCACCCATGACATGTTCATGTTCTGGTCCTGTCCTACAGATCTCCCACTCCACCATGTCTACTTTTATATGAGTTTAAGTGTAGATTATTATTCCTCTGGCACATCCTCTCTTTTTCTTCTAGTCTGGTCTTCCCCCTTTCCCACTTTTACTTGTGTTAGTTTCCCCAGTCTGTTTCTGCTTCTCCATCCCTCGATCTCTCCTTCTCTTTTCTGTCTTCCATCTATTTCTCTCTCTCCCTCTCCCTACCCTGTGTGGTTCTGATACATTTTATAGTTTTATTGTCACTGCCACTGATAAAATAATATTTCCATATTCTTCTGGCAAACTGTCAGCACATCCACCATATGCAGTGAATTGTGAGAGCTGTACATCTCTCCACCCAAGCTGTCACTCCACAGATTGATGGGCATTTCTCTGTTCTGCAACCAAGGAGAAACAACAGAACGAAAAGGGGAACGGCCAGAGAAGTACCAACCAAGGGATATTTATTTAAAAAATCACATGAAAAAAACATGGACCGTATGGACTGTATGTTTTTTAAAATGTGATTTGTAATAATATCCCTTTGTTGATACTTCTGTGGTCGTTCCCCTTTTTGTTCTGTTGTTTCTCCTTGGTTGGTTTTGGAAAGGGGGTACTTTAGCTTTTTTTTTTTTTTTTTTTCTGTTCTGCAACCCCCATCTTCCTTTCTTTGCTGCTTTCACTTAAGTATCTTTGCCATGTCATTCCAGATTTATCTATTGCTTGGTTCTTGCTAACAGGACTTTCCCTGGCTGTTTTATCTTTGTTCAATTTTCCCACCTCACTCCTCTTCCCTTGGAAAACTGACAGGTGCAATGGAAAAGCAGAACAGTCACGGTACATAAATGAAAAGGTGGATATAGGAGGTGAGACAGAACTGATGTATAATCTGTTCTCTGCATGTAATCAGTTTTGCATAGAGGCAGGGTGATATTGATAATGAATGCCCTTTCCACTTGTAAATCACAGCTATGCCTGTGGATCGGGGCTTTTTGACTGTTCCCACCCTGTACGTGGGTAAAAGTGTGTGCATTGTGGTACAATGCATGTTTTTTAAGCCATCTTAAATCATAGGTATTCCCAGGAAAGGGCTAGACCAGTGGAGAAAGTAATATGTGTAGACTTGCATTTTCAAAGTTATAGAGCTCATTAACGATAATGTATGTTAAATAATGCAAGCTCCATTATTCTCAATGGAGGTCTATTTACAAACAGTACACTTAGCTCAAATTAACACATTAATGTATGTTAATATGAATGAACACATTCATGTACATGAATGCATGTGGACATGCATGAATTGTTTGGGTTAGGAAAAATTACACACAGAAAATGCAGGTGCAGGTTTCTGTGGGGACGTTTTCTTAAGGCAGTTATGAAAGTGGAATTATGCGTGTGCAAAGGACACAAGTGAAAAGTACCCACAGACATTGAAAGCTGCCCTTCAACTGTTTTTATAATTGCAAATATGGCAGCTATAGCCATAGTAGGTTTTCGGGGGTTTCAGGATGCACATCCCTTGGGTTATTACCCTTTCAGTGCCTGGCTCTTGGTTTATGTAACCCCAACAAATCCAAACTAGACTTTTCCCCTCCCTTCCTATCTCTGTGCTCACTGTTACTCCATTACAGAAGGCCCAATGTACGCAGTGAGATGCTGGAAGATCCTAGGAAAGAGCTATCAGACATACGAGGTCCTGCAAAATCCAGAAGGGAGGTACCATAAAATACTGCTCGTGTATTGATATTTGGCATAGGCAATCCCATAAGTGAGTGCCTCCTTTTATTCACCCCAGTGCTGTTAAAGAATACTAGAGTAAACTGGTATTTGGGGCATCTAAAATCTAGTTATACTAGCCATAGACCTAGGGGCTGATATTCAGACCGCAGGAGTTAGACTGGCTAACTCCCACAGTTGGCGTTGATCCTGGATAGTCAATGCAGGGCCGTTTCTGGCATTGAATATCTGGTCTACTTTTGGCCAGTTTAAAGATAACCAGCCGAGTCGATATTCAGACATAGCCGGTTATCTTTAAAACAGCCAAAGATATCCCAATATGGCCGCTAATCTGGCATTAAAAATAGGCGGATAGCCGGTTATGTCAGGCGATTTAACCGGCTATCGGCTAGCCACTAACTGGGGATATTCAGCGGGGTTTAGCCGGTGATCCCCCACAAAATATTGGTAGATAGCAGCTGTTCTGGCCAGTTAAACATCGGGGGGGGGGGAGGCTAGTGTGCAATGTGGCAATGTTTGCATACCTTACAATATTCTGTAAGTGGTATATATAAGTGGCTGCACTGCCTATACCCCTCCCATGTTCCAAATGAAAAAGAAGTAGGGGGGACTAAGGGCCCTGTTTACTAGGCCTTACTAGAGGCGCGTTAGCATTTTTAGCACACGCTAACTGTGTTTAAAAGGCTAGCACACCTTAGTAAACAGGTCCCTAAATAACAAAATAAATAAAAAGGAACTTAGGAATCAAGAAATGACAAACAGAAAGTTTATTACAATAAAAACTAGACCATCAGGTCTGTAGAAACAGAATTCTCCAAAACAGTGGAAGTTCAGATGAAGGACTTGACATGATGCTGTGTTTTGGTCCAATCATCTGCCTCAGGAGTCACAGTAACCAAAAGACATAATGGACCATACAATTTTCAAATAAACATACAGTAGATCTAAATGTTACAAAACTTCCACTGTTTGGGGGAATTGCTTTTCTACAGACCTGATGGTCTAGATTTTATTATAATGAACCTTTAGTTTGTTATTTCTTGACTCCTAGGTTACTCCCCTATCTCTTTTTTGCTTGTATTTTTCATAGGGGATTTTTTTCTTTTTTTGGGTGTTTTCCTCCCATGTTCTGCCTATGTGAGCTCCCCCTTTGCATTTATATGCTATCTTCTCTAAAGGCTGATGGACACAATGAGACATTTTAATCTGAATCATTTCCTGTCAGACAAGGATATCTATTCAGATAAGTTCCTGAGTGGAGGAGTAGCCTAGTGGTTAGGCTGGGCTGTATATTTCATATTCGTATTTAATCCATCCCTTCTTTTGGAAATAAGAACATAAGGATAGCCATATTGGGTCAGACCAATGTTCCATCTAGCCCAGTAGCCTGCTTCTAACAGTGGCCAATCCAGGTCACAAGTACCTGGCAGAAACCCATTTAGTAGTACCACTCCATGCTACTAATCCCAGGGCAAGCATGTCTATCTCAATAACAGACTATGGACTTTTCCTCCAGGAACTTGTCCAAACCTTTTTTAGACACAGATATGCTAAATGCCATTATCACATCCTCCACCAATGAGTTCCAGAGTGTATCTATTCTTTGAGTGAAAAATATTTCCTCCTATTTGTTCTAAAAGTATTTACATGCGATTTCATTGAGTGTCCCCTGGTCTTTGTACTTTTTGAATGAATGAAAAATCGATTCACCTTCACCCCTTCCATACTAGTCTGGATTCTGTGGACCTTGATCAAATCCCCCCTCAGCTGTCTCTTGATTGAACAAATATTATAGTGAGAGTTGCATTTATTACAGTGCATTTACTCGCTAGGCCGCTTATTCATCAACCCCCTTCCAACCCCCAGATCAAAAATAAAGGGGCTACCTGGTCCCACCCATGGAGTCATAGTAAAGGGCTTCCAATGGCTTGATACCCACTTGCTTTCCCTGGAGCAGCAGTGAGGGGCTTTTTGTGGCCAGATTCCTCCTGCCACCCTAGAGACTGTTGCCCCTATACTTATACAATGCCAGAGGTAGGAGTCTAGAAGATCAAAATGGGAGTGATCTAGCCTTCCTCCTCTCAATGCTGTTAGGTTCCAAAATGCTGCTGGCTGACCTCTCAGGCTACTTTGCAACATATGATCTCATGAGATCAGCACTGCCAGACTGGTTGGCTTAGCTATTTTGGAAACATTCCTTTTAACACCACGGTCATCACGGAGTCGGGGATGTGGGGAGAGAGATTCATGCAGAGCTCTGGGCCCTAAGGGGACTGATTTCGCTGTTCAATGAAGAAGAGCAGCTGCTCTCTTGGGGACTACTGCATCCACAGTTCTCCCACACACCCCTGTTTATGAAGTACAGGGACTGTGAGCTGACATGAACTTGCTCTTCGCCCTTTGCCCCCCTTGCCCCTTGCTGTTTGTCTCTACCCCTCACCCTCTCCCTCCACCTCTGCTTCTCACCCCCTACCCCTCATCCCCTCGCTCCCTCCTCCTCTATGCTTCCTGTCTAGGGAGGAAGAGCCTCCTTGAGCAGGAGAGATGTAGGCCACTTCAGGGGCAGCGAGTGCAAGCCAGGTCACGGTCCTCATGCTGCTTGAAGAAGTGCTGAAAAGTCTTTAGAGACTTTATATTTGAAACAAAGTGTGAAGTGATAAAGAGCTTTGCCTACTTTGTCTGCAAGAATGGTGAAATTTTGTTTACGAACATGGTCATATCTTATGGCATGAATATTCATATGGATTGGAATGGTATTTTGGAGCTGCATATTAACCAGCAGTTACTTATTTTGGTATTTCTATTTAATAATAAATAATTTATTTTCTGGCTTATTCATTCAGTTTCATGTTGTTTTTGTCTGATGATTTTGAAGTGATTAAAGATGAAGAAATTACTAAGTACAGCAGAAATTCTTATTTATTTATTTATTACTTAGCATTAAATAGTTTGAGCATATAATATCAACATTGTATATTTTTTTCGCTTCAATAGGGCTGCTTATTAGTTTTAGTTCTACTTAGATTCTTACATGTCCTGTATGTTGGTTTACAGTATTACTAATTTATACAGGGGCACTTTAACTCAGCTGCATAAGCTTCTACGTGTGCCAAATGCACGTCAAAATGGTGTTACCACCCAGTTACCGCATGGCTTTTGCAGTAATTTTATTTTTGGCGCACGTCCGATTCACGCGGCTGAAAAATAATTTTTATTTTCAGACATGAAACAAGTGGCATTTGATATGCGTAGGTCATTACCGCACGGTTACCGTGTGAGACTTTATCGCTATGTCAATGGCTGGCGGTAAGGTCGCAGATCCAAAATGGATGTGCGTCAATTTTGATTTTGCTGCCCATCCATTTTTGGCAAAAATAACAAAGGACTTTTTTACAGGCGCGCTGAAAAAAATGGATCGGCGCATGCCCAAAACTCGTGCCTACACTACCTACCGCAAGCCGTTTTTCAGCGCACCTTAGTAAAAGAACCCCACAATTAGTAACATAGAATGCTCTTCTGTTACATTGCAACAGGCTTATGCCATTATTTGTTTCATAATAAAAATTGATCTGATGATATATTAGTATCAGAAATGAGTGGGGGAAGAAAGAAAATATATCTGAGGTCAAATTTCAAAAGGCACTTTTATATTCGCATTACACCAAACATGAGTCCTTTTAAAAAAGTCTTTGCTGGCATTCAACATAATATTGGACATATAGGTGCCTATCCCCTGGATTTTATACAGGTCACAAAAAAAACAACAAGGCAGACAATCCGCAATCTCCATTGTGGAAATAAGCTAAGCAGATCAGTAATAGGTATGCACACACTTTCGCCTATGTTTGCTAAGGTGTGCTATAGGCATGTTAAGCATGGTTAACGCGTGTTAATGGTTAATGCGCGTTAAACACTAACACGCCCATACAAATGTATAGGCGTGTTAGTGTGTAACGCGCCTTAACTTTAAAGGCGTGTTAAAAATGCTAACGCACCTTAGTAAACATTCTCCTTTATTTGTAGAGTCGTAAACCTAGTATATTGCCCGACACAGGCCGTATTTCGCCCAAAGGGGCTGCATTAGAGGCTACAAAATAATGAATAACCAGAATATAAATATAAAGGCAAACGTAATACAAAAACAAAAATATATACAAAATTAAAAATATGCAGCAAAACATTAAAAGATAAAGTATAAATAAAAAGGAACCTAGGAGTCAAGAAATGACAAACAGAACGTTTATTATAATAAAAACTAGACCATCAGGTCTGTAGAAAAAGAATTCTCCAAACGTACGACCACCTCAGCTTCCGGAAATCATTAAAGACCAACTTATTCGAAAAGGCATAACCTACTGATCGAACTTAAATGCTTAACTCAGCAATACAACAAACAAAAACTTATAATGAACACTATTAATAACCCCTCTTCTCTACTATTCCCTACTGTGTTTGTAACATATTTATTTCACTGACTATAACATTACTCTGTATTTGTTTCATCACCGGAGGTAGATACCGCCTCACGGTATTATGCAAGCCACATTGAGCCTGCAAATAGGTGGGAAAATGTGGGGTACAAATGTATCAAATAAATAAATAAATAAATAAATAAATAAATAAATAATACCATGACAAATCAAAATGTAATGCAATATTAAAACCAATAGGGGAAGAATAAATATAGACAGGTGTATAAAACAAAACTAAAGATAATAGTTAACACTATGTGATGGATATCACATCAGTACTGGCACATAAAAACATAGGTATGTGTCCTAGTCACACTTTTTTGGACGTGTTTTTCTTTTTATATGTCAGTACTGATGCGATATCCATCATATAGTATTCACTATTATCTTTAGTCTTGTTTTATACACCTGTATATGTTTTATATTAGGCTATTCTATAAATGGTGCTCAAATTTAGGCACCGTTAATAGAATAACGCTTAGTGCTGGGAATTGCGACTACTTTTAGGCGTGACCATTTTCATCAATGAAACCCTGGTGTAAATCCTCACTCCTAAATTAGGCATGGATTCCCTTTATTCTATAACAGCGCACATTCTCCCCTGTTTACTAAGCCATGTGACAATGCCAACACAGCCCATTCAAAGTGAATGGGCAGTGTCGGCATTAGCGCATGGCAGCTGCTAGCACAGTTTAGTAAACAGAGGGGCTAAATTGTGGGATGCCCTCAATCCACCAATGAGCCTCCCATGGCTGTGCTCTCTTTTTGGATCTGCACATAAATTTTACTCATGGATCCGGCTGCGTAAATTTACTCGTGTATATTTTAATTAAGGCCAGTGAATACCGATGATGGTTAGGACCCAGTTATCAGTGCTAATTGGCTCGTTATTCAATTATACTGTGTGCGCAAATTGAGTATGTACCCAAATTTGCACATGTAATTTTAAGCCCCATTTATAGAATTTTGAGCATTGTCCAATGAATATATGAATAATTTGAAATGCCTAGATTAGACATTTGCAAATACATATCAGAAGGAAAAAATTCTTGTGCACAGATAAATGTACCAATACACTACTTCTCAATCATGACAAGTTAATCTGAGCAGTAATAATTCACTGGGGTTAAGGTTTGAATCATTGGTCGAAAAATCTAATTAATTTATCCAAATTTTTCCAAAAATGTGATTAAAACTCCATCTCCCTGTTTTTCTAAGCTGCGCTAGTGGCTGACGGTGTGGTAATGCAGACCCAGCCCATTCACATTGAATGGGCTGTGTTGGCTTTGCCGCGTGGCTTAGGGGGGGGGGGGGTGAGGTGTTGCAATATCAAAATAAATGATGGAAAAAGATATTATGTCAAAATGGACTGTCGTCAGTAAATGATTTGCTGAAGGTCGACAATTTCTTTGTGTGCTCCACAAAATTAAGCAGGCACTTCCCTGTGTGCAAATCTCCTTGTGGAAACATTATCCCTGAAGAATCCCTGTTGAAAGAAGTGGTTGGGTATTAAGTGTTTCTTTTTCCATCATATATTTTGATATTGCAACACGTATGGAGTTTTAATAGCATTTTTGGAAAAATGTTGAAAAAATAATGAGGATCTTGGACTGATGATTGAAACCTTAACCCCAGTAAGACACTGCAATATCAGTGTTTGAGTATCTGAGGTCCTTTTTCTCCTCATTTTTTAAATGTACGCGTGAATTATTACTGCCTAGATTAGACATTTCCAATTATTCCCTAGACATCCTGCTAAAAATTGATCTCATGTATAATTCATCTTTTATTTTTTCTATCTTAATATGCAGTGCACATTATTCAGCCTAAATCAGTGAATGATATATTCCATATATGTGTTAAATAACAGCATTGCTGCTATGAAACACTTTCTCATTATGCTAATAGAGCATTCTCTAATTTTTATGAATGGTGATCATGTGATCATGTGGCATTATGTAGCCCCTCTTTCAGTACATGACTATTGTAATTAACTGATACCACATCATGAAGTCACATCCTTTCAATGTAAAAATCCTGTCATTTCGGACCGCTGCTTATGATACATTTAGCATCCACCAGTATCTTTGGGCCAGGGGTGTAGCCAGGCACCCAATTTTGGGTGGGCCTGGGCCCAAGATGGGTGGGCAGAAGAACTCCGCCTTGTCCCACAAGTGATTTGGTCTCTCCCTTTCTCGTCTGCATGCCATATGGTCTCTCAAACACCTCCCCTCCCCTGCATATCTTTTAAATAGCAGATTTTCACCGGCAGTGAGCAGCAACTAATACACACTGCTTATGTTGGCCCCACAGCCCTTCCCTCTGATGCAACGTCCTGTTTCCGCATAGGCGGAAATACATCAGAGGGAAGGCTGTGGGGCCGGTGCAAACAGTATGCATCGGTTGCTGCTCGCTGCAGGTGAAGATCTGCTGATTATAAGGTATGCAGGAGGGACAGTTGTTGGGAGTTTTCGGATGGTGGGGCTTGGGGATCCCTGCTAGCCACATCACAGGTGTGCTGCTACTGGGTGGGCCTGAGCCCAGAGTGGGTGGACTTGGCCCACCTGGGCCCACCCTTGGCTACGCCATTGCTTTGGGCCTCTTTTACAAAGCTGTGCTAGCGATTCTGGTGCAGCCAATGCGATGAAGCCCATTCAGTTCCTATGGGCTTTCTGACATATGCCATGCAGGGATTGCTAGTTTGGCTTTGTAAAAGGAGCCCCTTGTATTTCTGCAGATTTGAACTTCTACAAGACATCACTCCGATGCAGATGTTATATGCCACAGCTCAGCTGTGCTGGTCTTGTTCATGTTTCTTAGAAGACTCCTTGTAGACTATCCTTCTTATATCAGAATTGTAAAACTTCTACAGAAGCAAATGGAAAGTATCATTTAATTTAAAATTCATTTATGTATATATGCTTTTTTCACTTCTCAGTTTGTTTCGAATTCACATTTTATGCAAGCCATGAGCCCATCCTGCAAGAACCCATATGTGTGATAGTATTCTTATAAATGCCAGCATAAGTCGGCATCAACATGCCTACATTTCAGCGTATCGACTTGTGCCAGATCTATGGAATGTGAATTCCATGGAATTAGAAAAGGTTCAAAGAAGAGCGACCAAAACGAAAGAGGAGATGGAACTGCTTCCATATAAGGAGAGGCTAAAGAGGGTAGGGCTCTTCAGCTTGGAAAAGAGTTGGCTGAGGGGGGGATATGATTGAAGTGTACAAAATCGTGAGTGGTGTGGAGTGGGTGGAGGTGAATGGAATTTTCTTTCATTCAAAAAGTACAAAGACCAGGGGACACTCGATGAAATTGTGTGGAAATACTTTTAAAACATATAGGAGGAAATATTTGTTCACTCAAAGAAGAGTTAAACACAGGAACCTGTTGCTGGAGGATGTGGTAATGTCAGTTAGCATATCTGGGTTTAAAAAAGGTTTGGACAAGTTCCTGGAGGAAAGTCTATAGTCTGTTATTGAGATGGACATGGGGGAAACCACTGCTTGCCAGAGAATGTGGTAAAGGCGGTTACCTTAGTGGGATTTAAAAAAGGTTTGGAAGGCTTCCTAAAGGAAAAGTCCATAGACCATTATTAAAATGGACTTGGGGAAAATCCACTACTTATTTCTGGGATAAGCAGCATACAATGTTTTGTACTTTTTTGGGATCTTGCAAGGTATTTGTGACTTGGATTGGTCAGTATTGGAAACAGGATGCTGGGCTTGATGGACCTTTGGTCTGTCCCAGGATGGCACTACTTATGTACTTATGACTGGTAGCATGGAATGTTGCTACTATTTGGGTTTCTACATGGAATGTTGCAACTAATTGGGGTTCAAACAAAAAAAGCAACACTGGGCCTTCAAGACTGGGACAACAGGAGTATTTTATTAATAAATGACCCGACACGGGCCATGTTTCGGTATAGAACAACGCCTGCCTCGGTTTTAGTTGCAAAAAAATGTATATATATATATATATATATATATATATATATATATATGCGTCCCATGCCTCAGCAAGGTCACAGCAGCTAAATATATTCAGTAAAGGCATAGACCTGGGCTTCCGTAGGAAGAACAGAAGCCCAAGTCTATGCCTTTACTGAATGTATTTAGCTGCTGTGACCTTGCTGAGGCATTGGACGTATATATATATACATTTTTTGCAACTAAAACCGGACCCCTGAGGCAGGCGTTGGTCTACGCCGAACCACGGCCGTGTCGGGTCATTTGTCAATAAAATACTCCTGTTGTCCCAGTCTTGAAGGCCCAGTGTTGCTTTTTTTGTTTGCATACTTTCTGTGTATGCTGTATACCCTCTCTTTTTGTTCTGTACTAATTGGGGTTCTACATGAAATGTTGCTACTATTTGGGTTTCTACATGGAATGTTGCTAATTGGGGTTCTACATGGAATGTTGCTACTATTTGGGGTTCTACATGGAATGTTGCTACTAATTGGGTTTCTGCTAGGTATTTGTGACCTGGCTTGGCCACTACTGGAAGCAGGATACTGGGCTAGATGGACCATTGGTCTGACCCAGTATGGCTATTTTTATGTTCTTATGTAACTTACAGGCAGGAGAGGTTCCTGGTCAGTTAAATTATGTGTGTGGAGCTATCTGCTGATATTCAGTGGAACTAGCCACAAAACTGAAAACTGGCTATTTAGTGGGCAGTTCAGGGGTGGAGTTAGCACATATGCAATTAAGTGCCAATATTCAGCACTTAACTGGACAAATCAGACTGCATAAAACACATTCCTGACTTTATCCAGTTTTGTTTATGTGGTTAAGGGGTCCTTTTACAGAGCCATGGTAAAAAGTGGACTGCGGTATCGTTGGAGCGTGAGACTGCTGTGCACGTGTTCATTAAAAGCCTTTTTTCCCCATTGGTGTTCTTAATGGCCATACACTAATTTTACAGCTGTCTTCTCAGGCTTAACTTGTACTAAAGATAAAGAGAATATCACTATAAAGCACATGCAAGTAACATCCAATTTGCTAAAAAAATAAAAGGAGGAAAAAGGACTTCAGTGGCTTAGGTCACATGGAAATTGTATCTTGGACTAATGACCCGCCCTCCTTCTTCATCAGTCCTAAAAAAATTCTCCTTTAAAATTATTTTTGCATTTATTTAATATTTTATCATTTTTTATCTTATGCCTTCAGCTTACAAGCTTAACTCAGCTCTGCTTTGATCCCACCATACTTAATTTCACTTGTCAAACCAGGATAAAGTTGTAACTAATTTTGCAACTCTCTTGATGGCTGACCTCTGCCAGATTTCTGTCAAATCCTGTATGATAGTGGAATGAATTCCTTAGATATTTCAAATCATTCCTGCTTAGAAACACATGGTTGGGCAAGTTCAATTAAGAGAAGCCCATGCAAATTGGAAACAGAAGTGGGCTGTAGATGGTTCATCCATCCTTAGCTGATACCACACAGGGACTACAATAACTATAGAAAATGCATGAATCCTGCACACTGCTTCAGATTCATTCCTATAGTCATGAGCTGACCTAAAAGGTCAGTTACTCTGGAAATGTCATTTTTAAGGCTTAGGATATTATTATTTATATAGAGAGACTGCATGAGGGCTAGAAATAGTGTTATCTATCATTTTTGTATATGGTATGCATTATGCACCCTCCCAGGGAAGAGCTTAAGAGTCATAGCAACAAGGAAGAGGAGGTGAGCTGAGCTACCAAGAGAGATGCAGGAGTTGCACAGCTGTGGCAGGAATTGAGTTGAGGGGCAGAGACTCAGTGAGAACAAGGAAAAGAGAGAGAGAGAGAGAGAGAGAGAGAGAGAGAGAGAGAGAGAGAGCAACAGTGCCTTGTGGTGGAAAAGGAAATAGAGACAGCTGTGGAAAGGAGGGGATAGAAGAGATAGACAGACAGAAAGACTTGGTGGGGAAGGGAAGAGAGACAGTGCTGAAAGGGAGGGAAGAGAGTGACATTGCCTTGTTGTGGAAAGGGAAATAGAGAGAGCTTGGGAATGAGGTGTCATGGAAGAGAAAGAAAGAGAGCCTTAGGGGGAAGGGAGGAGAGAGACGTTGCCTTGGAGAGGGGAAAGAAAAGAAAAAAGATGGGAATGGAGCAAAACACAAGGAGTTCTGATAAGACTGAGGTAAATGATATCCTGGTCAACACAAAAGAAACTTGAATTGCTTCTCTACCAAAGAGAGTGAAAAGAGAAACATTTCCAACTTGTTATTATAATAATGCTTGCATTGACAAGGGCATTTAATTTTTTATATCATAAACACTGCTATGCGCTTAACCAAGCAAAAACTGCCTTAATTACAGGGTAATTTTTGAACACTGATTAATTTTGAATGAACTTTAATAATAATGAGGAGTAAAGGTAGAGTTGACTTCACGTTATTAATGTTGCACAGTGCAAGGCAAGTGTTTCATATGCACTATTTGAAAACTGACCCACTTCTTGTTTTAATAGCCCAAGGGCATGTTTAAATATTAACTATATTTTTTTCTGACCCAGTAGTTTCCTCCTACTCCTTTGTACCACCAGCTTGGTCAGAACCAGGGCCATGAACAAAAATAGGAAAAATGTTTATTTGAAACAAACAAAATATGCCTGGTTTACCTTACAGGTGCAACAAGAATCCAACAAAATCCTTTACCCTTACAAGCTGTTAACATATTCCCAAGGCTTTCTTTCCTCCATTGTGAGCCTCTTCTCCTCACTCTGGCCCTGGGGTTTCGAAGTCCTTACTCAGACCTCACCCATCTAAATGACTAAGAACCAACCCTGGGTCTTACTACACTGGTGTTTCTGATGATTAATCAAAGTCTGTCTTCTGGGTTGGTTTCTGATTCATGGAAGAAGACCCTTATCTGCCAGGAGAGAAGGGACTTGCGAGATGCTCCAGAGCGGTCTATGGTGAAATGTAATTTTGGTTTTCCTCTTCTTTTGCTGTTGAGTAATTTCTTTTTCTGTTGTTGAGTCTTTGAGACTGAGAAACTTTTTTTTATCAATCCTGATATAGTTTGTTACCCCTGAAGCAGTCCTTGCAGGTGTGAAATGTGGACCACATCGGGTGAATTTTTAATAAAGATACTGCTTTTATAACCACTTCTGGACCTGCTGTGTTTTGCACAGATTCTGACAGGGCCATAGCACTGAAGCTATCCTGACTGCCTTCTTGAGCAAAATACGTTGATCAATATGTTGGATGGATGCTGAGTAGCCTTACCGGTCTCTTTAGATCTATCTGCAACTTTGATCTTGTGACCTACGACCTTCTACTTACCAGACTATCCAACATTGAGTTAGATGGGATTGTCCTTCAATGGTTTGGTTCTTTGTTTGCAGAGATGCACCTTCTTTGTGTTTCCTGGCCACATTTCATCATCCCCACACCCACTTCCTTGCAGTGCCTTAATACTGTTACCTCTTGGTTGCAAACCAACAGACTAATTTTGAACTCCATGAAGACTGTAGCTTCATAGATGACTGGGAGGCCATCCCACTCATCACTCATATCTTCTCTCCTGAGCTCTCTAACTACCGTATTGGATTCTTTTAAGTACCTAGGGGTGATTATCAATTACCAATTTTCTTTTACATATTTGCCTCCTAAGGAGTAGCTTAATGGTTAGTGCAGTGGCCTGAAAACCAGGGAACTGGGTTCAATTCCCACTGCAGCTCCTTGTGACTCTGGGCAAGACACTTAACCCTCTATTGCCCTAGGTAAAAAATTAGTACCTGTATATAATATGTAAATTGCTTTGATTGTAACCACAGAAAGGTGGTATATCAAATCCCATCCCATCCCCTTTCCATAAACTTGCATGCTCAAATTTCTGACTAGCATGCAAATTTGTGCACGCAAGTCAGTGACCAGACCTCGACCCGGGGGGCGGGGCCAGAGCCCAAAGTGAGTGTGTGTGTGTGTGTGTGGGAGGAGACATTTGGACCCGCCTCCCCTATGCACCCATCCCTGCCACCGCCACCACCACATCATCATACCTTGGCTGGTAGGGGTCCCCAACTCCCGCCAGCTGAAGCGTTTGTCCTGCACTGGTCTTGAATTGCCTGCCCTGGTTTTCTCAGTTGCACTGTGCATTCTCGTCTTATTTATCATCCTGTTCCTAATAATTACAAGCATCCTATTTGTTGTTTTGGCTGCCGCCACACACTGAGCAGAAGATTTCAGTGTATTACCTACAACAACACCTAGATATTTTTCTTGGGTGCTGTAACATTGTTTACGCTGGTTCAGCGCTTCAGTGATTAGATAGCTTGATACCATTCAGAATGCAGCCATTAGACTACTTTGCTGGGCAGACAAGATGGACCATATCACCCCACTATTTTTTCAGCATCACTAGCTTCCCAACCAATTTCAAATTCAATGTTCTTTCATTTAAATAGAGGGCAGGAAAGGGAACTCCATTATAAGACAGGAAAGCAACAGAAACACGAGGGAAGAAGCTAAGGACCCCTTTCCAAGTCTAATGCCAACCAGGATGCCACCTCTGTGGGACAGCACTTCACAAAACCAGAACACTGCTTCAATGATCTTATGATAAGAATACTAAAAGGAAATGTTAAGACAATCTAGGAAAGTAAGACCTTTGAAATCAAAATGATGAAATATTTTGACACCTAACAGACAGGACTCAACAAAGATCTGGGTTTCCTAGCCCATTATAAACCATAAAATTCTACTGCTTTGTCACCCTCTTATCTTCCATCCACCCAGCTCTCCTTGTTTGCACCCAACTCACCCCACCCTCTTATTTATTTATCGGGATTTAAAATAACCAAGAATAAATATAAATAAAATAGATGAGGTGAACTTGAAAACAGTAAATTGAAACCTAATAACAGGACTACTGGAAACAGTATCAAAAACGTACACATTTAACAGCACAGGAATTCAAATACCAGAGATATAATACAATGTAAGCATAATACTAATGATACACCTAATAAGCATTAGAACATTCAACTAACATAGATATGATGCTAAAGATTTTCTCTTCCTGTGAGGCTGTCATTGGAATGCTTTTGCATATCCTATATAATAATTCTCACCTCCAGCGTTCTATGTGTCTGGCTGCCTGTGTCCGTGGCTTTCTTCAGAGTTGGTCTGCTAGGCTCCGAAGCCCTGGCTGACGTCACCGTTGTCATTGTGGCCACACCCCTGGGGGCGGGGCTGACCTGGGAGGGGGAGTGGCGCGTGACGTGGATGTGGATCACGGCACCGCCGGGGAAGATGATGGGAAACAGCAGGGTGGCTGGTAGCAGCCAGGCCACAGCGATCAGGAGCAGGAGCCCCCCCGGCACATCAAACCCCCCCTTGGCACATCACCGTCCCTCGGCCCCCCTCTCCCTGCAGAGCTATCCCAGCGCTGCCCAATATCCCGATTACGGAGGCTAATATGGAGGGACTGAGGGAGGGAGGGAACGACCCTGAAACACGGAGGGAGAGAGGGGACGACCCTGAAACATGGAGGGTCAACTGAGCATGAGACACTAATGGCTGGACATCAAAAACCTCCAACAGGGATTGGACTGTACACCATAGCCACTTTTACGTCACTTTATCGACTGGGACCCCAGCAAGATGAACTTCACTCATGACCGCAACAAATCACTCATAAGATAAGTAGAGAGTTCATTCTAAGTTTAAATCAACAATGTTTCCTTCTCCCTATAAAGGATATATCGGGAGGGGACGACCCTGGAACTCGGAGGGAGGGAGGGTACGACATTGGAACTCGGAAGGAGGGAGGGGATGACCCTGAAACTCGGATGTAAGGAAGGGGATGACCCTGGAACTCGGATGGAAGGAAGGGAGGGGATGACCCTGGAACTCAGAGGGAGGGAGGGAACGACCCTGGTACTCGAAGAGAGGTAGGGAGGGAGTGAGGGGATGACCCTGGCACTCAAAGAGAGGGAGGGAGGGAGGGGACGGACGGCCCTGGAACTGGGAGAGAGGGGATGACCCTGGAACCGGGAAGGAGGGAGGGAGGGAGGGGGACCTGGCACACACTATCATTCTCACACACACACTCTCTCTCTCTCTCTCTCTCTCACAGACACACTCGCACCCAGTCTCACTGTCTCTCTGTCACACACACATTCACTCTCTCTCTGTTACACACACACACTCGCACATTCACTCTCTGTCACACAGTCACTCTCACACACTCTCTAAAACATACACACTCTGAGGAAAACCTTGCTAGCGCCCGTTTCATTTGTGTCAGAAACGGACCTTTTTACTAGTACTTATATATTCTGATATGTGTCAACATTTACTTATTTCCAATCTGAAGAAGAAGGGTTACCTTTGAAAGCTAATCAAAAGATGTATTAAGTTAGTCCAATAAAAATGTATCATCTTATTTTCTTTTCTATGTTTTGATTTATTTCTATTTATTAAATTCAATTTAGGGGATCACGTGATGGAGTGAGAGAGGAAGGCAAGCTTTTAGGTCTCTCTCGGGCTGGAACCCCCCCTAACCCCGAACCATAACGGCGAAACCCAGCGAAACGCATCAAAATTGACATCGCCAACTCCCAAGAGGGCATGGACTCATTTGTGATAAAAGAAACAAGGGTGATGCCAGGCAGAACGGTAAAGAAGGAGGCAGATAAACAACGAGGACCGTGTGAAAGCAAGATGGCGGCGAGCCCAAAGCAGGAAACTAGCTCCCAGTTTACAATGACGCAACTCACACAATTGACAGAAGCAGTGAAAACAGCAATAGAACCCCAATTAAAGAGACTGTCAGACCAACTTACGAGTGTGGAGACCTTATTGAGGGAGACGACACGACGAACAGAGGTGAGAGTTGCAGAGATTAAAGATGCGACATCCAGTAGGGCGTCAATAATCGAGGGTTTGCAAAAGGAGCTGAGCTCCCTACACCAGCACGTTGACGACCTGGAAAATAGGTCCCGGAGGTCTAACCTCTGATTAATAGGAGTTCTGGAGTCAGTATCAGATAGAACATTGCTTACCCTCCTAGAGCGCTGGCTGAAGTCCGAGTTTGCGCTCTCAGATAGCGCAGGGCCGCTATGTTTAGAAAGGGCTCATCGCGTAGGGCGGAAAAACCAGACTGGTGCCAGGCCGAGAGCGGTGCTCATAAAGATCCATAATTTTATCCATAAGGAGGAAATCCTGAGAGGGGCTCGATTGAAATGGGAGACACTGAAGTTTGAAGGGGCACCCATAAAAATTTTCCAAGACTATTCTATGGCGGTGCAGGAAAAACGGAAAGCATTTAGCCCCATTTGCCATCGCTTGGTGGCTAACAAACAACGATTTATGCTCCTGTATCCAGCCCTTTTAAAAGTGCAGATTGAGGGGACTTGGAAAATGTTTGCAACAGCATTGGAAGCCAAGACAGCTTTAAAGTTAGAGAAAGAACGCAGCCCAGAACGGGATTGATGAACCTCACAAAATACCCAGGATATAAGCTTACTAGTGAGGAACCACCACATAATGGAAGAAGGACAGAGCTAAAAAGTTTGAAACTTCTTCAGCCACTTGGGAAACGCAGCAGTTTCTGTGAGATATGTATATATCATAGTTAATGTTAATGGATGTTGAATAGTTGTGTATACAAGTATGTGATAAGAATGTAATTGGTTTGAGTGCGGGAGGGGGGGGGGGGAACAGACCCTCCATTCTTAGATCCTTACTCTACTAACCGGTTTACGGGAAGAGGGAGGAAGGGGTGAGGTATGGAATGAGGACTGGAACAGGAAGCTCAAGAACTCTAAATTGACTAGATGGTGGATCAAGGGTGGGAAGGACACCAAACAGAAAAGACACATAATGGGAATTACACAGACATTGGAGATGGGGTACCATGAGACACGACAGGGTGCCACAGTGAGCTGGGCACTGCGAATCCTAAAGATTAGGCGAAATTGTGTTGTTAAACTTCAAAACCACATGCATGGTAAAGGATAACTCAGTTAGATTTTTGACGTGGAATGTGGGAGGGATCTCTACTCCAATCAAAAGGGCGAAGATCTTGGCTGCTCTGAATAGACATAAGGCAGATGTGATATGCCTGCAGGAAACTCGTTTGACCCCAGAAGAACACCAAAAATTGAAACGTCATTGGGTGGGGGATGTGTATGCGGCCTCGACAGAAGGGCGTAAGGGAGGAGTAGCTATATTACTAAGGAAAAATCTGGTTGCTAAATCACAACTTATAGAAAGAGATCCACAGGGGAGATATGTTATTATACACCTTTGGATACACCATAAAGAATATCTAGTGGTAGGGATATATGGACCGAACCTGTATGAGAGAACATTTTATGATAAGATAGTGCAGTCCTGCTTACTATACAGATCACTGCCGCTATTGGTTCTGGGAGATTTCAATTTGGTAGCAGACCCCATGCTAGATTGTTCAGAACCACGAAGAGCTACCCGGGGGGGGGGGGGGGGGGGCAAAGTAAAAGAGCTTTAAACCAATTCATGCAATCACTCCATGTGGTAGACGCGTGGAGGACATTAAACCCGGACAGAAAGGAGTATACCCATATGTCTACAGCACACGGCACGTTTTCTAGGATAGACTATATCTTAGTGGACAGGAAGATCTTATCGCAAGTAGGAACGGTGGAGATAGGCCCGGAAGAAATATCTGACCACGCGATGGTCTGGACAGACCTGAGGGTCCCAGGTACTGAAACAAAAACCCCAGGTTGGTGTTTCCCATCATATTTAGCAGCCAATAAAGAGTTCCAACAATACAAAGTAGATGGGCAGAATATGTGGAATTCAATTTTGAATATAAAGACCGCCCCGCCATATTTTGGCAGGCAGCAAAGGCAGTTCTCCAAGGAGATATAATAGCCTATCTGGCTGGGAGAGAGCGAAGGATATCGGGAGCTATCATAAATTTAAAGAAAAGCTTCCAAAAAGCAAAACATAGATTTATCCACTCTCCCAGTAAGGCTCTCAAAGACAAAATGCAATCAGCACAAGTGGCGTTAAATACTCTACTACACGAAAGAGCGAATAGATCACTAGCCTTCCGGAAATATAAACTTCAGAGATTCGGGAATAAGACAGGGGCGTTACTGGCCCGTCTGGTTAAAACACAGGGAGGGAGTAGAGTAATCACAACGGTAAAAGATAAAGGAGGGAGCCTACAATATGAGAAAGATAAGGTAGCACAGGTCTTTCACAACTTCTTTAGTACCATGTACAATAAACGACAGGTCCCTGAGAAGAAGAAAATACAAACATACCTGCAAAGGGTGGGAATGGCCCAACTAACTGAGGAAGAAGTGAGGGACCTAAATAAACCTATATCTGGGAAAGAATTACAAGACATTATCAAATCCCTGCCTGGTCATTCGGCTCCTGGGCCGGATGGATATACCACTGAATTTTACAAAATGTTAGGCCCCACAGCAATTGCAGCCTTACAGAGCTATTATGAGGAGGCAATGGAACTTCAGGATTTTCCAGCATATGCAAATGAAGCACTGATAGCATTAATATTGAAGCCAGGGAAAGCAGAGGCGCAGGCAGACTCATATAGACCAATCTCATTGATCAACGTGGAAGTGAAAATTCTGGCCAAAGTGATCTCGAATAGACTACACCAGGACCTCCCTCACTTGATAGGCTCTGAACAGGTGGGGTTTGTCTGGAATCGTCAATCAGTGACAAATGTTCGCCATGTGCTATTGGCAATGGGACATTGCCAACAAGAGAAGACCCACGCAGTGCTGATCAGCCTGCTGATGCTGAGAAAGCATTCAACAGCAGAGACTGGGTTTACTTATTTGAAGTATTGGATTACACTGGGATCAAGGGTTGGGCTAGCCAGGCGATCAAGACCCTATATTCTAGACCCATGGTGGCAGTGATAGTGAATGGGGAGTGCACTAAAAGGTTTCCTATACAGCGAGGGACCCGGCAGGGGTGCCCCCTATCGCCGGCACTGTTTCTGTTGACTATAGAACCATTACTACGGACCTTAGCCAAGGAATAAGGAATTGAGGGAGTAGAAGTGGGGGGGGGGGGGGGGAAGGGTTAAAGTATTGGCTTTTGCTGATGACCTACTAATCGTGACAGCAAGCCCTTCCTCCTCAGTGAAAGCACTAATTCAGAAAACTATACACTTTGGGACTCTATCAGGCTTAAAGGTGAATTTACAAAAATCTAGTTTTATGCAGATGTACCCACCAGGGATAGGGTCTGGGTGGGAGGCAGAATATAATATAAAGAGATTGGAGGAAATCAAATATCTAGGGGTGAAAATACCACAAGATTTACTTAAACTTTATGATCGAAACATTCCACCTTTGTTGCTAGAGACCCAAGCAAAACTTAACCAATGGAAAGCACTTCCTATATCACTCCTTGGGCGAATCACAATGTTTAACATGATGTTAACTTCTTGTTGGTTATATGCTTTTCAAATGCTGCCCTTACATTTATCCAGAATGGATGAAAAAAGACTGAACTCTGCAATCCAACACTTTTTGTGGAAGGGGAAGAAACCGAGGTTACAGTTAGACAGGCTATAGACCCCAGTGGAGTAAGGAGGGTTAGGCCTAACAAATGTTAAAGTGCTATCAATAGCATGCGCAATGAGACATTTGAATGATTGGTTCCGAGGAACATCTGACTTTTCTGCAACTCCGATTGAACTGAACCTATTTAAGCCTTACCACTTTAGTAGCTCACTCCATGGACTGAAATGCCCAGTGTCACCCATTTTGAAAGCAACATACATACTAACAACGGCATAAAAAGCTTGGAAATGGATATGCAAATTACACTATTTTACTCATCGAGTCAATCCCTTACTGCCTATATGTGGCAATCCAGCCTTTCCACCAGGTAATTTGTATGACACATTTGTCAAATGGAAGGTACTGTTATGACCTGGTGAATGTGAGCCCTTGTGCCCCGACTGAGCACGGCGAAGATGAAGTGGCACCGCACTCGATCAGGCAGCCAGACAACCCCTAGCTTCACCTGGGGAGCGACCACCGTTCCCTGGGAGTTGAGCCCCCAGGTGCAGGCGGCCACCAGAACTTCTGGAACCGGCGGGGTTGCACAACCGCTGACCAGGCTGGCAGGCAGGCAGACACAGTCCAGGAGCAAAGAGTCAGTGAAGCAGCAAAACAGAGAGCAATCCAAAAGTCTGGGCAGGCAGCAACACAACGCGTGGTCAGTAAACAATCCAAGGTCAGGAACACAGGAAAACACTGGAACAGATGAAGACCACAACCTCTAAGCGAATAGAAGCCAAAGCATGGAAGGACTGGAAACAGGGCTTTAAATAGAGCAGGAATTAGGCTGAACCATGAGCAGCTGTTCCAAGATTGCTGCCCCCATCAGCAGAGGTGCCTACATCCAAATATGGGCTTCCTTCCTGACCTCGTTACTCCAAGATGGTTGCCCCCTCCTGAGCTAGCCAAGATGGCTGCTGTCCATGATCCAACCTGGATGACGGCTGCTAGGTTAGGAAATAGAAACCAACCCATCCTGGAGAAGTGTAGCAGAGCGTAACAGGTACATGGAACAATTTACTTGCAGCAGATAATCATGGAGGAAGGGAAACTGAAGCCATACAAAACCCTACAAGAAATGAAGTTATTTACACCAAAAGAGTACTTCCATTATTGGCAATTAAAACACTACATGTATCTAGTTTACCATGGGAGGCACTAGCAGAGGATGCACAGGAGGAATTGACCTCGGCTCTGTCACTAAATTCACAGCAGAAAGTGCCGCTGTCCTACCACCATAGGCACATTAAAGACACTAAATCTGAATTAGACTATGCAAAATATGCCAAAGAATGGGGCAGAGACTTGACAACACAGATAGCCCCTAGCATGTTTCAGGAACATGTTCTAACCATACGGAAGACGACCCCTTGGACAGCATACTGGGAACTTCAATACCAGTTTGCGCTCCGCTTACATGTACCGCCCAGAAAGGCATTCCACATGGGCTTGTCTCCAGATGGGGCATGTCCAAAGTGTGGAGGTAGTGGAGCATCACTAGGGCATATGTTCTGGAGCTGCCCGAAAGTAGTACAGTTCTGGACCAACCTCATTCAACAGACCATGAACCTTTGGGGGACACACTGGGGCTATGCACCCCAATTATTGTTTGGTCAGCCAATACCGGGCACTCCTAGACCTAAAGGATATACAGACTTTGTGAAACGGTTAACGCTGATGGCAAAGAAAACTATTTTAACATCTTGGCTGGATACAAAGGGACCATTGATCCAGTCATGGAGAATGCACATGATTACTCTCATAAGGATGGAGAGAATTTATACCATCGACTGTCCACAGCACGAATTTGAACGATTCCTGGATAGGTGGAACCCGTTTTTAAGAACACTCCCCACTGGAGCAAGGAGTTACTTATTGAATATATGAGCAAATGTTTCCAGTTGTTAATGTTAATGTTATGTATTGAAACAATAAGAGGGGAAGGGAGGGTAAGGATAAAGGGTTGGGAGGAGGGTTATGGAATGGGAGGGATAGGCGATAAGAAGGATATGATATAACTGATGACATAAAGTACTGTTGGAAGATTGTACCAAGTGCATACAATAGTTTGGTCATCAATAAAAAGATTTAAACATAAATTCAATTTAAAATTTTAGTTTTAACCCATAAAGTACTCATACAAATTTGCTTCTGCCATTTTTCTACATAGTCCTGCCCACTTGCTTCGATCTCTACATGACTGTAGACTTGTTGTGCCACCTGCATTAAGGGCCAGGTTTGAATCAATGAGGCACTGCACATTTTATTTTTCAGTACCTTCTTTATAGAACAAACATTCGTCATCTAAGATCTGAGCTCTCAAAACACATCTTTTCTCATCCACTTTTGCAAGGTAGTAGGAGCAAGTTGAGTGGTGCAATGAACCATTTGGTCTGCATGTCTTTGGCCTCCCTGGGCCATCACCCTCTAAGGAGTTCTTTTACCAAGCCGCGCAAAAAAGGGCCTTGCGCTAGCGGCAGGGCCGTTTTCCTGCACGCCAGGGCCCTGTTTACTGCAGTAGGTAAAAATCCACCAGACACACATGGTCACGCGATAAGAGAACTCTTACTGCATGGCCATGCGATGGAGAGCCCTTACCGCTATTGAGGTGGCAATAATGGCTCCCGCACTAACCTGGTGGTAACTGGGCAGCATGCGGCGATGCCTGGTTACCACTACGCAAGCCATTTCTGGGGGCAGGAGTACCACCGGCAGCTGCGTTGGGCCGGTGGTAGTCCCGGAAGAGCGAGTGATAAGCGTTTCTGTTCATTTCCTGCCTTTTAATGGAGTTGCCCTCTATTTAAATTGTAAACTTTCTTGGGTTATTTTTACAATGGGCATCCAGCTTTGCTTTTTCAACCTTGCTGTGCTATTTGCCTGGGACAGACTTCCTGAGTTGATGTATCCTCTCTGGACATATCCAAATCCAGACTAAAAGTCACCTTTTGTGGTTGCTTTTACATCTTGATCGCATCTCTGTAATACATTCTCCTAGAATCCCTTGCTTGTCATGTATGTTTGTCTTGACTAGATTGTAAGCTCTCTGGAGAAGGAACTGTCTCTCTTATATGTGTCTATATAGAGCTGTGTAACCCTGGTAGTGCTTTATGGATAATAAGTACTAGATGTTGTAGTAGCCTGAGTGGAAAAGATTGTATGTGTGTGGATGCGTGTGTGTGCGTGCATAATAAGAAAACATGAAAAATGAAGCCATACAGCTTAAAAGATAAGGAGAAGGGGAACATTTGAGCAAGGATATATGAGAGAATGATCTGGGGGAATGGGGCATTTAGAGAAAGCAAAGAAAACTCTTAAAATACATAAATAAAATGATTGGCAACACACACAAAAATAAAGCAAGGAGGAAGGCCTACAAGAATGCTGGAAGACATGAAGGAGCAGGAGGGTGTCAGCCTGCCACAGTGATCAAAAGAGGAAAATCTATTGAGTTGCTATTTCACTGCAGGAGAACAAAGTGTACAGAATGAAAAGGTTTGGAACAGTCAGTTGAGTAGTCTGATTTGCTGACTGTCCTTGGCACTTATTAATATGTAAATGATGACATTTAATTGGCAAAAAAATCTTGGAAATTGACTATTTGGTAAAACACTATAACTAATTCAGAAAATAAATGCCAAACTAAGATCTATTGTCTATTACTTCAGAGAAGATCTATGAACTGTGAGCAGGTGGTTGTGTGCCATGCTAGTTGACCTCAACACACCATCACATTCAAATGGAGCTAAAGGATGCTGTTGAAGGTGGTGATGCTCAAATGACAACCAAGACCTTCTAACCTTTTACCCAGTAGAAAACCAAACATGTTTGCAGCATTAAAACCCTGAAAAACAATAGAGAAATGGACATTAGAATCTAATTTGTAAGAGTTATCTCTTTAATTGCAGGCTCCCTTGGCACTACACCAGGCTTTACATCATTAATTATTATCCTAAAGCTATTTTTTAAATTTGCTTTTCCAAGACAGATAGTGATTAATTGGTTGATCTATTCTCCCTCCAAAGATTTGATTCTCATAATCTTCCCATTAAAATCACCACTTACCCCATACATTATTAATGTTAAGAGCTTTTAAATGGGGACTGCCCTCTACCAGGTCTAGAGGTTTGGAATACTGCAGCGTTCAGAAAGAAGTAAATGAAAATATTGGAAGAAAGTGGTGTTGGTAAATCAGTGACCATATGCAATGCTGAGTCCTAAGAAACCCAACTCACCATGGGCTTTGCTCATTTATAGACTTTTCAACAGTGTGACCAAGTGATATACACTTGTACAGTAAAGCAGGAGAATTAATCTAATTTCCCCAAGGTAAACATAATATAATATAACATAGCACATTATTGCTAAAGTTCACTACTGGGCAATCCATTAACAAAGAAGATCAGAAAGAAAAATAAAAAAAAAAATAAAAAAAGAGGAAATCATGCAGATTCTCATGCTGAGCTTAAAAGAGAGGACAAAATTCAAATGAACCCTTATCACCTTTGTTCATCTGACACAAAAGTTCTTCTAGGAGCTAGAAACATGAAAGGTTAAATGAGAGGAATCTCGAAAACATATTAAACAGACTGAAATTTCAAATAGAAAGATGCATCCAACTGGAGAGCACTAAGTCGAAGCGAAGGAAATTGCTTTTGTCTCTTCTGTGTCTCACGACTCATATTAGAAAATGCCATCAAATTAGAACCCATAAATGGCCTCTATTTTCAATATATTGTTTAAGCATCCTGTATTGATCACAAGAATTACTAAAAGTTACTAGTAAAGGAATTTCAGATCTAGCCCCCAAACTTTGAGACAGTTCGAATGAATCAGCTGTAACATCTTCCTCCTCTCTTGATAATCCATACCATTGCTCTGGTAGGTACTATGTTTGAAGGATAGGTAGTATGGGACCCTTTTACTAAGCTGCGTAAGTGTCTGCATGTGCCCAACGGGTGCCAAAATGGAGTTACCGCATGGCTACGCTCTTGTGGTAATTTCATTTTTGCCGCGCGTCCAATATATACGGCTGAAAAATAATTTTTATTTTTGTCCGCGCATATCAGACACATGCCAAGTGGCATTTGGCGCACGTAGGTCATTACCACCCTGTTACCGCATGAGACTTTACCGTTAGGTTAATGGCTAGTGGTAAGGTCTCAGACCCAAAATGGAAGCACGACAATTTTCATTTTGCCGCACGTCCATTTTTGGCAAAAATTTAAAAAAGGCCTTTTTTACAGGTGCGCTCAGAAATGATTCTGCGCGCACCCAAAACCTGCGCCTACACTACCGCAGGCCATTTTCAGCGTACCTTAGCAAAAGGACCCCTATATCTTTTAAATATATTTGAAGGTTTTCAGAAAAATATTTCACCACCACATCCTTTGGAGAAATTCCCTCCAAGCGAGGGAAATTTATGTCTCAAGTTACCTATTTCTGTTTCCTCTCCAGAATATATTTCAAAATTGATCTCTTTTCCTCTAACATGAGGTTCTTCATGAATTAGACATCCATTTTGCATAATTTCACCATCTTTTGTTGGTATTAAGTATAAGAAAATATTGGAATTGTCTCTCTGTTTTTATGCTTCTCAGTTCTGGCTCTCCCTACATATGGGGTCCTTTTACTAAGGTGTGCTGAAAAATGGCCTGCGGTAGTGTAGACGCGTGTTTTGAGTGTGCACTCAATTGTTTTTTAGTGCACCTACAAAAAATGCCTTTTTTTGCTGAAAATTGATTCGCGTCCATTTTGGGTCTGAGACCTTACCTCAAGCTATTGACCTAGCGGTAAGGTCTCACGTGGTAACCGGGTGGTAATGGTCTATGCCTGTCAAATGCCTTGATGTGCGTAGCTGCTGCGTGCCAGAAAATAAAAAGTATTTTTCAGACGCGCGTGTAGCGGACGCGTGCCAAAATTGAAATTACCGCAAGGGCCACATGGTAACAGGGAGGTAACTCCAATTTGGCACATGTTGGACACACGTAGATGCCTACACGCTTAGTAAAAGGGCTGCTATGGTTCTTAGAAATGTTTTTGGCTATCTTCAATTTTGTTGTTAAAACCTTAAGACATATTTGTTTAAGTGTTTTCTTTCTTAAATATTTTACTTTATGTTAATTTATATTTCACTTTGTTTTCCATTAATTTGTTATAAACCGCTTTGAACTAGTTTTTAAGTAGGATTTAGTGGGATACAAGAATTACATTATTTACTGAGGGGATCTTTTACAAAGGCTCGCTAGCAGTTTTAGTGTCTAAATGCTAGAGACGCCCATAGAAATATATGCAATGAGACTCTGTGCTAAAACAGCACAGCTTGTGGCAAAATAACTCACATTGATAACTTCCTCCCTTAAGGGACATCTAATTGGCAAATGAAATTTAATGTGAGCAAAAGCAATGTGATGCATGTAGGGAAGAGTAACCCAAACTATAGCTATTCCACCTTAGGCGTCAACACCCAGGGAAAGGATCTAGGTATCAATGTTAATGATACATTGAAGTCCTTTGCTTACTGTGCTACAGTGGCCAAGAAAACAAATAGAATATTAAGAATTATTAGGAAAGGAATGGAGAATAAAACAGATAAGCGCCCAACTGCGGATATTCAGCAGGAGATAACAGTTATGTCCTGCTGAATAGCCTGGTTAGTGGCTAGCCACTAACTGGCTATATCTTGTGACATATATCAGTGCTTAACCAGCTATGTTGAGTGGTCAAATAGGTCGCTTAAATAGCAGGCCTATCTTTGGCTGCTAAAAGTTCACCAGTTATTTCTGCATTGCAGGTTAACTTTTTAGTGACCAAAATAAATTGGGATATTTTTAGTGCTGGTTGCCGGATATGGATCGGGTTTGAATATCTGGGTTTAACGTCGGCTGCTAACAGCAAATATGCTGCCCACCAGCAGCTGAATATCAGACCCAGAATACATAATACCTTTGTATTGGTCCATGGTGTGACTGTACTTCAAATATTGTGTGCTATTCTGGTCATCACATCTCAAAAAAGATACAGCAGAATTAGAAAAGGTGCAAAGAAGGGCAACTAAAATGATAAAGGGGATGGTATCATTCCCCTATGAGGAAAGGCTAAAGAAGCTAGGGCTACAGGAATGAAATGTTTAGATATGAATTGCTTGTTTACTCTTTCTAACAGTACAAGAACCAGGGGGCACACAATAAAGTTACTAAGTAGTACATATAGAACAAATCAGAGAAAATATTTCTTCACTTAATATGTGATTAAGCTCTGGAATTAATTGCTAGAGAATGTGGTAAAAGTAGTTAGTATAACAGGGTTTAAAAAAGGTTTGGACAATTTCCTAAAAGAAAAGTTCATAAACCACTATTATGGTAGATCTGGGAAGATCCACCAGGTACTTGTGACCTACATCAGTCTCTTTGGAAACAGAATGCTGGGCTTGATAGACTTTTGTTCTGACTCATTACAGTGATGTTTATGTGCTTATGTAGGTTATTTGAATACATACACTCACCACTTACTGCTAGCAGAGATTGAAATAGTCTCTGAAACCACTAATTCTGTGATAACACTGCACCACACAGTTTAAAAGGGAATTTAGTCATCTCATCACAAACACTACTAGAGGTGTCATTTGCTCCACTACTTCCAAGCTTCTATATTTGAAATTTAATGAATCATGAAAACAGGGACATTTATAACAGACCACAACATCTATCAAAATATATAATCAACAGGTAGGACTTACCAGTATCAGTCGATATAATTACAACCAGTACACTGGATCCAAAAACAAATAGTACCCTTTTTTATATCCATATTTGTTTTTGATGTAATTTACTGGTTGTAATTATACCTTATTTTTGGATGTAATTTATGGGTTGCATTTATATAGATTAATGTATACGTTTTGATATTTAAGCCTTTGGTCATTGTTTTAAGACATTATTTATTTAGATTTTGCTCACACATAGTAACATAGTAACATAGTAGATGACGGCAGAAAAAGACCTGCATGGTGCATCCAGTCTGCCCAACAAGATAAACTCATATGTGTGTACCTTACCTTGATTTATACCTGCCTTTTTCAGGGCATAGACCGTACAAGTCTGCCCAGCAGTATTTCCCGCCTCCCAACCACCAGTCCCGCCTCCCATCACTGGCTCTGGCACAGACCATATAAGTCTGCCCTCCACTATCCTCGCCTCCCAACCACCAACCTCTCTTCCCCCACCTGCTCCGCCACCCAATTTTGGCTAAGCTTCTGAGGATCCATTACTACTGCACAGGATTCCTTTATGCATATCCCACGCATGTTTGAATTCCGTTACCGTTTTCATCTCCACCACCTCCCACGGGAGGGCATTCCAAGCATCCACCACCCTCTCCGTGAAAAAATACTTCCTGACATCTTTTTTGAGTCTGCCCCCCTTCAATCTCATTTCATGTCCTCTCGTTCTACTGCCTTCCCATCTCCCGAAAAGATTTTTTTGCGGATTAATACCTTTCAAGTATTTGAACATCTGTATCATATCACCCCTGTTCCTCCTTTCCTCCAGGGTATACATGTTCAGGTCAGCAAGTCTCTGCTCATATGTCTTGGAACACAAATCCCATACCATTCTCGTAGCTTTTCTTTGCACCGCTTCCATTTTTTTAACATCCTTCGCAAGGCACGTCCTCCAAAACTGAACACAATACTCCAGGTGGGGCCTCACCAACGACTTGTACAGGGGCATCAACACTTCCTTTCTTCTGCTGATCACACCTCTCTCTATACAGCCTAGCAACCTTCTCGCTATGGCCACCGCCTTGTCACACTGTTTCGTCGCCTTCAGATCCTCAGATACTATCACCCCAAGATCCCTCTCCCCCTCAGTACCTATCAGACTCTCACCGCCTAAGTCTCTCGTGGGTTTCTACTCCCTAAATGCATCACTTTGCATTTCTTCGCATTGAATTTTAATTGCCAAACCTTAGACCATTCTTCTAACTTCCTCAGATCCTTTTTCATGCTTTCCACTCCTCCTGGGTGTCCACTCTGTTGCAAATCTTAGTATCATCTGCAAATAGGCAAACTTTACCTTCTAACCCTTCGGCAATGTCACTCACAAATATATTGAACAGAACACCTTTTTCAGTAGTAGCTGAAGGGGAGTTACAGTCAGGTACACTGGATATTTTTCTGTCCCAGGAGGGCTCACAATCTAATTTTATACCTGAGGCAATGGAGGGTTAAGTGACTTGCCCAAGAACACAAGGAGCAGCAGTGGGATTTGAACCTGCTACCTCTGGATTACAAGACTGATGCTCTAACCACTTGGCCACTCCTCCACTCCATTGGTTAGTCATTGGCCAAGAAGATCGTATTTTATTTTCCTGTATGAACTTTAAGATCTTTCTAGGATAGTGAGCTGAGGATGCCTTCAAGGATGGATATCCATCTGCAGAAGATAAGAGGGCAGACATTTTCTGACATGGCTTTCCAGGTATGGAGTGACTTGCCAAGGGAAACAAGGTCACAGCAGGCTCTGTTTGTTATCAGAATGCTCTGAAGATTTGTGTCAGGTTCTCAGGTTCTCAGGTTCAGAGCATGCGGGTGTGGACTCTGGAGCAATCATGAGCCCTTGGACTGCTGACGGGGAGTGGCAGCAGCAGCAGGCAAACTCACCAACCAACACTGGGCTAGCACACCGGCAAAGGCAAGGACTGCAGACATGGACAAGCGAGCCAGAACACACGGACTGGAACACACTGGACTGGAACTCACTAGACTGAAACACATGGGACTGGAACCCACAGGACTGGAACCCACTGGACTGGTACGCACCAGACTGGAACGCACCGGACTGGAATCCACAGGACTGGAACACACCGGACTGGAATACACCGGACTGAAACATACTGGACTGATATGCACTGGACTGGAACTCACTGGACTGAAACACACAGGACTGGAACCCACAGGACTGGACCCCACTGGACTGGTACACACTGGACTGGAACACACGGGACCGGAACCCAGGTTTCACCTACACTTAGCCGCCGTTCCCTAGGGGTTGAGCCCCCGGGTGCAGGCAGCCGGCAGGGCTTGGAGGAAAACTGGTACTGGAACTAGCAGGCAGGAACACCTGAGAACTCACACTAGGAGGGACACTAAACAAGCCAGACCACAACAGGGTTCAGGATAGGAATCAGGATACAGGATTTCCAAACAGACCGGAATGGAAGGAAACTGAAATCAAGCAGGGCAGACACAAGCAGGAGGGGTACTGAAACTGAAGCCAACCAGCCCCAACAGAGGAAATAAAGATACTACATAGGGAGAAGGACTTTAAGACAAGCTAGATTAACCAGGGTGGGGCAGAAGCCCAAGGAAACAGGGAACCAGGATACAGCAGTGCCCACAGGCACCCAGTCAAAAACAGAGCTGCAGTGCTAACTGCACAAGGGGCTCAGGGTTACACAGACAGGAAGGAAAGGGAGCCAACAGAATAGGATTCCAGATACAAACAAACAAGGAATACAAACTAGGAACAATACCTATGAAACAAGACAAGGCAGAGGTGCTCACTGCACCAACACTGACCTGGACCTTTGGTGTTTGCAAAGGCCCTGAATGGAAGAATACCACTTCCTTATCAAGGGCCTGACTGATGATGTCACAGCTACAGGACTCAGGCAGAAAGCATACTGAAGCACAGAGAGGCTCAACACACATAGGTGCAGTATAGTGGAGTAATTAGAGCCACGCTGGAAGCAGCCAGCACACAGTGACAGAGGCAGAGCTAACTCAGGCAACACACACAGGTGCAGTATAGTGAAGCAATTAGAACCATGCTGGGAGCAGCCAGCATACAGAGACAGAGCTAACTCAGGAAGGACAGACAAAAGCCAGCTCAGAAGCTGACCCCCAGAAATAAGGTAAGTCTGAGAGGGGTCACGACCACAATCGTGACAATTTGGATGTTTAACTAAGCCTTTAGAGGAGTAATTTAGAACTAGATTAGGTATTTTAAATGACGGATTTCACTAAGGGGCCCTTTTACAAAGGCATGGTAGGCTCTTCATGCATGCAGCGTGTGCCAAAATGAGACTACCGCCAGGCTAGCATGCCCCCTGCTAGTAATTTCAGATTTGGTGCGTGTCCATACCCCTGGGATAAATTATTTTTTTTTATTTCCTACCACACGAGGTGTTTCTGGTGCTAATCAGCAGTTGGCACGCCCTGACCAGACACCGCGTGTGTAGTGGGTGAGCCCTTACTGCTAGATTAATGGGTGACGTTAAGGGCTCAGGCCGTAAACAGACACATGCTAGTTTCAATTTTACTGTAGGTCCTTTACCCTGCAAGGAAGAAAAATCCACCAGGGTGGATGGACAACAAAGTCCCACGGGATCAAACAGAATGCAGGGATAAGTGGGAAGTGGACCAAGAACTTGAGAGACTGGGAAAGTTAAAATGTTTTATTGATGACTCAACACAAATCTGTGTTTCGGCCACAGGCCTGCCTCAGGAGTCTCGATTGTATGTTAAAACAAGTAGGTTAATGTATATTGAAAACAAACGAAACGGTCTGTAAGGAAAAAGGATCAACAACTTGGAAAGCTAATGGTGGACAAAGCCATGGGACCAGACGGGATCCACCCCAGTATTCTGAGGGAGCTCAGAGAGGTTCTGGCGGGTCCTCTTAAAGATTTGTTTAATAAATCCTTGGAGACGGGAGAGGTTCCGAGGGATTGGAGAACGGCGGAGGTGGTCCCTCTTCACAAAAGTGGTGATAGGGAAGAAGCTGGAAACTACAGACCGGTAAGCCTCACTTCGGTTATTGGAAAAGTAATGGAAGCCATGCTGAAGGAAAGGATAGTGAATTTCCTGGAAGCCAATAAGTTGCAAGATCGGAGACAACATGGTTCCACCAAAGGGAAATCGTGCCAAACGAATCTCATTGAATTCTTTGACTGGGTGACAGGAGAATTAAATCAAGGACATGCTATGGATGTAATCTACTTAGATTTCAGCAAGGCTTTTGATACGGTTCCCCACAGGAGGCTCTTAAATAAACTAGACGGGCTGAAGATAGGACCCGAAGTGGTAAACTGGATTAGGAACTGGTTGACAGGCAGACGCTAGAGGGTGGTGGTGAATTGAGTTCGCTCGGAGGAGGGAAAAGTGAGTAGTGGAGTGCCTCAGGGATCGGTGCTGGGGCCGATTCTGTTCAATATATTTGTGAGTGACATTGCCGAAGGGTTACAAGGTAAAGTTTGCCTTTTTGCAGATGACACCAAGATTTGCAACAGAGTGGACACCCCGGAGGGAGTGGAAAACATGAAAAAAGATCTGAAGAAGCTAGAAGAATGGTCTAACGTTTGGCAATTAAAATTCAATGCGAAGAAATGCAAAGTGATGCACTTAGGGAGTAGAAATCCAAGGGAGACGTATGTTGTAGGCGGGGAGAATCTGATAGGCACAGACGGGGAGAGGGATCTTGGGGTGATAGTATCTGAGGAACTGAAGGCGATGAAACAGTGTGACAAGGCGGTGGCCGTAGCTAGAAGATTGCTAGGCTGTATAGAGAGAGGAGTGACCAGCAGAAGAAAGGAGGTTTTAATGCCCCTGTATAAGACGTTGGTGAGGCCCCACCTGGAGTATTGTGTTCAGTTTTGGAGGCCATACCTTGCGAAGGATGTTAAAAAAATGGAAGCGGTGCAAAGAAAAGCTACGAGGATGGTATGGGATTTGCGTTCCAAGATGTATGAAGAGAGACTTGCTGACCTGAACATGTATACCCTGGAGGAAAGGAGGAACAGGGGTGATATGATACAGACGTTCAAATATTTGCAAGGTATTAATCTGCAAACTAATCTTTTCCGGAGATGGGAAGGCGGTAGAACGAGAGGACATGAAATGAGATTGAAGGGGGGCAGACTCAGGAAAGATGTCAGGAAGTATTTTTTCACGGAGAGGGTGGTGGACGCTTGGAATGCCCTCCCGCGGGAGGTGGTGGAGATGAAAACGGTAACGGAATTCAAACATGCGTGGGATATGCATAAAGGAATCCTGTGCAGAAGGAATGGATCCTCAGAAGCTTAGCTGAAATTGGGTGGCGGAGCAGGTGGGGGGAAGAGGGGTTGGTGGTTGGGAGGCTAGGATAGGGGAGGGCAGACTTATTCGGTCTGTACCAGAGCCGGTGATGGGAGGCGGGGACTGGTGGTTGGGAGGCGGGAAATACTGCTGGGCAGACTTATACGGTCTGTGCCCTGAAAAAGACAGGTACAAATTCAAGGTAAGGTACAAATTCAAGGTAAGGTATACACATATGAGTTTATCTTGGGCAGACTGGATGGACCATGCAGGTCTTTTTCTGCCGTCATCTACTATGTTACTATGATATAAAACTTGAAAAAGACCTTAGAGAAGTCTTTAGGTTAATATCGCAATAGTGCATCACGTAGTGCAGTGAGCGGTGTCAGTGAACAAACAGGCTCTTTACTCTGCCCATTGAAAAAAAAAAAGCCCTTTTTCCCAGATGCAGTAAATTCTGGCCCGCTGCATACCAAAAACATGCGCCCACATTACCATAGGTCAATTTTTGCCATGGCTTAGTAAACGGACTCCTAAGTGTAGATTGTTGGGGGGGGGGGGGGGGGGGGGGAAATTCAATGCATGTACTGTAAGGGGGATGGGAAGGTTTTTATTGGTACAAAATTTGTTTTGCTGAAGTTATTGGTGGAGGTGGGGTATATGTTGGTTTGTTGAGAAAATACCAATGGTTGCTTTTGAGGTTCATGAACAATGAGTAATGTATAATATGGGTCATTATGGTATTTTAAATATATTGTATGTGTGAATTGCTCTGAGCTATTTATAGTTGCAATTTAACAAATGGAAACAAATACATAACATACAAGTCTGATATTTCCACTGGTTTTAGGCTATTGATGTACAGTATATTGGTTTCTGGAAGGTGGGTTTTCAGCACATTAATATAATTAGTCAGATTTACAGAAATGTCCCCTGGTTCTTGTTTTCTACCAAGGTGTTTTTACTGCTTCCTTTGTCAGCTAACTCGCTCCCTGTCACTGGAGACAGATGAAGCCGTTCTGGGCTGTTTTGTAATGTGCAAGTTTCCAATACTTTCTGCTACTTGTAATCTTATATGTCTTTATTGAGGAAAACAGGACAATAGCAAGCTGAAAGCAACAGGCCATTGTTCTTCATCTTCAGATTTATTTAGCCACCTGCACATGGCCTGGAGCTAAAGAGCCCCACAAATCAACACTTACAATAAAGGTGAAAAACATTTCCTTCTTACCTATCATGTTCATGTTGCTGTTTCTTGATACCCATTTATATTATCTTTTCTTCTCATTCCTGTGCTGCCCACTTCGTGTAGATTTATTCAGTCCTTGTCTTTTGGCTGGAACGACTGGGAAGATGTGCCTGAACTCATCATAAGATGCATTTATCAGGATTTTCTTTTGCACAACAAAAGAACTGGCTATGGTCAAAACATTTTCCTTGATGGTACCCAATGGGCAGCACTGAGCAAGTAATTCTAGGCCATCAGAGACACTTTCAGACAACTGTGCTGTCTGATTTACCAAACACTTATCTCATGTGTACATAGGACTACAGTAGATTCTATATACGGCACTGTAAAAATTGGTGTCAAAAATACACCTACATAAATTCTATAAACGCCTAAAGTTAGGTGCAGTTTATAGAATACACCTAGTGCCCGTCCATGTGACTAAATTTAGTCACAGGTAGTTACATCAAGTAAAACTTGGCATAAATGCTGGCAACTAAGTTAGGTGCAGAAGGGTAAGTCTATATATGGCACCTAAAGAATCCACGCAGAAAACATTTTTACCTAAGCATATTCTCTAAGCGTGCCTAGATTTAGGTGTGTTACACAGAATACGCTTAGTTGGTATCCCAGTACCTAAAACTACCAGCGTCCATTTATACCAATGAAAATATGGCATAAATCTCAGCATGTAGATTTAGGCATAGAGGGCCATGTTCTATAACTACGTGCATATAGTTTGGAACTCCCATGAAATGCCCATTTCCCTACCCATAAACCATCATGCCCCTTTTTGTCTGCATGCATGAGAAGTTAGGTGCAGTGCGTTATAGAATATGCTTAGTGAGTTGTGCACATAAATTCTAATTATTGTCAATGCTCATTATTGCTTGTTAAGTTCTGTTATCAAAGCTAATTAGCTTATTAAACCAATTAAGTTACGTGCGTTATTATAGAATCCATCTGGATTTTGGCGTGGATCTCTAGGCACACCATATAGAATCTGGTGGAGAACAGATGCATTCTATATCAGTGCGCATAGATTTTAGAAATGCCCATGACCCACTCATTCCACGCTCATGGCCACGCTCCCTTTCCTGTTCTGCATCTTAGAATTTACGTGTAGAAGTTTACATAATAAGCTTAGCAAGGTCTGCATGTAAATTCTAATTAATGTCAATTAGTGTCAATAATTGCCTGTGAAGTGGCAATTATTGGTGCTGACTGGCTTGTTGAGATAATTAAGTTGTGTGTGCTAATTAGAATATGACCTGATTTGTGCACGCAACTCTGGTCGCACTATATAGAATATGGGGGATAATGGAGAAAACAGTTTTAAAATTAGGTTCCTGGTGTTTGATCTTTCATCTCTAAGCATTATTGGGACAATTCATCTATGCCTTCTCTGGGACCATTAATGCCTTCTCTGGGACCCATGATGTGGCTGATCAAGGCGGAACTTGGTCCCTCCCTCTCTCAACATTGTGTGCCCAGTGAATTCCTCGTCTTATGTGGATATCTTTATTTTTCCTCTTTGAACAATTTTATTAGTATCTGTCAGACTTTGTCTCAGAGTTACTTGACGTATGCTCTTCCAGGCTATTTATTACATAGGTTTTTATTTCTTGCTACAAACACATCAAATTAAAAACCTAAGCTGATGGCAGTTCTCTTTTAAAATTGTGGTTTTACATCTGTAAATTACTAGCACATTGAGACTAGATCAAAACTGTAGAGATGTACAAATTAAAATGTTTTGCCAAAGATGATGCATAGGACAAAAAAAGCCTTTTGTACATAATATATCTGTGAGACATATTCTAAAAGGATTTCATAGTTATTAATTGTGGAATAACCTATATAAATTCATCAGTCATAATCTTGGCTTGTCTATAATGATGGTGTTTGGACTGCTTTAGATAATTACTTTAATAACTTGATTGACATGATGTGATAGAATTGTACTGGAGTCCTGTTATTATGATCAGTTTTAGGAGATTGTATTTTGACCACCAACACCGAAAGGCCATTATATCAGAAGGAAGCACTTCAGAGTCCTGATGTGCTGATCCATGAGACATAGCAGGAATAAACTTGTCATGCCATATTTTTGATGGCTGTAGTCACCAGAATTTCAGTGTTATATATTTTAGTAAAAGCCAATGCAGCGTCGGGTGGAGTTTCATGCAGTGAAGAAAATCAAGTCCAGCATGTGTGATGCCCTCACAGAGTAAGAACCATTCCTTATGTCAGATATAAAGTAATGGGCTTGACGCTGGATGTCTCAAGCTACTGTCCATGTGACACAGAGAGATCAAAAAGACCATGCTCAGTATTTTGTGTTTTCAGACCTTCTTTTCACAACGTTGGAAATTCAATTGTCTTGATGACCTCTGGCAATTTGTTCAGAGCTTTGTTGGAATTTTTTATTGATATGTGTGTTTAATTTGTTTACTGCTCTGGGTAAGGGCAGTATATAAATGGTAACAAATGAAATGAAATTACAATTATTAGAATTACAAAAATGTTTAATTTTCATTTAAAATTCTAAAAAATTGTGAAGTCATTAGTCAGGTAGCTGAAGGTAAATTACCTTGGTTTATTCGAAATGTAGCGATTAAGTTTCTAACAGGGCAAGGAAATTCAACTGTGTGACCTCATTACATAGGAAAACCCTTGGTTGCTTCTTTCATACAGGATCACATTCCAAATCCTAATACTTGTTCACAGTATCCACCACACAGATCTTCTGCTATTCCTATCGTAATCACGGATTCCTAACTCCCCTTCTCGAGGGTCAGGTCCTTTCGACAAAACTGCTTAGCAATTCCACCCTTTAGAAAGATCAGGCTAGATACCATTTAAAACCCTACCTTTAGTATCACTAGTTCTACCCTCTGGAATGCTCTTCCACTGCATTTATATTCAGAGAGATCTTCAAGAAACAGAAGACTAGATTGAAAGCTTACCTTTATGCTTTTGATTAAATTCTCTTTTTTTGCAATTAGGTTTCCCTGTCTCAACTTTACCAATGAGGTGCGTGGGTTGCCAGACTCTGGGGTGCACAGCTATGCTTTCTCTCTTTGCTGTCCTATTTGAAGGTTGTAACTTCTCTGATTTCTTCCTTATTTTTGTTTGGTTCTTTTTATAATTGTTTTTATTATTTATATTTGAAAAACAAAATTTACAAGTTAAACACTTGAGTAGGCAAATCTGAAAAAGAAAATATACATGCGCGCTATATATAATATATAAATTGCTTTGATTGTAACCACAGAAAGGCAGTACATCAAATCCCATCCCCTTTCCCTATTAAGTATGGTTATGTGCCCCTGACACATACTTAGGGCGAAACATGGCCATATTGGGGTTTTGATGTCATCCTTTTATTCCCAAAGTTATGTATTGAATGTATTAATATAGTGATTCCCAAACCTGGTCCTGGAGGCACCCCAGCCAGTCAGGTTTTCAGGATACCCACAATGAATATTCATGAGAGAGATTTGCATGCACTGCTTTAAGGGATTCTTTTACAAAGCCATGCTAGTGATTCCTGTGCGGCAAATGAAAGGAAGCCCATAGGAATTGAACAGGCTTCCTCTCATTTGCCGCAATGAGAATCGGTAGTGCGGCTTTGTAAAAGAGGCCCTAAATTATTTATGAATCATATTATTAAAAAGTTCTCTTTTTATTTGAATTCCAGCTTTGCTTTTGTCTGATCTCTGTGCAAGCTCACCTCATCTTTTGGTGCTTTTCCCCTTTCTTATGTAGAAATGGAACAATCTTGGAAGTTAAAGCTGCTGCCAGGCAAAATGACCAAATTGCTTACCGTTGGGGTAAAATAGCCAAAGTGTCTATTTTTGGTATTATTGACCACACACTAATTTTGCCATTAGCACGTGGCCATTAAAACAGATTACTGTTTGAGGTCTTACCACCACCCATTATGCATGTGGTAAGGGCTCATGCACTAAGCACACGCTAACCGATTAGGACAGAACATGTCCACACTTGGCTACCCAGACATGCCCCTGCACCAACAAATAAATCTGATATTTTTTTTAGTGTGTGGGTAGCGCGCACAAATGGCAAAATTACCGCAGGCAGGACGTCTCAGTGTGCCCAGTGAGATGCCATGTTTCACTGCAGTAAGCATATGTTGTAAAAGGGTCCGTATGTCTTTACCTTTTTGCATTTTATCTTACTCTTTTTTCAAAATTTGGGTTGTCAGAGGCATATAAGTGATTACTAGAGGCCTGCATTGACCTGCCTAATTAAGGAAGTCTAGTAGAACTTGTATGTGAAACTGAACGCACACGTTGTATAGAACCAAGCTAGCAAAGAGATATATTGTATGTTTATTGAAAATAACTCAGGGATCCTTTTACTAAGGTGCGCTGAAAAATGGCCTGCGGTAATGTAGGCGCGTGTTTTGGGTGCGCACAGATCCAGTTTTCAGTGCGCCTGCAAAAAATGCCTCTTTAAAAATTTTTGCCGAAAATGGACGTGCGGCAAAATCAAAATTGTCGCACATCCATTTTGGGTCTGAGACCTTACCGCCAGTCATTGACCTAGTGGTAAAGACTCACATGGTAACCGGAAGGTAATGACCTACATGCATCAAGTGCCACTTAAAATGCGTCCAATAAGCATGTTCAAAAATAAAAATTATTTTTCGGATGCACGCATCGGACGTGCACCAAAAATGAAATGCCCACAAGAGCCACTTGGTAGCCGGGCGGTAACTCCATTTTGGCGTGCATTGGGTGCACCTAGACACTTACATGGCTTAGTAAAAGGGCCCCTCAGGGATAAATAGAATGTGTTATCCTATATTAGCATAAGATAACATGGTAATGCCTTTCAGTAAATTAAGCCCTTTAAGTTTACAGAGACCAGTACATGTCTGCTTCTGATGCAAGCTTTCCTTTTGGGAAATATTCTCTTTAAAGAGCAGAACTAACAGAAGATTTGAGAAAATTCGCTTTGTATTTAACATAATTATTAAGACAAACCTATTTCAATTTGATTTACGCATTTCTCCTCAGGGGGTATTAATGCTTACAATGATTTGAAAATGCATTTCACTTAGTCACTGCTAGTTATGGTTCTAAATGAGTCAGGATGCTGCTGTGTTGATGCTCATCAGAATTTTATGCAGGCATCACACAGCTATACTCCACAGATGACGAGAGTAATGTTAAGCAATCATTTGGCTTAAGGCCACATTAGTGTGCCTGCATGGTTAGGATCCAGTGAAGGTCTGGGAGGCAAGTTGGTTTTCATTCAACAAGTAGGGGATGATATCTTCCTTAGTTACAGCTAATGGTGATGGAACGGGAAGAACCCCTTTTCTCAGAGATGCCAAGTTACCCAGTTCAAGGCTGGAGATTTTGGGACAGTACTTAATTTCTGACCACCCCATCCTGGTGCATTTTGAGACTTGCAGCTCTGATTTCAATGGGGCAGGATCAGGCACTATTAAGCCCAGACTGCTTTGGGACGTAAGTTCAAAACCAGGACTGGCCCAAACATGTCTAGCCTGGAACTGGGTAATCTGGTATCTCTGCTACCCTGGCGAGCTCCTGATGTGAGCCTTCCATCTGGTCTGTGGTTGTGACATCATTTTCCGCCCACTGATACCACTTCCAAGCAGAAGTGACATGCTGTCGTTGCTGCAGACTGGGAATTGTACTGTTTCCACAGGCTGGATGTGGCCTATGAGCTTTAGTTTGCTCATCTTTGAGACAGAACAGGAATGAGATGGAAGTGGGTTTATGGATGTTTTAAAAATATGGGTAACGGCCGAAGAAAAAGATCATTATTTTTTTATTTTGCAAAGTATCAAAGTTTAAGAGATAAAACACTGATCAAAAAGACAGATGAATAGGAACAAAATCAAACAATTGTACCAAGGACCAAGCGCATTGGTACTCTGAGAGAAATCCACTGGGTTCTTCAGCTTTAAGCTGTGATGATTTAGTAACTTGGAGGGGCATAATCGAATGGGGGTGCCCATCTATAAGGGTGCCCATGTCTAGGGACGGCCCCGTAAAGAAGCATACACGACCCTATTATCGAAACAAGATGGCCGGCCATCTTTCGTTTTAATAATACGGTCGTAGATGGCCAAATCTCAACATTTGGGCCGCCCTTAGAGATGGCTGCCCTTAGAGATGGCCGACCTCGGTTTTCGCCTAAAATGGAAACTAAGGGCGGCCAAATCCAAGCCATTTGGTCGTGGGAGGAGCCAGCATTTGTAGTGCACTGGTCCCCCTCACATGCCAGGAGACCAACCGGGCACCCTAGGGGGCACTGCAGTGGACTTCACAAATTGCTCCCAGGTGCATAGCTCCCTTACCTTGGGTGCTGAGCCCCCCAAAACCCACTCCCCACAACTGTACAACACTACCATAGCCCCTAAAGGGTAACGGGGGGCACCTAGATGTGGGTACAGTGGGTTTCGGGTGGGTTATGGAGGGCTCCCATTTACCATTACAAGTGTAACAGGTAGGGGGGGATGGGCCTGGGTCTGCCTGCCTGAAGTGCACTGCAGTACCCACTAAAAACTGCTCCAGGGACCTGCATAGTGCTGTGATGGAGCTGGGTATGACATTTGAGACTGGCATAGAGGCTGGCAAAAAAGGGTTTTTTAATTTTTTTTTTGGATGGGAGGGGTTGGTGACCACTGGGGGAGTAAGGGGAGGTGATCCCCGATTCCCTTCGGTGGTCATCTGGTCAGTTCAGGCACCTTTTCAAGGCTTGGTCGTGAACAAAAATGGACCAAGTAAAGTTGGCCAAATGCTTGTTAGGGCCGCCCTTTTTTTTTCCATTATCGGCCAAGGACGGCCATCTCTTTACCACACCCCTGTCCCACCTTCGGTACACTGCCGACATGCCCCCTAGAACTTTGGCCATCCCTGTGACGGAAAGCAGTTGAAACTGGCCAAAATCGGCTTTCGATTATACCGATTTGGCCGGCCTTGCGAGAAGGGCGCCCATCTCCCGATTTGTGTCGGAAGATGACCGCCCTTCTCCTTCGAAAATAAGCTGGATAGTAACATGGTAAATGACGGCAGATAAAGACCTGTACAGTCCATCCAGTCTGCCCAAGAAGATAAACTCATTTTACATGGTATGTGATACTTTATACCCAAGTTTGATTTGTCTTTGCCATTCTCAGGGCACAGACCATAGAAGTCTGCCCAGCACTGTTCTTGTACTAAGTTCTGAAGCTAACGTTGAAACTCCTTAAAATTTACACTCCAGCCCATCCATATCTATTCAGTCACAATCAGGACATAGACCGTAGAAGTCTGCCCAGCACTGGTTTTGATTCCCAATTACCGGCATTGCCACCCAATCTCTGCTAAGATTCCATGGAACCATTCCTTCTAAACTGGATTCCTTCGTGCATATTCCATGCACGTTTGAATTCCATTACCTTTTTCTTCTTCACCACCTCCCATGGGAGGGCATTCCACATATCCACCACCCTCTCTGTGAAAAAATACTTCCTGATAATACTCATGAGTCTGCCCCCCTTCATCCTCAATTCATGTCCTCTAGTTCTACCGCCTTCTCATCTGCCAAAAAGGTTTGTTTGCGGATTAACACCTTTCAAATATTTGAACGTCTGTATCATGTCACCCCTGTTTCTCCTTTTCTCCAAGGTACACATATTCAGGTCGGCAAGTCTCTCCTCGTACGCAAATCCTATACTATTTTTGTAGCTTTTCTTAGCATCGTTTCCAGTCTTTTTACATCTTTAGCAAGATACGGCCTCCAAAACTGTTTCAAAAGCAAATAATCTCTATCACTGAAAGCGGAAGGCACAGCTTTCTAAAGACATATGACATAGGCTTGTGTGAAAAATTAGCCCGGAGAAATCCTTACTCGACAGATTGTGAGAGGATCAAAACTCATAGGCATGGAATCAAGCACAGAGAGGTACAAAATTTCCAGTATCTCAGCCTTTGCTTAACACAAAACAAAACAAAAGTTATATATCCTGCTCTCAAGAAAGTAATATAATTCACATCAGGATTTCCAAAGTACTCAAGCTGAGACCAGCATCCAAACCGAAATTACTTTCACCTGGCTCACCTGCAATTCAGCACCGACTTCCGTGACTAATTTGCATCACCCAGTAATGATCACTGTGCCTGAAGGACCATTGGAAGCACGACAAAATTCAACTGTACCAGGTCAGCTGCTGCTTTGTCATTTTCCACGCATCTTATCCTTAGCTGCCTCTGCTGAAATCCAGCTATTTAATGCCTGTCTGGGCGATGTGTATTTACAGTACTCGAAGTGAAACGTTATTACAGAGCCATCCATTGAAACAACATATCCTTCAGACATTGCATATGTATAATTTGTTCAACAAATATTTAAACGGCACTTCACTGGTTTTAAATTGCACACTTTCTGGTTGGATGTGCGCTGGTGAAAAAAAAAACCATTCCTCTAACTGGTTCATTACTTTGTGGTTCATTTAAATAATTCAGCTGAAGTTATTTGGAATTAGATTTCAGCCTATATTCTCAGCGGATTAATTGGCAATGCAGGCAAATGAATTTCTGTCCATCAGTGTTTGAAATTACGAGACCTTATGCACTCGGTGAGAAGCTGGAAAGCCATGTTAAATGTTCCTGGAAATAAATCTCTAAACCAAGGTCATAAAGGTGTATATGAGAGGTTCTAGTCACCTTAGAAATACAGACTGGCAGCTGTTAGCAGCAGACTATAAGAGGATACCTGGAGGCACAAGTTAATTTGACTATAGATTTGTTGTAGGCCAGGTCCAGGCCTCTTCTGTTCTACACAGAACTCAAATTAAGCTGGGATTTGTAAGCACAATATAGCACAGGACTTGAAGTGCCAATTCTAGCATATGGATTTTTTGAACAAAGTTATCAATAATGTGGTTTTTGTTAGCCTAGCTAGGCTACAGTGGACAGGGACTAATTGGTCAATATTTAAAACAATTGAAACAGGTAGGAGAGCCTCCTGTCCATTTAAATCACATGTGCCCACCCAGCCGCTGATATTCAGTAGCACATAACTGGACAATGTCGCCCAAAATGGCACTTACCAGACTTGTACCAAGTGGACAGTATTCAGGGCTGAAACCTACATAGCTAACTGGGCATGTGGGGTCAGGGCCGCCGAGAAGGGGGGGGGGGGGGAGCAAAGTTCCCCGGGCCTCAGCCTCCAAGGGGGGGGGGCCTAGTGCCGTGGTCTCTCTCTCTCTCTCCTGTTCCTGATGGGACCCAGGTGATCGCATCCCGACAGGAACAGGAGAAAGAAAACTCCGACGCCGGGCCCCCCTTGGAGGCTGGGGAGGACCCAGAGGAGCAGACTTAGCAGACTGGCGGGGGGCCATGCCAGCAGAAGACATATTCCTCCAGCGCTGCTCTTCTTCACAGTCTGCCGCATTGCCTTCAGTAGCTGATTTTCCCCTCAGGCCACGCATGCTCGGTTTTGAAACCGAGCATGCATGACCTGAGAGAAAAGGCAGCTGCAGGGGCAGGCCACACAGCAGAGAGAAGAACAGCAGTGCTGGAGAGGTCTTGGGATCCCCGCCAGCTAAGGTATTATAGTTGCGGCAGGCTGTGGCAGCGAAAATCCTTGGGGGGGGGGGGGGCAGGTGGGCGGCGATAGCGACAATTCTTGGGGTCGGCGGTAGTGACAATCCTTGGGGGATGGCGGCAGTGGCAATGAAGATCCTGGGGGGGGGGGGGGGTGAAGGCCTGGCAGCGGCCCTGTCCCGGGCCTGGCTCAGTCTCTCTGCGGCCCTGTGTGGGGCTGCATAAAAATCAGTCCTAACTTTGCATGGTTAGCTATGTGGGTGTCAGCATTGACTACTGGCCGGCACCTGCATAACTTCTAGTACCAGCCAGCTCATGGTTTAATGTATTCCCCTCCTTTCCCCCAGCAATATCTGATTGTCCCTCCAACATTTGACAAGTAAACATCCCCTTCCACCCTTAACAACTAAAGAATGTTTCTATACCCATTCCCCACCCAAGACATGCCTCCTCCCCTCCCCAAAATAATAAATAGCGTGTGATTATTACACACTGACAAGGCAAATTACCATAAAAAGCTTTAATGTGTATTGCTTAAGCTGAGTGGAGGAGTAGCCTAGTGGTTAGTGCAGCAGACTCTGATCCTGGGGAACTGGGTTCAATTTCCACTGCAGCTCCTTGTGACTCTGGGCAAGTCACTTAACCCTCCAGTGCCCCAGGTACAAATAAGTACCTGTATATACTATGTAAACAACCACTTTGAATGTAGTTACAAAAAAACACCAAAAGGTGGTATATCAAGCCCCATTTCCTTTCCCTTTTACCCTGTGTTAATCGCATGTTAGTGCTTAACGTGGTTTAGTAAAAGGGCCTCTGTGTAATTTGGGCAGGTATCTGCAGAACATGCTTAGATAACCTGCTATCACTTATATCGATATATGTGCTAAATTGAGATTTAGCGAGAGTGTAAACTGGGAGTAAATGAATACTATTGATATGAGCGTTGTGTAGGTATCCAGAGATGTATGATGTTATTGTTCATTTTATGTGTTTAAACTTTTATTTGTGTATGTTTTGATCGCAATCTGCCAAGGACACCAGATTGTACAGAAAATAAATTTTTGAATAAAATAAAAATAAATAAAATACACATGGAAGCACTAGTGATGTGGGCACCTAGGTTATAGACTTGGGTATAGAAATAATTGGGATATGGGAACTGCCTGACGCCTACAGTTCAAGTAAGATCCATCCGGGCCCTAAACTCCCCAGTCAGCCACAGGTTTCAGTGATTTAGGGAAGAGTGGAAGAACCTAAAAGAAATCACGGATGGGCTGTGGATGGTGATTTGCCTGAAGTAATTACTACTACTACTACTACTTAACATTTCTAGAGCGCTACTAGGGTTACGCAGCGCTGTACAAAATAAACCAAGAAGGACGGTCCCTGCTCAAAGGAGCTTACAATCTAAAGAACAAAATGTCAAGTTGGGGCAGTCTAGTAATGGAATAGATGAGCTCTCAGAGGGAGTGGAAACCTCTGAAATTGAATAGTACACACTGAGAGATGGTTTAAGCCTAAATTTTTAGTTGGTTCCAAGGAGATTTTATGACAGGAGATGGCATGAGCCAATCTGGTCCATTCTGTGGGCTAGGTAGAGCTTGCAGCCATATTGTTTGGCCCCAAACATTCGAAGACACTATTGAAAACAGCAGCAAATGTGAGGTTTAGGACCACCTATGTGGTTTTTAAACATTTGACACATTTTTTATTTATTTGAAGGCTTCCTATATGTAACCAGAAGTTTTGGGGTTTTTTAACCTTGGGGGTGGGGGGGGGGGTGTTCGGGGGCATGAGCCGTGATCAGGCCACGGGTGCAGGTGCTCTGGAGCGGTAGACTTCTTTTTGGAGATGTGGGAGTCTCCACAGCTAGGCCCTAAGGCTTGGACAGAGCCAGGGCCTTTCTTAAAGCTGCCCTGTACAAAAATCGACCCTTCCACGGCTTTGAAATGAAAAAAAAAAAAAAAAAAAGGCAAAAATAACCTAAACAAAAATTTTTTGGCTGCCCATCCTAACTCTGTAACTGGTGCCCAGTTATAAAATTATTTCTTTAGTGGGTATAATGATGTGTGTACATCTTGTATACACCAGTTTATCTGCTGTTTGAGGAAGTGTTCCAAATGGTGGGGTTTGCATTTATGCACATGAAAACTCAACTGTATGCACATAATTATACCTAGAGCATGTGTGTTCACAAAAGCACATGTAAATGTAAACACACGGTTTTCCTGCAGTAATTATCAAAGCAGAAGTATGTTTGTGCTTTTACTTTGAAAATCCAGTAAAATTCATGCAGAGAAAAGAATTCACATCATTTGTATCCATGCAGGCAGTTATAGAATTACTCCCATAGGTGAAAAATGATGGAAGAGCATCTAATTATTACAAGAGAAGCATCTGCTGTGAAGAGGTTTTGCATTATCTTGGAAACCTGTATGAGATCTATCTCATCTGTTTAATAAAGTCCTTAGGAACAAACATCTTTGCATGTACGGGCAGTTTTGGCTCACAATTCAAAGTGGTGCATGAGGTTTTTGAATCTTGCCCTGTACAACAGGATTACATGCATGCATCAACATGTTATGATTATCATAGATTCCAATATTCTGTGGCACCTATCTGGATAAGCAGTGACTCCTAGTCAGCTAAATGCCACTCTTCAGGGTGAGAACTTGGTTCTTAGCAATATTATCCAGATAATACCACTCTAGATTTTGCCAGGGTGCTCCAGGGGTACTGATATTGTTCTGATAGATTCCGGTGCTGAGTATTGGTGGTAACCAAATAACTTCTGGGGGCCACTTTATGCCCAGTTATTTAGTGTTGGTATCTGGGTATCACTTTAAACCCTGCACCCCCGATATTCAGCGCTATTTAACTGGCCAGCAATAGCTTCTGGCCAGTATTCATTGGGAAATAGCTAGTTATCTCCACTGAACAGTCACAATTAATAGCCGATAACCAGCTATGTTGTGCGACTTAGCTGGCCATCTGTGAATATTCAAGTGATGGCCAACTAAGTGTAGTGGGCAAATTAGACCGCATAAATAGCAGTCCTATCTTTGCCCGCTATTAACTTAGCTGGCCAGTGTTGAATATTCACATGGAGGGGCATAATTGAACGGGGTGCCCAAGTTGTCATGAGGGCGTCCTCGCAGGACGGCCCCGTAAAGGGGCAGGGTAACCCGTATTATCGAAACAAGATGGGCGTCCATCTTTCGTTTTGTTAATATGGTCGGGAACGCCCAAATCATGAAATTTAAGTCGACAGAGATGGTCGTCCATAGGTCGTTTTTGAGATGGTCGTCCCCGGTTTTCGGCGATAATGGAAACCGAGGACGCCCATCTCAAAAATGACCAAATCCAAGCTATTTCGTCATGGGAGGAGCCAGCATTCGTAGTGCATTGGTCCCCCTCACATGCCAGGACACCAATAAGGCACCCTAGGGGGTCACTGCAGTGGACTTCACCAATTGCTCCAAGCTGCATATCTCCCTTACCTTCGGTGCTGAGCCCTCAACCCCCCCTCCCCAAAACCCACTCCCCACAACTGTACACCACTACCATAGCCCTAAGGGGTGAAGGGGGGCACCTACATGTGGGTACAATGGGTTTTGGGGGGGTTTGGAGGGCTCAACATTTACTACCACAAGTGTAAGATGTGGGGGGGGGGGGGATGGGCCTGGGTCCGCCTGCCTGAAGTGCACTGCACCCACTAAAAACTGCTCCAGGGACCTGCAAACTGCTGTGATGGAGCTGGGTATGACATTTGAGGCTGGCAAAAAATGTTTTTAATTTTTTTTTGGGTGGGAGGGAGTTGGTGACCACTGGGGGAGTAAGGGGAGGTGATCCCCAATTCCCTCCGGTGGTCATCTGGTCAGTTTGGGCACCTTTTCGAGGCTTGGTCGTGAAAAAAAATGGACCAAGTACAGTTGGCCAAATGCTCGTCAGGGACGCCCTTCTTTTTTCCATTATCGGCCGAGGATGCCCATCTCTAAATCACGCCCCAGTTCCGCCTTCAGTACGGTGCCGACACGCCCCTGTGAATTTTGGACGTACCCGCGATGGAAAGCAGTTGAGGATGCCCAAAATCGGCTTTTGATTATGCCGATTTGGGCGACCTTGAGAGAAGGACGCCCATCTCCCGATTTGCGTCGGAAGATGGGCGTCCTTCTCTTTTGAAAATTCACCTGATAGCCAATTAAGTTAGATCTGGTCAGACCCACCCCCCCTGGATATTCAATGCCGATCACCAGAAACAGCCTGGCATTCAATATCCGGAGTCAGTGCCGATTGTGGCACTTATGCACCATATGGGAATTGCTGCCAGGCTTAGAAAGTCACTGTGACAAGGTAAAACACTGCAAAGCCCCCCCTCCACGAGATGCCATGCCTAAAGAGTGCATCTGAGGCCCCCACTTCAGGTGGCCTAATGGTCGGAGCCGCCCCTGACTGCTGTGCTGAGAGATAGTAACATACACTGTGGCCCTGCAGGAGCAGGCCACTGGAGAACGTTGTTATATCTAAGGGACATTTTTGTGTTTATTTTCTGTCCCCTCCTGTGAATGGAACAGGACCCCTACCCGATACTTATAATAAATTGTGTTTTATAAAGGTATCTATGTGCCTTTATTAAATAGGATTCCAGAACTATCCCAGCAGCGTGCAAATGCTTGTGCACAAGCCAGCTCATTTTCGAAAGAGAAGGGCACCCATGTTTTGACAGAAATCGGGAGATGGGTGCCCTTCTCTCAGTGGCGCCAGAATCGGCATAATAGAAAGCCGATTTTGGGTGTCCCCAAGTGCTTTCCGTCACTGGGACGGCCAAAGTTCCCGGGGGCGTGTCGGAAGGGTAGCGAAGGCGGGACAGGGGCATCCCGGGGCGTGGTTAAGAGATGGCCAGCTGCGGCCGATAATGGAAAAAAAATGGGCGTCCCTGGCGAGAATTTGGTCCGCTTTTTTTTGGTCCCTTTTCTTTTTTTAGGTCCAAGTCACAAAAAAGTGCCCGAACTGCCCACATGACCACCGGAGGGAATCGGGGATCACCTCCCCTGACTCCCCCAGTGGTCAGTAACCCCCTCCCACCCACAAAAAAATAACTTTAAGAACTTTTTTTGCCAGCCTCTATGCCAGCCTCAGATGTCATACTCCGGTCCATGACAGCAGTATGCAGGTCCCTGGAGCAGGTTTAGTGGGTGCAGTATACCTCAGGCAGGCGGACCCAGGCACACCCCCCTACCTGTTACACTTGTGGTGGAAACTGGGAGCCCTTTAAAACCCACCAGAAACCCCCTTCACCCTTAGGGCTATGGTAGTGGTGTATAGTTGTGGGGAGTGGGTTTTGGGGGGCTCAGCGCCCAAGATAAGGGAGCTATGCACCTGGGACCAATTTGTCAAGTCCACTGTAGTGCCCCCTAGGGTGCCCAGTTGGTGCCCTGGCATGTGACTCCCCCAGTGGTCAGTAACCCCCTCCCACCCTCAAAAAAATAACTTTAAGAACTTTTTTTGCCAGCCTCTATGCCAGCCTCAGATGTCATACTCCGGTCCATGACAGCAGTATGCAGGTCCCTGGAGCAGGTTTAGTGGGTGCAGTATACCTCAGGCAGGTGGACCCAGGCCCACCCCCCCTACCTGTTACACTTGTGGTGGAAAATGGGAGCCCTTCAAAACCCACCAGAAACCCACTGTACCCACATGTGGGTGCCCCCTTCACCCCTTAGGGCTATGGTAGTAGTGTATAGTTGTGGGGAGTGGGTTTTGGGAGGGTTTGGGGGGCTCAGCACCCAAGGTAAGGGAGCTATGCACCTGGGACCAATTTGTCAAGTCCACTGTAGTGCCCCCTAGGGTGCCCGGTTGGTGCCCTGGCATGTGAGGGGGACCAGTGCACTACGAATCCTGGCCCCTCCCACGACCAAATGCCTTGGTTTGGTTCGTTATTGAGATGGGCACCATCGGTTTCCATTATGGGGGAAAACCGAGGGCGCCCATCTCTAAATCCGGCGATCTCAGCATTTAGGTTGAGATTTGGGCTCCCCCAACCGTATTTTCGAAATGAAAGATGGACGCCCATCTCTTTTGAAAATACGGTTGGCCCCGCCCCTTCGCCCCGCCATCCTCGGAGATGGGCGCCCTTAGCGATGGGCGTCCCCGTTCGAAAATGCCCCTCAAAGTAAGCATAACGATGTGCATGTACACTATGGAGGCCATTTTGCACAGCATTTTTAATGTCTAAAACATGTTTTTCATTCATATAAAAGGGCTTTTATAAAATTGTGCATGGGTATAGACAAGTGTAAAAGAGAGAGTGGGCTGACATTCAGACTGCGGGAGGTAGCCGGGCTGTTTCCTGCGGTTGGCACTGACCCCGGATATTCAACGTAGGGCTGTTTCCTGTGATCAGCATTGAATATCCGGTTTATTTGTGACCAGTTTCACCTTAACCGGCCAAGTCAATGTTCAGCGCTGGCTAGTTAAGTTGAAACTGTACATAAGTACATAAGCATCGCCATGCTGGGACAGACCAAGAGTCCATCAAGCCCAGCACCCTGTCACAGAGCTGTTCCTATCCGGTTAAATGGTTTTAAATAATAGGAGGAGCGAGTTTACTTTCACATGATCTGTAGGAGTTTCCAGGAGTGGGGAGGTGTTGTGTTGTGCACAAATATTCCATAAAATCAGAACTATGTCCCTCGTAGAATGCCTTGCCGATGGATTTGTGTAGCATTCCTAAATATTTGGCTTTTTAAACAGAATTTGGGTTTAGCTCGGTGCTGATGGTATCATGTAATTGGATATTATCTCATTTTATGATTTTATCTTAGGTTGTTCAGATATTTGTTTTTGTCTTTATTTTATTGTATGTGTCAAATTTGTTTCAGTTGTAAACTGCTTTAATTCTAAAAATGCAGAGCGGTATATAAAGTATTAAAATCAAGTCAAATCAGATTAGGGTGCATTTGTTACCCAGTAAAGTGCAGACGTCTGAGTTGTCTTTAAATATGGAAGGCTGTGATGGCTGAGTAGTCTTTAGGATTAATTCTAGGAGGAGCTGCGGAGGTAGAGGACATTAAAAGACAATGTGATAAGCCTGTTAAGTTTTACAGCTCCTGATTACAATAAAGGACTCTAAGGGGTTGATGCAGAAAGCTGTCGGTAGCACAGATTTAGCGAGATATCTGTTCACAAGTTTCTGGGTGCATGATGCAAAAAAGGTTTTTCTGCAGAAGCTAACCCTACACAAAACCTTGCATTAAAGACCAGTGCACAGCATGTTAAAATGAATGATAATGAGGCCATTAGCTATTCCACCTCAATGCAGAGAAGTACACAGAAGACTTTTAAGGGGAGCAGAGCACAAGAATGTGAACACCAGGTCTGAAGAGGCGTAGAAGGGTTAGTTCTTTCTTCTGCAGTACCATCTGTGAGGATTTATGTTTCTTCTTTTTGAGGCAAGCATAACAGTAGCAGCAAATTTTTAAGACAGAATGGCAGGCGATGGCTCTATGAACAGGTCTGAGCAGAAAAGAAATTGTTTGTGCGCAAGGAATATTGTTCTGTGTGTAAATATCGACATCACTGTGATTTTATGCACAATACATTTTGTGATGATGTTTTTTTTTAATCCACATAATAATATTCTAGCATGTGCACAGATACTTTTGTTTTGATTGGACATGTACTACAAATCATTTCTATAGCGCTATTAAATGTATGCAGTGCTGTACACATATGCATGTACTTTCTCTGTCCCTAAAGAGCTCACAATCTAAGTTTTTGTACCTGGGGCAATGGTGGGTTAGGTGACTTGCCCAGGGTCATGAGGAGCTGCAGAGGGAATTGAACCCATGTTGCCAGGATCAAAGCCTGCTGCACTAACCATTATTATTATTATTTATTTATTTAGATTTTGCTCACACCTTTTTCAGTAGTAGCTCAAGGTAAGTTACATTCAGGTACACTGGATATTTCTCAGTCCCAGGAGGGCTCACAATCTAAGTTTGTACCTGAGGCAATGGAGGGTTAAGTGATTTGCCCAAGATCGCAAGGAGCAGTAGTGGGATTTGAACTGGCCACCTCTGGATTGCAAGACTGGTGCTCTAACCACTAGGCCACTCCTCCACTCTGGGCGCATCACATCAAAACACCCCCCCCCCAGGTGAATTGCTCTTACCTCCTGGGGTGCTGGGAGCAGCCGTGCAGCTGTTGGCTCCGCCGGTTCCCTGCTCCCTCTGCCCCAGAACAGGAAGTAACATCAGAGGGAACAGGGAATCAATGGAGCCGACAGCCATATGGCTGCTTCCAGCACCCCCCCCCCCCCGCAGCATGCACCAGGGGTAGACCACCCCCACCGCTATGCCCTCGGAACTCCACTGACTTAATGTAGGCACACGCTAATACCAGGTTGACAGGTGTAAATGAGTGTGCCTAAGTGTGGTATGCAACGTGTGTAACTTACATTATTCTGTAAGATGTGTGTGTTAACCCCTGGATTCTATAAATGATGTGCAAAATTGCGTGCTATCCTGAGATGCACACACAACTAAATTGGTTAATGAGCCAATGAACACTAATAATTGGGTGCTAACAATCAATGGTTGGTGTTAATTGGCAACAATTTGGATTTGTGCATGCATCTTGCTAAGTGCTATTCTATAAAGATCCACGAGCAAATCTTATACCGCCCGATATTTAAAACCATTTAACCAGCCAAGAATGGCTCCTGGCTGGTTAAATGGCAATACTGAGCAGGGGATCGTTGGTTATTTTCCACTGAATATTGCCGGTTAGCGCTTAGTGGATAACTGTTATTGTGCAATATAACTGGCTATCTACTAATATTCAGAGCATCACCAGCTAAGTTTGGAAGCCAAATTCGGTTGCCAAAGTAGAAGGTGTATCTTTGGCTGGTTTCAACTTAAATGGCCAGTGCTGAATATTGGCTTGGCCAGTTAAGTTGAAACCGGCTAGAAAACACCCGGCTATTCAATGCCAGTCACTGGAAATGGCCCAACATTGAATATCCAGGCTCAGCATCAACCGTGCGAGTCAGCCCAGCTAATTCCTGCAGTCTGAATATTGGGCCCATAGCGTGTAACTCAAAAGGGGCATGACCACGGGAGGGGCACAGGTGAGTTGGGAGCGTGCAGATGTGCACAGTATTACTGAATGCCAGGGATCCGCACCTAACTTATGTGCCAGGATTTACATCAGGTTTCAGTTGGTGTACATCTTCGTGCCCAAAGTTTGGCACCGAAATCGGCTGTAAGCACTATTCTATAAATGGTGCCCGACTGGGAGCACAGAAAAAGGGTGGAAGGGTAGAGTAGTTCCAAACGACACAGGCAGCCAGGAAGTAAGAGCTACTGTTTCAACCCTGCTTGATTTTGAATGCCATTTATAGAATAGTGCTCCATGCAGATTTTTTCAGCGCCTTTCCTCTAAGCTGAGCGGGAGTCCTCCAACTTCATTGCTGTCAGTAGGGGATAGTGCTTCAATATTGTGTCTCAATTGCTAGGGACAAACAGGTTCCCTAAAGTCTTGCAGCGCTTGCCTGTCCTTCACTATTGAAAATGTGATGGTGAAACAGCACCACCCACTGGCAGGACTGTAGGTGGAGGACTCCCGTTCAGCTTAGAGAGAACAGTGGTCCTAAGTGACAGCCTCATCCATGCCCCTTCCATTCTACCCCTATGTGTACACCTTCCATTCAGTTATACACTACAGCACTTATGTGCATCCTTATAGAGTAGCGTGTAGTGTAGTTACACATGCAGGTGACACTTTTTTTTGTGCACTAATGCACCCAAAATATGCAATAACAGCATAGACACCCTCATCTTTGAGAGCATCTACGCTGTAGTTGAACTTATCTTTTGTGGTTTCAAAGAATATTCCGGGTTCCTGAAGAAGAATTTTATATCCGAAACAAATCTTTGTAGCACCTACATGCGACAACATCGTGGACTCTTGCACAGATAAGTGACTATTTAATGATGTGAGAGACGATGCTAGGAGTGGCTTTAATGCTTATAGACATTGCTACTTTACAGCTTATTATAGAAGTTATGCCACTGCTTGAATATTTTGAGACATTAGATGTACTCTTTATAGGGAGCTATTATAAGTTGGACTGACAATAAGTATTGCATTATTCACATTTCTGCTCTTATTACTTTGAACACAAAAAGTAGCCAACTTGAGGATGTGCGTGTGGGCGTTTAAGTGATAGCCATTAATAAAGGCTCATTCATTTGAAACTTTGATGCCGTCAAATACCAAGGGTTTCTTAGGCCACGGTTTTATTACTGAGAGTGACTACTCACAAATATTTATTCCCCTGATATTCAAAAGCTTTTAACTGGTCAGGATTGGCACCTGGCTGGTTAAATGCCTCATAACCGGTTATCCAGTGATATTCAGCAGGGTATAGCCAGCTATCTCCCACTGAATATCGCTGGTTAGAGGTTAGCGGATGACCAGTTATATCAGGTGATATAACCAGCTATCCACTGATTTTCAGCTCCACTTTAGCCGCTATATTTGGCTGTGTAATTACATGGGATATCTTTGACTGGTTTAAAGATCGACTTAGCCGGTTATGTTCAAACCAGCCAAAAATAAACCAGATATTCAATGCCGGTCAGTGGAAATGGCATGGCATTGAATATCTGTTTTTAGCTGCTGACCATAGGAGATAGCCAGGCTAACTCCTGCAGTCTATCGGCCCCTTTATTTTCAATTTGTCATTATTATTTTTTGCCATCATTTAACTTTCATTTAGTATAAGATTTGTTAGTTTTCTGCTTTGAGGTTTCTTGAGAGAATAACGCAAATAGTGCATAGATATAAAGCAGTGCAAAGAGTTGCTGGATAGAATAAATAGAAGAAATAAGAGAGGGATTTGTGTGTTTACTCAGTCGTATGGATCTCAGAGAATCAAAGAAGATCAACTACATGCTAGAAGGCAGACAGTTTCAATATAGCTACTTTGGGCTTTCAAGAAGGCTTCACTAGATTTTGGTGGCTGTTAGAATTACTACTACAACTGCTAGTACTCCTACTACTCATCATTTCTATTGCGCTCACTAGACATATGCAGTGCTGTCCCTGCTCGACAGAGCTTACATTCTAATCAAGACAGACAAATAGGACAAATAAGGGATAAGGACAAAGAGTAGCAAGATTCCGGAATCCCAAAGACAACTACTTATTCCTATAGCGCTACTAGATGTATGCATTGCTGTACACTTGAACATGAAGAAACAGTCCTTTCTTGAAAGAGCTTACAATCTAATCAGGACAAACAGGACAAATAAGGGATAAGGGAATTACTTAAAGTGGGACTGATAAAACAGACATGAGTACTGAATAAGTGAATAGGAGTTAGGACTTAAAAGCAGCATCAAAAAGGTGGGCTTTTAGCCTAGATTTGAAGACTGCCAGAGATGGAGCTGGTTAGATGGTTGGTGGTTAGTCATGTTGAATTAAGTATGAAACTAAGAAGAATCAGAGATGTCTGGAATGGCTAACCTGCTGAGGTGGTGCTGAATTTACACACATTTGGGACATGTATGGAGGTTAGTAGAAAGAACAGGTTCACAAATTGGATGGTAGATCTGGATTTTTATATGTATAGGGAGGAGAGAAGAAGCTGACAATTTCAATAGGAGAATTTATATACTCATCTGCTCAAAGAAGGAGAAAACAAAAGAGGGAGACAACTAGCCAGAGTGAATGAGTCTGCTGATCATTATCTGCGGTGATCTTCAATGTTACTGTGGATATTCTCTATTAGAGTTACTCAATACACTACCTATGGAAACGCTGAAGAAAGGAAGCAAGTCATTCATTTAAGCCATCATGGTAAGCAATCCTTCAATCAGCAGAATACCACATCTTACATCTATTCTTTGAGATGAGCATAGGAAACAGGTTCTAGCTCAGGGTTTCTCAACTTTAGTAACTGAAGATTGCAAATAATTCTGTTTTTCACAGTACCAATAATACAGGGAAAAGGAATGGAAAGTTGAAACTCAAATTTTTGTATCTCCACAGCAACAGAGTTACATGAAGCTCATGCAGTTCATTGGTGGGTGTAGAAAGAAAGTTAGAAACAAATGAGTGCAGTGAATTGAATTAATCCAAGCTCCCATCAGTATTGTTTTGTTTTTCAGTTAAGTAAAAAAAAAAAAACCTGTCATTTTTCAGATTTCAGCTGATCTAAAACTCCAGATCTAGTCTGACTGATATTTTAAGTCTCTCTCGCCTCCTCTTCAGGCTAGGTTTGTGCAGACTTCAGAGAGATAGGGTCACCGTATGACTTACTTGGAGTGCTTGAAGCAGCAGACAGGCCAGAAGAAGCTATGCATTTTAAGAAACACTACAAGCTCCAGGGTTATTTCACTTCATGGGCATCATTTCTTTCATGTTAACAAGATGTGGAATAGCTCCCTGTAGAATGGCATTAATCTAGTGTTAAAGCTTTTCTTTTCCTTGGGCACACCCCTAAACCCAGAATATCAAAGGAAGGGCATGAGCACCTTCTAAACAAGCTGAATAAAAAAAAAAACCCTATTGTACAGTATTTATAAGAAGAATTATGAGTTATAGCTGTGTGTAGAGTACAAAGGAGAGCATAAAAGAGACAAATGACAGGACATCCAGCCCATTCCATGCATCTACCCAAACTACTTCTTATTCTATATGGATTCCTATTTATCCAACTGTATATTATTACATTAATAAGCAAGTTATTCTACGAGTTAATAAGCAAGTTATTCTACGAGTTCTCTCATCAATGTTGTTGGTTCTATACAAACCTCCAGTTGTAGTGTTACCTATTAAATTCAGCTGCCCGTTGTACCCCATAGGGCTCTATCATTATTTTTCCCCTTATAAAACATGAGATCCTAATGATAGTACTCTACATAGACCTTGCCAGTGCTATTCCCATGTTGTACAGAAGATACCATTCACAATGTTGCACTAAACCCTTTTAAGGATAATTCTATTAGCTAGGTGCCCACATACCCCCGGATTCTATAAAGGTTGCTCAAATTTGGGGGTGCAAGGCAGATGCATGCACAAATTAATTAGTTAATGAGCCAGTTAATGTCATTAATGAGCAAATTATTGACATTAATTGGTACTAATTTGGGACTTACACACTTTTCTGTCTATGTGCTATTCTGTAATTCTGTGAGGTCAACCCTCCCCACCCCCCAATATTGAAAAGCATTTAACGGGCCAGTTAAATGTCCCTTTACTGGCTATCCAGCAATATTCAGTGGGGGACATAACTGACGAGCTGCTCATTTTCAGCCTCACTTTAGCGGCTATATTTGACCATGTAAATAAGTGGGATATCTTTGGGCAGTTAAAAAATAGGAACCTATTTTCTCTAGTGCCAGAAATGGTGCATACTGGGGTGGAACTACTGCCAGCACCCCCTTTGAATTGGTGTAAAATCTGACAGATGAATTACTTTCCATAAGCATGTATTCCTTTGTAAAATGGGAACTACATGCTAACCACTTTGGTCTACTGCGTTGGCAAAGGCGGTATAGCATTGAACCTGCTATGAGTGGGAAAGCACAACATTTAATTATCTTAAGCTATGTTGATGTTACTGACATTTTAGCATTACTACCTAGTAATTTTTGTGTATTAAAAGTGGTGGAGCTAAAACTCAATAAAATAACGCCATTCAAATGATACAATTAACAATGTGTCAGAATTTTGTAGTCACTGTGAATGCTCAAAGTGTCCTCCCATGGCTTTAACACAGGCCTTCAGTTGCTTTGAGAAGTAATTAACAGCCATGTCGATTGGTTCCTGTAGCAGGCTGTCCCAGATGATCTGCAGAGCTTCCTTGAGTTTGGCATTATGATCCAAAATGCTTTTAAACAAATTATCTGTAAATTATCATATTATCATAAGCAGCGCTGGCCCAAGGCAAGATGCTGCCTGAGGGGGAGCTAAGATGCCACCCCTTAGGTCAAGATGCCGCCCCCCCCAGGCTGAGATGCCACTCCCCCCACCTCTTGCTGAGATGCTTCCCCCTCCCGGACTGAGATGCTACCTCCTTTCTACCTCCGGCCCGTTCGCAGCATTTACCTGTTTCGTCACATTCCAAATCCGGCAGCAGCAGTGATTCCCATATGCTGCCCTGCCGCCAGCACCTGCCTCTTCTCTTTACTGCAGCTGCCTGAGCCTCTGACAAAACAGGAAGTTATATTAGAGAGGCAACTCAAGGTGGTATACAGCAGATATAGTTTAACATAAAACTTACAATTTTGTTAACAGCATTACAAAGACATAGAATGAAAGAGAAAAACTTGAAAGCAGCAAATTGAGACCTAATAATAGGACTACCATGAAACAGGATCAAAAATATACACATTTAACTACACTGAAATTCAAATAATAGAGATATAATATTAATTAAATATAAATAAGCACACAAATAAGACATTGAAATAACATTGCTATGATATGATGCTTTTTTACTGCATGGCTTACCATATAGCTCAGGGGCCAAAAGCAGATATATAGACAGGGACAAGATGTGTGGTACAGTGTCACTTGGGATAAATAAATGGGTAGCTAAACTCAAGGCAAGTCCTTTGCACAGTCAGTCAAGATATAAGGAACTGGTCTAAGCTATAGTGTGTGCAGCAAGCTAGTCCAGATGCAGAATGAGTGTACAGTCAGTCACACTATCAGGTGAATTTTCAAAAGAGAAGGGCGCCCATCTTCCGACACAAATCGGGAGATGGGCGTCCTTCTTGCAAGGTCGCCCAAATTGGCATAATCGAAAGCCGATTTTGGGCGCCCTCAATTGCTTTCCATCGCGGGGACGACCAAAGTTTATGGGGGCGTGTCAGCAGTGAAGCGAAGGCGGGACTGGGGCATGCTTAGGAGATGGGCGTCATTGGCTGATAATGGGAAAAAGAAGGGCATCCCTGGTGAACACTTGGCCGACTTTACTTGGTCCATTTTTTTTCACAACCAAGTATCAAAAAGGTGCCCGAACTGACCAGATGATCACCGGAGGGAATCGGGGATGACCTCCCCTTACTCCCCCAGTGGTCACTAACCCCCTCCCACCATAAAAAACAAGTTTAAAAATACTTTGCCAGCCTCTATGCCAGCCTCAAATGCCATACTCAGGTCCATTGCAGCAGTATACAGGTCCCTGGAGCAGTTGTAGTGGGTGCAGTGTACTTCAGGCAGGCAGACCTGGGGGGGGGGGGGGGGGTTGGCTCAGCACCCAAGGTAAGGGAGCTATGCACCTGGGAGCAATTTGTGAAGTCCACTGCAGTGCCCCCTAGGGTGCCTGGTTGGTGTCTTAGCACGGAAGGGGGACCAGTGCACTACAAATGCTGGCTCCTCCCACGACCAAAGAGCTTGGATTTGGCCGTTTTTGAGATAGACGTCTTTGGTTTCCATTATCGCTGAAAACCGAGGACGACCATCTCTAAGGTCAACCTAAATAGCAAGATTTGGGCGTCCCCCACCGTATTATCGAAATGAAAGATGGACGTCCATCTTGTTTCGATAATACGTGTTGCCCCGCCCCTTCACGGCACCATCCTTAGAGCTGGGCCCCCTTAGAGATGGTCATCCCCGTTCGAAAATGCCCCTCCACATCTCATGCATAGCTGGTTGGGCTCACCAGAGACGTGGTTTGGCCAGTGGCATTATGCCTAGTATGCTGTTCAGTACACAGATTTGCATGTGTAAAAGACAGACTAGTATACAGTGCATGTATATACACAGTGCATAATATAGGCAATGCAGCTGTTATGAAGAGAAAGTACAATTTTCAAACTGCCCACATTGTTGCAAAGTCCAGGGCTACTTTTTTTTTTACTCATGCTCTTTGCACCAATGTTTAAAGTTAAAATATGTACATAATTTCACTTTGACAATTGCTTAAGGACAAAGTATATGAATATGTACCTATACACAGTGCAAAAGTATGTGTACTGTAATAAGCCCTGCCTTAATCCCATCCACGAGAATATCTCCGCTATAATGCTGATAAGAGCTCATGCATGCATGCACTTTCCAAGGTGGGCAATTTTCAAATGGTCCACTTTCTTTTTCCTCATGGAAATGGCTTTGAAAATGCCCTTCCATATGCTCCGATACATTAATCTGAGATATATTCATTGGGATGTGATATGTGAAATCTGTGTTGTATTATTTGTTTTTGGTTTGTTTGTGTACAACAACCAACCAAAAGGAAAAATCTCCACATATGAACACCACCAACAGAAAGAGAAAAAGACCAACAACAACAAATTCAAATTCAACCACCGAGGAAACAGACAACTAATAAAAATAAACACATCTAACCTCCCTACAGAACCATACCGCTCAATCCGAATAGGATACATCAACGCTAGATCAGCAGTAAGCAACTCAGTAGACTTACTAGACTGGATTACCACAGAGAATCTAGACCTTCTATTCATCACGGAAACATGGTTTCACGGCCCTACAGACCCCACCATCATAGAGACATGCCCACCAGAATACAAAATCACCCACTGGACAAGAAATGGAAAAAGGGGTGGCGGAATAGCCATAATTTACAAATCCGAGTTCACCATCACAACCACTGGCGAATCCACCTCACCACAACTCGAAATCGCCTCGACAAGAATCAATCATCCGAACTTACAAGGACACCTCAATACAATCCTATTCTACAGGCCACCAGGAAAATGGAAAGACTCCCAAACGCAACTCATGGACTTCATCTCGAACACATGTGTCTCTGCCTCAAACATCCTCATAATAGGAGATATCAACCTACACCTCGAAGACGACACCTCAACAGGCACACAAGAATGCACACGTAAAAGGACACACACTAGACATCATTACACACAAATTCGACCCAGAATCAACTCTCCTACTTACAGACACAAGATGGACACCCACACTATGGACAGACCACTATAAAGCATACATCTCCCTCCACTGGCGAAAAATACACAGAAACGCAATCAACAAACATGAGCGAACAACATACACCACGAGAAGAAAAATAGACCCCACAACATTCTGGCAAAAGGTCTACCAAAATGAATGGTCAACAAATGCAAACACCATTCAATTCCTCCAAGAATGGGACGATATATGTAAGACAACATTAGACACAATTGCCCCAATCCAAACCAGAACATCACATAGGAAAAAATCAAATCCATGGTTCACTGAAGAGCTGAAAGAACTCAAAACACAAGTCAGAAGACTAGAACGCGCATGGAACAAAAAGAAAGATGAACACACACTGAATGCCCGGAAATTACTTCGGAGGAAATACAAATATACCATAAAACAGAAAAAGACTACATTACAAAACGATGATTGGACCAAATTACAAAGACACACACAAACTCTTCTACCTTGTAAATAAATTGCTAGTCACCACACCAGTTACAAACAACAGCAAAGATACACCAGGGGTCAACGACCTCGCGAAATACTTCAAGGAGAAAATTATACAACTACGACTTAAAACACCCGCCAGCCCTATTGAATACGCCACACTCCTAAACTGCCTAGACCCAGAAGACGGAATATATCCAGCAGACAGGATCTGGACCGAATTCGAATTACTATCAGAAGACCTCATCTCTAAAACACTCAAAAGATTTGCCAAATCCCAATGCAAACTAGATATCTGCCCAAACAACCTCAAGAAATCAGCTCCTCAACAATTCATAATAGACCTAACGAACCACATGAACTTCATGCTACAAAACAGACTTTTCCCAAAAGAAAAAGGAAAAATTTTACTCACCCCAATACCCAAAGACACTAAGAAAAACGCAAGCGAAATAACTAACTACTGACCAGTAGCATCTATACCACTAATAACCAAAATAACCGAAGGGATGGTAACCAAACAACTCACAAACTATCTCAACAAGTTCTCAATACTGCATGATGCCCAATCAGGATTCCGGGCAAATCACAGCACGGAAACAATACTAATTACCCTAATGACCAAATTTAAACAAATGATTGCAACCGGCACCAACATACTCCTCTTACAATTTGACACGTCAAGTGCCTTTGACATGGTTGACCATGGAATCCTATTACACATACTTGAATATTTCGGCATCGGAGGTAATGTCCTAAACTGGTTCAAGGGGTTCCTAACCTTACGCTCATATCAGGTCACATCAAACTCAACTACGTCTGCCGCATGGACACCTGAATGTGGAGTACCGCAAGGATCCCCCTCTCACCAACTATTTTCAACCTAATGATGATCCCCTTGGCAAAACTTCTATCAAACCATAACCTTAACCCATACATATACGCCGATGATGTAACAATATATATTCCTTTCAAGCAAGACATTAAAGAAATCAACCAAAGTCTACACATCATGAACACCTGGGCAGATGCATTTCGACTGAAACTGAACGCAGAAAAAACTCAATGCCTCATACTTACCTCCCAATACAACACGAAAAAATTTATCGCCATTAACACACCTAAACTAAATCTGCAAATCTCAGAAACTTTAAAGATCCTTGGAGTCACTATTGACCGCCACCTAACACTTGAGACTCACGCGAACAACACAACCAGAAAGATGTTCTACTCCATGTGGAAACTGAAAAGAATAAGACCGTTCTTTCCAAGATCTGTCTTCCGCAGCCTAGTGCAATCACTCATACTCAGTCATCTGGACTACTGCAACTCACTATACACAGGCTGCAAAGAGCAAATACTGAGGAAACTTCAAACAGCCCAGAATACAGCAGCCAGACTCATCTTCGGAAAACCAAAATACGAAAGTGCAAAACCATTATGTGAGAAACTACACTGGCTCCCACTCAAGGAACGTATAACTTTTAAAGTATGCACCTTAGTTCATAAAATCATTCATGGTGAAGCCCCTGCATACATGTCTGATTTAATAGACCTACCACCCAGAAACGCTAAAAGATCATCTCGAACTCCCCTCAATCTCCTCTTCCCTAAGTGCAAAGGCATAAAATACAAAGTAATGCACGCATCAACCTTCTCTTATATGAGCACGCGATTCTGGAATACACTACCACGCAACCTGAAAACGACCTACGAATTAACCGACTTCCGCAAATTATTGAAGACTCATCTCTTTGATAAAACTTATCGCAAGGATCAAAACACATGAAGTCCATACACACTAATAGAAATGCATTAATACACTCTCTTCTGAATTCTCTTCCCCCATATTTTCACCACACTTAAAACTCTACCTATAGTTAAATTTGTTATACCCAAATGTTTCTTACTATTGTTCTATCGCCTTATCATTTTCCCATTGTTACACTCCATTGTTCTATTTCCCTAATGATATTTTGACTTTGTCTTCCTATAACCCTCACAATGTAACCCATAATTGAATTGTAACAAAATGTATTTCCATCATTCACTATGTATTGTAAGCCACACTGAGCCCGCAAATAGGTGGGAAAATGTGGGATACAAATGCAATAAATAAATAAAATATGTATACATATTAGATTTTGTTTGTGATATTTAATGATTATGTCTGTTACTAATGTATTCTGCCTAGAAGATTATTGATAGAGTGGAATAGAAGTTTTTAAATAAGTAAATCAATCTACAGATGAATCATAGAGTGCACAATCACACATGCCTATTAATAACACAACACAAATGTGCACAAGGAACTAGGGGGCACACACAAAGACAGATGGCAATTTGCCATTGATTTTGGGTTTCAATTTGTTTAAAGAATTTTTTTGGCTAAGTATTACTGAGCACAGATGTCCAAACTAAAAAAAAAAAAATAGTTTGTAGACTAGTTTGATAACACCAGCATTAAAGTCTGCTTGGTTGTTAAATTAGCTCTGCCAATCTTTTAAAAATCTGACCAAACCCCCTACTCCCCCAAAATTGCCAAAACTGCATCAGGGAATGAACAGAGTCACCCAAGTCAATGTGCTCGCAGCAGGTGTGCATCAAATCTAGTTGAGTTTTTCCTCAGATTTGGTGGAGGTGGAGGGCAGGAGGAATAAAAACCAGGCGGTTCTGGCAAACTGAGGGGTCCTTTTACTAAGGTGCGCTGAGAAATGGCCTGTGGTAGTGGAGACGCATATTTTGGGTGAACGCAGAATCATTTTGCAGCGCACCTGCAAAAAATGGCAAAATGAAAATTGTCACATGTCCATTTTGTGTCTGAGACCTTACCGCCAGCCATTGACCATACTCCACCCATGTGAATGCTCCCCCTTGCATTTACACTCCATGGGCTAGATTCTGTATATGGTGCCAAAAAAAAAAATTGACAGAAAAAAAGTGCTATTCTATAGCCACACTTAAAACTAGGCACGGTTTATAGAATAACACTTATACCAAGGAATTGCGCCTAACTTTAGGCATGGCCATTTGCATCAACTGAAACGTGGTACAAATGTATGCACCTAAGTTGGGGATGCATTCCTGTTACTTCATAAGAATGTGTGTTAATTTTAAGAACACCCCTGTTATTTATTTATTTATTGCATTTGTATCCCACATTTTCCCACCTCTTTGCAGGTTCAATGTGGCTTACAGTACATCATGAATGGTGGAAATACATAAGAAAATAGACATTTAGTTAGACCCATGGCCCTCCCATTTCCACGTGCCTTTTTTTTGTAGCATGCGTAAATTTTAGACATGGATCCCGTGCCTAAATTTACGCACCTAAATGCCAATTAAATCTAATTAGTGTCAATCAAGGGGGTAGCCAGACTTCGGCTGGAGCGGGGTCCAGAGCCCGAGGTGAGGGGCACATTTTATCCCCCCGGTGCCGCCGACCCCCCCCCCCGGTGCCATTGCTGACCCTCCCAGCCATTGTCGACACCCCCAGCCGCCGCCAGCACCACCACCAAAAACTTTGACCCCCCTGCCGATGACCTTCTCGACCCCTCCGCCCGCCGTCACCTACCTTTGCTGGTGGGGGACCTCAACCCCCACCAGCTGAGGTCCTCTTCTTCCTTCGTTCTGTTTCTGAGTCTGACGTCCTGCATGTACAACGTGCAGGAAGTCAGACTCACTGAAACAGAACGAAGCCTTCAGAAACAACCACCACTTTTAAGGCAATATCATTTGTTTTTGCCCGGTGGCATAGCATATCTTTCATAGGGCTATCTCTAATATATAAGTGTACATGCTATTACCACAATACAAGAGTGCTCAAAAAATAAAATGTGCTTTTTTAGAGAGAGAGAGAGAGACTGACCCTCCTCTCAAGGGAAAGAGCAGCACTTCTGGGTTCTAGAGAGGCTCCAGGAGAGGGCTCTCTATGGTTAGAGGGCAGGGCAAGGCTCAACCCTATTGGCTCACTGCTGTACTTGGAGTGGGGGGTGGAAGTTCTCTATTGCAAAGGGGCCCCAGCCTGGAGATAGGCAAGGAGGATCCCCTACCTAGGTGACTGAAGGGAAGGTTCAGTCCCTAGAACTTGGGAGCAGGATTCCCAGAACCAGTCCAGTAGTTGGAACAGGAGGGTTCAAGCCTTAACAGGGAGGAGGAATTTAAGTGTTGTCTGTTTAAGTTCCACTTAACCCAGAGGAGCTCCACAAGTTAGGTGACGTCATGAGAGCGACTGCTGGTTTTAGCCATATAAAAAGCGCCTCGGAAGAACTGTGCGAGTGCATCGAAAAGCGTTTGGTGACTGTGTCTCAGCTAACAGCATCTTGCTGAATCTTCGCATGGCGTTTAACCCGAGTCCCTGAGGAAATCGTTGAAACCCGTGGCGTCGGGCGTTACCAGGGGAAGCCTTGTGGACTGTTAATTTTTGAGACTGGGAAATGTGTGGAGTTGTTACCCTCCAGTAGGAAAAAAGAACAAAAATACAGAAAAAAGACAGCATGAACTAAAAACGTCTAAAGATAAGCTCACGTTTATTTACGAGCACATTTTATTTTTTGAACACTCTTGTATTGTGGTAATAGCACATACACTTATATATTAGAGATAGCCCTATGAAAGATATGCTATGTCACCGGGCAAAAACAAATGATATTGCCTTAAAAGTGGTGGTTGTTTCTGAGGGCTCTCTATTAAATACTCAATTTGATTAGGAGAGTGTGGACATTTAATTCTAAAAGAACAATTATACTGGTAAAAAATAATACTATTGAAGAGAGTGTCCTCTTGTATGGTGCTATTAGCCCGTACTGTTGGAGTCATATTTTTGGTTTTGTAGTTTTGATGGGAAAAGCACAGCCAGTTTTTGAAACAAATGCTCACCCCAGTGATTACAAATTGACCTGTGTGTGTAAGCTTAATGGAGCAGGGACTGTCTCTTATGTGTTTGTGTACAGTGCTGTGTATGTCTAGTAGTGCTATAGAAGTGAAGGGGTCGATATTCAAAGCAATTTAACTGGCTAAAAATGGCCCCTGGATGGTTAAATCGCCTGTTTGGGGCTACCGCTAATTTTCAGTGGCACTTTCTGCTTAGTGCCACTGAAAATAACCAGTTAGCGCTGAACTGAAAACCAATTATTTTGGGGTATTCTGGAGGTGGAATTGGCACTTGGTCAGTTAGGTACCGATATTCAGCATTTAACCAGCCAAGTTAACCACATAAATAGAACCACACAAAAGTCAGTCCTATCTTTGGGGTCCTTTTACTAAGCTATGGGAGAGGGCCCTGCAGTAGCGAAGGAGGCCATTTTTTCCATGCGCCAGGAACCTTTCTACTGCAGTGGGTAAAAAAACCCTCAAAAATGGCCATGTGGTAAGGTAACTCTTACTGCATGGTCATGTGCTGGGAAGCACTTACCGCCACGTGGCGGTGAGGGCTCCCGTGGTAACCCGGCCATAACTGGGCAGTGCATGGTGATGCCTGATTACTGAAGGGTTAGTGTCACGCTAGACAAAAAAATTTCCAGGGAGCGCTGGAAATGGCACACATTCAACATGGAACTATTGCTGGTGGTTGCATTGCCCTGGCGGTACTTCAGTTTTAGTGAGCGGTAAGCCAGCGTTGGGCTTACCGCCGCTTTCTAAAAGGGCCCATAGCCGCATAGCTGGATACCCAGAAAGTCAATGCTGGTTCATGCTATGTACATGTGTACATACACACACCTATGAAATACCTGCCCAGACACAGACATCTGCATACAAGCATTCTTGTACAATGATGTACTTATGCACACAGTATATCTGAAACTGGAAATGTTATATATATATATATATATATATATATATATATATATATATACAGTGCACTCCATTTAAGTGCACGTCGGATAAGCGCATGCTCTGTTTAACTGCATGCCGTACTTCAGTCCCGTTTTTGGCGCCATCAATTTCTATGGGGACAAACTTCGGTTTAGCGCACAACTAATAAGTGCAAGATTCGCTTATATGCATGGTTTAAGACCACTCCTCTGCAGGAAAGACTCCGCATAAGCGCGCACATGGAATATGGAAGCCGATTGGCGCGTGACAACCAACGAGATTTCAAATTTACTGCCCCTTTAACTGCCACAGGCAGAATAAGCGAAAGAATGTTGTTAGATTGTACACTGGAGTCTTTGTCGTCTTCGCGGCAGAACTGTAAGACTTTAACACTGGCTGAACGAATAGAAGTTCTTAAAAAATTAGAAAACAAACAAAGTCAAGCATCTATTGCTAAAGAATATGGTGTCAATCCCAGCCAAATTTCACATGTCTTGAAGCAGAAAGATCAGCTTCTGGAAGACTGGCAAAACAATACAAATCCGCACAGGAAACGTAAAAGGGCGGGAAAAGCTGAGGAGGTAGAAGATGCTCTTTGGTGGTTTTCTCGAGTCAGGAGCAGACAGTTTCCTGTCAGTGGTCCACTGCTTATGGAGAAAGCTAACCAGCTAGCTGAAAGTCTTGGACTAACTGAATTCAAAGCCACTATTGGATGGTTGGAAAGATGGAAGGAGAGGAACAACATAAAATTCAAGTAACAGCATGGTGAGAAACAAGACGCTGATGACTTTGGTGCTGAAAATTGGGTTGTTTCAGTTCTTCCTACCATCTTGAATGAGTTTGCACCTCGTGACATTTTCAATGCTGACAAAAATGGTCTCTACTGGCGAGCGATTCCTGACGGAACACTTCCTGTGTCATACGAGGCTAACACAAATTCATGGATGACTGGGGAAATTTGGAAGCAGCGGCTAAAGAAGTTAGACACTAGAATGTGGGCACAAAAGTGTTAGATTTTGTTGCTTTGTGATAATTGGGCTGCACACAGGGATGATGTCAGGCTGTCTAACGTCAAGGTGGTCTTCCTGCCACCAAACACTACCTCTCTGATCCAACCTATGGATCAGGGCATAATAGCCAATTTCAAACATTATCGGGCTCTTGTACTACGTCGTCCGATGAGCGTTATGGATGACCAGACTGGCAAGGATAAACGTGCTGTTGAACTGGCTCGTAATCTATCACTGTTGGATTCCCTGCAAATGCAGAAAGAAGCCTGGAATCATGCTACCAGCGTGCAAACTTTGTTAAGGATGTGGAGAGGGATGAAACAGATGCAGCAGTTGCAAACGCGTCAGATGAACAGGTTATTGACATCCCAGCCGGTGTTACTGAAGAGGAGTTTCATCGCTACGTAGCTGTTGATTACGATCTACAAACAGCTGACGACAGCACTGATGTCGAGATGTGCACCTACATGCAAGCAACAACGGCTGATGATGAAACAGATGATGAAATGAACAGCGAGGCGCATGCTGACAAAATTCAACAACCTCCTCCTGTCACTTTTGCAAGAGCGCTGGAGAGTCTCAACACTGTGCGGGCCTATCTGGAGGCCACTGGATGTCAGTGCTATGACAGTTTTTACTGTCTGGCAGACGTAGTCTATGGAACTCACAGACCCAATAGTGTACAGAGGACTATAATTGATTACTTCAAGTAAGCCTAACGTCAGTTAATGGAGACTATATACTGTACGTATAATAATAAACAGTACTGTACATATGTTTATCAGATGTCAAGCTTCTTTGGGTCACAGCGGTTAAGTGCACACTCCGGTTAACTGCATGTATTTCTTTGGTCCCAGACTCTTGCACTTAAGCGGATTGCACTGTATATATATACACCTAATGGACAGTACATTAAAATGTAAACATAACTTAGCAAAGGTACATCAAAGATTTGGAGCAAGCAGGAGCTGAGGTCCCTCCAAAGATATGGAAGTAGGGGATTCCACTTTGAGCATGGTCATGTGGGGATATTGACAGTAAGAACAGTGCAGGCTGCTAATCTGATGTGTTGAACTTGCCTCCTTAAAAATACAGAGATTCATGGGCTGGCACAAAGGTTGGCTTGGGCTATGGCTCCTTTTTATTCCAGTTGGTTCTCTTGGCAATTGGGGTACTCTTGAATGCAAGTTTGGGTTCTATGGGACAATGGATAACATCTTGCAACATATAGCTACCACCTATGAGTATGCCAGAGCATGGTCCACTAACCCCCTGGATTCTATATAGGGCATCCAAAGTTGGGTGTCCAAATTTGGACACACAGTCCAGTTGCATGCATAAACTAATTAGTCAATTGGGTACTAACAACAAATTAATGGTGTTAATTGCAGTTAATTGGCACTAATTTGGATCTACGTACGTATTTGACTATGTGCTATTGTATTACACTGCACACCCAAAGTGTCTCGTGCATAACCCAAAAGGGGGTGTGGCCAAGGGAGGTGTGTAGGTGGGTCAGGGCACCCAAATGCCTGCAGCTAAGGAGTAGCCTAGTGGTTAGGGCACCACTCTTGACATCCAGAGGTGGCCGGATCAAATCACACTGGTGCTCCTTGTGATTTTGGGCAAGTCACTTAACCCTCCATTGCCTCAGGTACAGACTTAGATTGTGAGCCCTCCAGGGACAGGGAAATATCCAGTGTACCTGAATGTAACTCACCTTGAACTACCACTGAAAAAGGTGTGAGCAAAATCTAAATTAAAAAAAAAAACTATTTAAGCGCAGTGTTATAGAATGCCGAGGTTATGTACCAAACTTGCATACCAGGATTTCAGCAGGATTAAGTCCTCATGCCCAAAGTTGGAAGCAGGAATCTGCTTTAAGTGCTATTCTACAAAGGGTGCTCAGACTGTAGTTACCTTTATAGGATAGCGCTTTGTGCTCATTTTTTCCAGCACATACGTTTGCGTGCCGTTTATAGAATTTACCCCTATGGAGACAATTCTATAATCCACAATCTAGGTGCAAAGCTAATATTCTAGAAAAGCAAATTTGTGCACCTAATGCATTATAGAATTCTAACATCAGTCAACAATTATATGCTTACATTTAGGTATAACCATATAGGCTTATAGCTACGTCATGCAAGGTTCCACGTTGGGAGTCACCGACCAAGAAAGGAATCTAGGTGTCATCGTTGATGATACATTGCAACCTTCTGCTCAGTGTGTTGCAGTGGCTAAGAAAGCAAATAGAATGTTAGGTATTATTAGTAAAGGAGTGGAAAACAAAAATGAGAATGTTATAATGCCTTTGTATCGGTCTATGGTGTGACCGCACCTTGAATATTGTGTTCAATTCTGGTCACTGCATCTCAAAAAAGATATAGTGGAATTAGAAAAGGTGCAGAGAAGAGTGACGAAAATGATAAAGGGGATGAGACGACTTCCCTATGAGGAAAGGCTAAAGCATCTAGGGCTCTTCAACTTGGAGAAAAGATGGCTGAAGGGAGATATGAGAGAGGTCTATAAAATAATGAGTGGAGTGGAGTGGAATGGGTAGACGTGAATCATTTTTTTATTCTTTCCAAAATACAAGGACTAGGGGGCATGCAATGAAGCTACAAAGTAGTAAATTTAAAATGAATCAGAGAAAATATTTCTTCACTCAACATGTAATTGCCAGAGAATGTAGTAAAAACAGTTAGCTTAGCAGGATTTTAAAAAAAGGTTTGGATAGCTTCCTAAAAGAAAAGTCCATAACCCATTATTAAAATGTACTTGGGGAAAATCCACTGCTTATTTCTAGGATAAGCAGCATAAAGTGTTTTGTACTTTTTCGGGATCTTGCTAGGTATTTTCCAGTCCACCTCTTTAACGCTGCTTTTGACTCCTAACCACTACTCACTTGCCCTGTACCCTTTTATCCCCACCTCTTTAATTCCCTTACCTCTTAGTTGTTCTGTCTGTTTGCCTGTCCTATTTAGATTGTGAGCTCTTTGAGCAGGGACTGTCTTTTCATGTATGGTGTACAGCACTGCGTATGCCTTGTAGCACTATAGAAGTGATAAGTAGTAGTAGTAGTAGTAGTAGTAGTAGTAGTAGTAGTAGTAGTAGTAGTAGTAGTATTTGTGACCTGGATTGGCCACTGTTGGAAAAAGGATGCTGGGCTTGATGGACCTTTGGTCTATCCCAGTATGGCAATACTTATGTACTTATGTAGGTATAAATAGACCTGACTAAACGCAACAGTTAGACACTTAAGTGACAGTATTGCATAAAGCGTCCATGTTCCTCCCATATGTAAGCCCCTTTGTAATTACATGCTAGAACACTTTAAATACAGTAGGTTTTCTCTGTTCTTGGACAGCTCACTATACATTATGAAGGGGTTTAGATGGGATCTGTGCCTGGTTCCCTTTATGTGAAGTCCACTGCACTAACCACTAGGCCACCCCTTTGCACTATTGGGATGTCTGTGTCGCCAGTTCACTAGGAATACTGCCAAACAGACCTCCCTATGACTTGTTTTTCTACATTTTTCTCCAGAGTATTTTTTTTTTAAATGGTACTTACAGATGGACGTGTTGAGCATGAAAACATCAAGCTCAAAGCCATAACTGAACCAGAAATTTACACATTTTCCTGGTTCGATTATGGCTTTGAGCTAGATTTTTTTTGAGACATTTCAGCAATTCAGACTTGGGACGTTTTGTCTATCATATCAAAAATGCCCCTCTAAGGGGGTCTTTTACCAAGCAGCGGTAGTGTTTTTAGCTTGCAGTAGAAATCAGCTGGGGGTAAGTGCTGAGACACCTATAGGAATATAATGGGTGTCTTGACATTTACCACCAGCTGATTTCTACCGCGAGCTTAGTAAAAGACCCCTTAGAGGGACATTTTTGATGAGACGTCTAAAGAGGCTGGGAAGAAAGTGAAGGACAGAAATGAAGGGAAATATGAAATACAGAATTCCGAAAGAAAACCAGAATGGGGCAGAAGGGAGATGGAGACCAGGCATACATAATGGAGTGGAAAAGTGGCCTAGTGGTTAGAGCATCGGTCTTGCAATCCAGAGGTGGCCAGTTCAAATCTCACTGCTGCTCCTTGTGATCTTGGGCAAGTCACTTAATCCTCCATTGCCTCAGGTACAAACAGATTGTGAGCCTTCCTGGGACAGAGAAATATCCAGTGTACCTGAATGTAACTCACCTTGAGCTACTACTGAAAAAGATGTGAGCAAAATCTAAATAAATAAATACAGGAAGGCAAGAGACTTGGGAAGACTGGAGGAAGAAAAAGATAGGAAGACAGAAAATGACTTGGAGGCGAAATTTGAAGAAGAGAGAGAAGAAAGGTGGAGAAAGAGGTACAGGCAGTGGAAAGGGAAACCAGATGAATCAAAGAAGGGTGAGGATAAAAGATTAGGTCAGAGAAGGCTAATAGGGCAGGAGAATGCTGCTTTGCTTCCTTCCCTCTCTCATTAGTCATGTGAAAGTGTGAGGAACACAGTGATCAAGGCAGTCCTGGCAATGCTTTGCTGTGCCGCCTGCCTGCCCTCCTTCCTGCTATGCAGCCCACTCTCCCGTATGCTGGGTAACTACAGCCAATGTCCACATCCTCTATGTGGAATCCAAGAACAATCTTCCCACCTGCTGTGACAATTCTGTTAATAAGGCAAGCAGTGCTGAGGCACATTAAGGTCTGTACATTCCACCTTGTCAAGAAAGGGGAAAGATCCCTGCCAAGGCTTTCAAAATACTGATGCATTGCTTTCATCCCCCAAACCTTCTGCTGATGTCCTGCTATGGCTGTTAAGGAGGGAAGACAAGCTGTAATAACTGAAGCAACAGGGAATGGAAATTAGCAGCAGGACTAGTCTAGAGAGGATCTGTTAGCTCAGGGAGTGGAGCTGCTTTTTATCACTTTGGTAAGAGTCCAGGGTTATAAGCACAAACCCTGAGAATCTCAAACAGTGGACGAACTCACAGCTCTGGAGAGACCTGCAGACAATATGGAAACCTCACATTGGACCTCGGCTAATTGAGGTTAAGCTACAAAGTTAAAACCTGTGATTACACTTCCATATCATGCAGGATCAAAGAGTCATGGTTTCCACACAGCACTGATGCTACATACACTGGGGTCAAGTAATCCTAGGATTCCAGCCAGAGCTACACAACAAAGGACGTTTGGGCTCCGCCCAGGGGTTTTAAACCCCTTTTGCTCTCCACCCTTCCCAGTGGGGTGCCTCTGAGTGGCAGGAACATGCCCACGCTCCCCGCTCGCACCCTGCTGGCACGAGTGCGCATGCCTGTCGGGGCACGGCGCTATGTTAGAAGCGGCTCCATGCACCCGGGGGGGCACTGCGCCTTGCTTTTTGCATTGTCTTTACTCTACCAGAAAGAAATACATCTGCCACCCCCTACCCTCCCTATTCTCTTACAGGCTGAAACAAACAAAGGAAATTGGATAAGATGGAACACAAGTACGCCACTTTTTCTGATAGGAGTTGCAACACACTCTCTGAGGTTCTGGCTGTGACTGGGCTCACAGATATTCTGGAGAGAAAGAAAGTGCGAAAACAATACAGAGAGATGAGAGAAGAGATAGAGAGAGGGAGAAAGGTAAAGGATGATAATGGCAAAAATGAAATTACCAGAGAAGGGGATAAAATGAGTGATACAGACCAGCTTATTTTCGAAAGAGAAAGACACCCATATTTCGACCCAAATCGGGAGATGGGCGTCTTTCTACCGTGTGCGACCAAATCGGTATAATCGAAAGCCGATTTTGGTCGTCTTCAACTGCACTCCGTCGCAGGAACGAACAAAGTTGATGAGGGCGTGTCAGAGGCGTGGCAAAGGCGGGACTGGGGTGTGGTTATCGGCCGAGAAGAGATGGGTGTCTTTAGCTGATAATCAAAACAAGAAGGGCGTTTTGGACGAGAATTTGGTCTACTTTATTTGGACCCTTTTTTTTCAGGTCCAAGTCCAAAAAAAGTGCCCCAACTGACCAGATGACCACCGGAGGGAATCGGGGATCACCTCCCCTGACTCCCCCAGTGGTCACTAACCCCCTCCCACCAAAAAAAACCCACTTTAAAACCTTTTTTTCCAGCCTCTATGCCAACCTCAAATGCTGTACCCATCTCCATGACAGCAGAATGTGTTCTATCCTGTGACAGCCTTTCCCTGGTTCTGATGTGGCTCTCGGGTGAGTGTGACACCTTTTCTGTTATGCGCACTGCAGGGTCACATCAGCAATGCATTGTGGTGGGTGTAGGGTATTGGGCTCCGTGATTCCAGTAGCTTATGTTAAATGCTCACGATGTTGGTAGTTGGTAGGCTCTACTCCCATGATGCTTTTCCCCCTGCTTACTGGGTCAGAGTGTGCCCTGTTTTGTTTCCGGTAGTCCATGAGGTAGTGGCCATTTTTGTAACACAGTTTTAGATCCCTTCCATGTGTTAGCCATGTTACAGAACTTAGGGCTAGATGCACTAAACCTTAACGACCCTCTAACAACCCTTTAACGAAGCAAATTCCTAACCGTTGCATGCATTAAAGGCCTTTTTCCTATGAAGCAAGCAGCTAACGAAAACGGAATGCAAATGAGAAACTACCATTGAAATGTGGACAATTCGGAATGCACTAACCATACCAACGATTGCAACGAATCATTTACCGTCAGAAATTTTACGTGAGCTCAGACCTGTCGTTAAGGCCTGAGCTGTCATCTCCCCGCTGCCCCCTGCACCATAAAAATCCAAGTTGGCATGTTTAAAAAGAAAAGTGAGATACAAACACAAACACATGGCTCTCCGCTCCCCCCTGCATCACTACAAAACTAAGCATACCTCAAAAAAGGATCGGGAGGGGGCAAAGGCGCTTGTCAGAGGCGTCCTGTATGGACGGCTTTCCCCGCTCCCCCCAGATCATACAGACACTGCTCCCCACTTCTCCCTGCAGCATAAAAATCCTGTCTCTCTCTCCTTCTCCCACAGCTTTGAAAATTAACACTCTCTGCTATCCCCTGAAGCCAATTTCCCAGTACTGTAAACAAGCTGCCCCTTCCCCCTCCCTTCTTGTTCCATCACAGTGAAAGAGGTCTTTTGTTACAAAAGGGAGTTTACGAGGGTCGTTCTTTTTAGAGTCATCTTCAACTGCACTCTCCTGCTAGGTCCGGGACCTGCAAGCCTTTATGCTCTCTGATCTAGCAGGAGAGCTAGATCCGATCCCCCCCTTGCACGCCCCAGTCTGACGTAAGCTACCTACGTTTGTGGCATGCTCAGAGCAGCCAGCATGCTTGGCTGCTCTGTGCATGCTTAAGGGGCAAATTAACGACGGGGATGATACATTGTACTTTTCAATACCGCACTGAACATTTCTGAGCTGTTTTTTTTGTGCATTCTTCGTTGTTTCAAATTCGTTAAGCACTTTTACGATTTAGATTTTTTAACGTTTGGTTGATGCATCTAGCCCTTAGTTCTTCCCTTGAATGTTGCTGAAAGAGGGCATTGTACAGCATTCTGCCAGCTCTGACCTACTGCTAATCTCAGTACCAGGAAGACTCTTTGCCAGTGAGGCACAACCTCTGATCTGCAGTTAACTGTGAGTAAACGTGCTTATTCAAATAAAGGACTTTTTCAAAGAGATTAGTCTTCAGGTGTCAACTGGTGTGCCAAGGTTATACAGCAGCAACAAGTCCTAGAGGCCTGTGTGTATGCAGGTCCCTGGAGCACTTTTAGTGGGTACCGCAGTGCACTTCAGGCAGGCGGACTCAGGCCCATCCCCCCCTACCTGTAACACTTGTGCTGGTAAATGGGAGGCCTCCAAAACCCACTGTACCCACATGTAGGTGCCCCATTCACCCCTAAGAGCTATGGTAGTGTTGTACATTTGTGGGTAGTGGGTTTCTGGGGGAGGGGGATTGGGGGGTGGGGGTTGGGGGCTCAGCACCCGTGGTAAGGGAGCTATGCATGTGGGAGCGTTTTCTGAAGTCCACCGCACTGACCTCTAGGGTGTCCAGTTGGTGTCCTGGCATGTCAGGGGGGTGAGTGTACTACGAATCCTGGCCCCTCCCACGACCAAATGGCTTGGATTAGGACGTTTCTGAGCTGGGCGTTTTTATTTTCCATTAACGCTAAAAAAAACAAATGCTCAGCTCACAAACGACTAAATCCATGGCATTTTGGTCCGTACAAACTGTATTTTCGAAACGAAAGATGGACACCCATTTTTTTCGAAAATACGGTCTGTCCTACCCCTTCACATACCCGTTCTCGGACATAGACGCCCATGGAGATGGGCATACGCGTTCGATTATGCCCCTCCACATAACATAAAAAGAGAGTGAAAGTAAAGCAAGGGAGAAGAGATAAATGAAGAAGGCCAAGGAGAGAGCATTCTGTGTAATGTTATTGCTCACAGCATACTAAGAGCAAGCTTTTTTCTTTTGGGACAAATGCATAAGCCATGAAGTCTACTCCTCTCTCCCTGTGGTACTTAATACCAGCAGAGCTGACTTTCTCCTTCATGACACTCATGGTTTCCAGTGGCCTCCTGAGTGGAAAACGGGTAGCAGGCAGAAGGCTTCATAGCAACACACATTTAAACCAGATGCCCAAAATATTGTAGAAATGTTTGTTTGTACCAGATGGTAACAAGTGAAAAAAACGCAACTGTTATTTGCATTATATGTGGCCATTCTTAGCCTGAATATATTCTGCTGAGCTTCAGAGGGGAAAAACGTGCATTGCATGTTCTCCTTCAAAAATTAGCAGCTGGAAAGTATGTGCATTAAAAGTGCTTTTATACTCTGCACAGAAAGATCTGTTTGGCAACTGTAAGAAATGCCTGAGGCTCTGTGCATTCAGGTTACTGTCTCTCCAGGACAGCTGGGGGAGTGGGAAGATTCTCCCGGGCCCAGCATTAAGCGTCGCTATGGGGTGGCACAAATGGCTTTGCCACCCCAGTTTTAAACACAAACCAGCATTAAGTTCTCCCCCGCTTGGTTCAGTATCTCTCTTATTTTTCCCTCCTCCCCTCGGCAGTGTTCCTGAAGGCTACTGGCAGCTTCAAAAAAGAAAGCAATCTGCCTCTGGCTGGACTCAAAAGTATTCCCTCTTCTTTGTCCCGCCTCCTCTGCCACAGCTTCCTGTGTCCACGCAGGTGGGACTCAGCAGAGGAAACACTTTGGAGGCCAGCCAGAGGCAAGTTGCTTCTTTTTTGATGCTGCCGGCAGCCTGCTGGAACACTGCTGAGGGGAGGAGGGATAGACGAAAGAGATATTGAACTGGGCGAGGGTTCAGTGGCAGCGGCAGTGGGCAGGCAGTGGGGTGGCAGCAGTGGGCAGGCAAGGGGGTGGTGGGGGAGTGCATTGTTTTCCATGGGCCTGGCTTTGTCTCTTGGCGACTCTATGTCTCTCCATAGGCTCCAGAAGGAGCCTTCGAGTGCAGAGCCAGGGATCCTCTTATGATCCAGGAGGGTAGAAGAGTCAGCACCAACTGAGAGATCCTGTCCTTTGGGCCTGAAAGAGAAAGACTATAGGTTCAGGTATCCCCTTCATGCTGCCTGGGAGGAGAGAGTGAGTTTGAGCATGGCAAAAGATCCCCTCTCAGTAGACCAGGAGGAGAAGTCCATGTGGGCTGAGGATTCTATTCCAGCTCCTGGAATAGATGAGTGGGGGAGAATAGTCTGTAAGGTCTAGACATTTTTAAAAATTACTTCTGTAATTTTTAATGGACTTGACTTGTTTGTATATGATTAAGGAGCACATCCTTCCTATACAGACATGATCACCGGGTAGCTCCTGTTGGCCAACAAACATGGCCCAGATGCCTCAGGAAGAGCAAATATCATAAGGGTCCTTTTACCAAACAGTGGTAAAAAGTGGCCTTAGCGCATGCTTTCGCAGGCCGTTCCCGCGTGCTAAGGTCATTTTTCTGGCATGTGAAAAATAGCTGAGTTTTCTATTTTTTGAATTAATGGCTATGCACTAATTTTCCCATTAGTATGTGACCATTAATGTGTGAGCCCCTACTGCCACCTATTTTGTAGGCGGTAAGGCCTCATGAGCTAACCACACGCTAATCAGGTAGCGCATAGCGATGTAGCTATGCAAATCGATTACCACAGCACACACCTACTTTCCATCCTGACCCGCCCCCAGCGCTAAAAAAATAGAATCTATTTTTTAGCATGTGAGAAGCGTGTGCAGATGCCAAAATTTCCTTGGGATGCTTGAGCATGCTCTGTGGTAAGATATTTTAAGCTACGGTAAGCACGTATTAGTGCTTACTGTAGCTTAGTAAAAGGACCCCATAGACTGAAAATACTGTTTTCTGGCAAAAGTAAAATATTTACAATAAAAGGTAACAAAACAAAAGTCTGTGGAGAGGCAGGGGAAACTTGGGAGGAGGAGAGAAACTGTGGGAATGGGGAAGGAGATATCAGATTAACCTGGGCCATGATCTTTTACAGTTTATTTCTTGATGGGAACTGAAGACTGGGCAGTAAAGAAGAACATGGGGGAGGAAGGGAGGGATGGCGAGAGAGAGGGGTTTGGTTACTGTGCCATTGTAATGGGGGTCATCTGGCTGTAACATTTGAGGGGTCAGTCAGGGACTCCATTTCTCTCTCTAATTCCACTCCAGCCCCATTGGATCCATAATGACCACTGCTTAAAAAATAGTTTCACTATGCTCCAGAGCATGACTCCTGTGAAGGAAGCACAGCAATCAGGAGGTTATTTGGGTTTGGAATGATATTATGACTTCCTTCAGTCTTCTAATTTTACCTTCTATCCCAACTTTTAACTTAATGCACCTTATTTACCTTTTGTTTTCCCCACCCATATTTCCTTTTTCCTAAATTTGAAATTCAGCAATACTTTCCTCTTCTATTTTCCTTCGCTCTTTTCATACCCTTTTCTTTGTCTTCCCTTGATAAAGATGTCCATTTTCTGTTTTATTGTAAATCACCTAGATATTTTATGATGATTTTGTGGTACATCAAGAAAGGCTAAAGAGGTTAGGGCTCTTCAGCTTGGAAAAGAGACGGCTGAGGGACAATATGATTGAGGTCTATAAAATCCTGAGTGTTGTGAAACAGGTAGAAGTGAATTGATTTTTCACTTGTTCAAAAATGTATTCTTTTATCTATTGGGATTTATTAACTGCCTATATGAAGAGATTCACCAAAGGCGGTGTACACAGGTACAGTTTAACATAAAACTTACAATTTTGTTAACAGCCTAAAAATAGTAAAATAACCAAGAATAAATATAAATACAATAAATGAGGTAAACTTGAAAACAGTAAATTGAAACCTAATAATATAACTACCGTGACACAGTATCAAAAATATACACATTTGACAGAACTGGAATTCAAAAATATCAGAGATATAATACAATGTTAGCATAATACTAATGATACACCTAATAAGCATGCATTAGAACATTCAACTAACATAGATATGATGCTAAAGATTTTCTACAATACAGCTAACCATATAGCTGAGGGACCAAGAGCAGATTTATAGTACAAAGACTAGGGGACACTCAATAAAATTACATGGAAATGCTTTTAAAACAATTAGGAAGGAATATTTCTTCACTCAAAGAACAGTTAAGCTCTGGAACTCGTTGATGTGGTAACAGTGGCTAATGTGTCTGGGTTTTAAAAAGGTTTGGACAAGTTCTTGAAGGAAAAGTCCGTAGTCTGTTATTGAGCTGTAGATGGGGGGAAGCTATTGCTTGCTCTGGGATTGGTAGCATGGAATGTTGCTATAATTGGGTGTTCAAGCTTTTTCAGCCAGTACTGTATCTGCTCGTGCAGCTAAGTAGTTGCTTTTTCATCCATATACTTTTTGTATATATTTGAGTCAACATTTGAGTTAGTATTTATTTGAGATTTAGTGATTTTTTGATAAATTATTATAAAGATGTTCAGTAAAGAAAATTAAAAAAATGTTTTATTGAAGGTTTTGGATCATGGATGCAAATGATTGATGACATACGGCAGGTTTGAGGATTTGGAATAGCTTTGCACTATAGGAGATACAATAGCCTAATCACTGATGGATATCTGATGTGTCTATATTCCTTCCCCTCCCTATTTTGAGTAGTATGATGGAAGTTTTCTAAGTATGCCACAGTAGGTGTTAGCTCCTGGTATCTATATAACTAATTGGGTTTCTGCCAGGTACTTGTGACCTGGATTGGCCACTGCTGGAAGCAGGATACTGGGCTAGATGGACCATTGGTCTGACCCAGTATGGCTATTCTTATGTTCTTTACCCTTGAACTACATTTTGGAGCTTATAGTTTTCTGGTCTTCATTTGCACGCTGGATTATAGTATGTGTCCCATACTGCTTTGAGATAGGGGCTTCCAAAATTAGGACTGGAAAAAAAATCTCTGTATATTGATGAGGAAGGGAAAGGTCATCTTATTACTCTACATTTTATCTAAAGAAGTCACTGAGTAAGTGACTGGATGTGATACTCTGGAGTTCCTGTAAAATACTGTTATGCAAATGAGGTTTGAAGGCTCTGTCAAGATGAACTAAAGTATCAATTGCTGAACCTCCAACAAGATAAATAAGAATCCCCAACAATACAGAGAATCTTGGATGAAAAGATTCTAGCATTCACTAATATCCAAAGTACAGCTCCAGGGCTTACTTTGAAGCAGTGATTTTGGATGAGAGTGTAGTATTGTATACAGTAAGACTGAATAAACACAGTTAATATCATGCCAAGTGGCATTAATAGCATCAAGAAAGCAATACTGCAGTACCACTAATCATTATCACAAACACTGTACTGCAGGATTAAGTTAAATACTGAGATGAAATACTGTATTGAGCTGTCTGAATAGAGCTACATAATGTTTGGACATAAAAGAGTATTGAACCTGGAGGCTATAGTAATTGACATCCAATTTGAAATCAGGCTGCTAACTTTTAATAGGAAGTACTATATATCCTGGAGGCATTTGAAAGGATTGAACTTTCATGATTCCCTCAAAAGGACTAGTGAAGTTATTGTAAATGCACCTGAAAATATAAAGTGATATATTACTTTGGGGGAGATTTTCATACTAATTCTAAAGGACCTTATTCACTAATGCACAGTAATGCTTATCAACATTCCCTAAATAATAGTCAATTGCTTGTTATATAGGTAAGTAACAATATATGGGGGAGAAAAAAATGCTCAAAAATCTCCATGCAATCAACCAAAAAACAGTGAAAAACCAACTCACTTGATAAAAATAAAAAATGGAATAATGGAGGAAAAAGACCTCAGTTGACTGTGGTATCAATCGAATGACCCTGTGTCAAGGTATCATAATATATGAACCGCAGTTCACAGTTTCTATCATTGGTCGAAAAAAACCTCCAAGAAAGCACAAAAACCATTTATTGTTAATATTTATAGAAGATATTTTTGTTAAATTTTGTTGAATTTAATTTGTGACATGATTAACTTTGATTAAATATGCTCTCACAAAAATAGCTTTCACTTGAAACATAGAAAAAGCATTGCTAAACAGCTGAACTTAGCTTAACGCAATCAGATGATCTCAGATAATCCCAACAGGGACCTGTTTCACTGCTCGGCTACCTCAGGGGATTAGATTTACTGCCAATTTAGCAACTCCATGCCTGCGGTAGTCCCAGAAGAGCGAGTGGTGAGCCCCTGTTGGGCTTACCGCCACACCATAAAAGGGCCCCTTAGTATGATATTCTGCACTTAATCGGCTATAAAGAACCCTAGAAAGATAGGACTGTGTTTTATGTGGTCCTATTTATGTGGTTATCTTAACCAGTTATGTGCCGACTCTACCACTGGAACGCTCCCAAAATAGCCGGTTGTAGCTTGAGTGGTAACCAGACACTTTCAGTGGCACTATCCAGTTAAATGCTGCTGAAAATGCCTGATTAGCCTCAAGCAGACGATAGAAATGACCAGAAGCCTCTCCTGGCTGTTGAAATAGTTTTGAATGTTGGGCCTATAAGAATATTGGCCTGTGTCAGAACTAAGGTCCATCATGCCCAATATAAAGCTCTTATCATTTCTCTTCTGCTGGAATTCTAAAACAATCCAACATATGAATAATATTTCAACAGTGGCAGTACATTAATACATCCCTCTACTCGACAACACAAAGGGTTAGATTGCTAAAGGTTCCTACATAGAAGCTATACAGTAGTGGAATCCCTCAAGCGAAGGGCGACGAAAATGATAGTGGGGATGGGACGACTTTCCTATGAAGAGAGGCTGAGAAGGCTAGGGCTTTTCAGCTTGGAGAAGAGACGGCTGAGGGGAGATATGATAGAAGTGTATAAAATAATGAGTGGAATGGATCGGGTGGATGTGAAGCGACTGTTCACGCTATCCAAAAATACTAGGACTAGAGGGCATGAGTTGAAGCTACAGTGTGGTAAATTTAAAACGAATCGGAGAAAATATTTCTTCACCCAACGTGTAATTAGACTCTGGAATTCGTTGCCGGAGAACATGGTACGGGCGGTTAGCTTGACGGAGTTTAAAAAGGGGTTAGATAGATTCCTAAAGGACAAGTCCATAGACCGCTATTAAATGGACTTGGAAAAATTCCGCATTTTTAGGTATAACTTGTCTGGAATGTTTTTACGTTTGGGGAGCGTGCCAGGTGCCCTTGACCTGGATTGGCCACTGTCGGTGACAGGATGCTGGGCTAGATGGACCTTTGGTCTTTCCCAGTATGGCACTACTTATGTACTTATGTACTTATGTAAGTCCCAACATTAAACACAAATAGAAATATAGAACTAACGACACTCACCAAACGCAAATAAGTGACCACAAATTAGCATAATGTGCAGACAAAAACTGAAATGAAGGTCCTGAGATGCTAGACTATACATGTATTTATTTAGTGCAACATTAAAAAAACAGAAATATTTCATGTGCATGTACTGTGGAAAATTCAACATAAAACAAGAAGAGATCCAAGATATATTCTCAAAAATAATAAATATCAAAACAGAAGTGAGCAGTTAGCTAAGTAATTTAGCCCAGAGGTTCCCAACCATAACCTTCAAAAAGTCCAGAGACACTCTAATACATACTAACCATTCGTCCTCAGCTCCTTCCCCTCAGTGCCAAGCTCTCTTTATCTTCTTTCTCTTTCTACTATCTACCCATGTCCTCCTGCTAGTAAGTCCCTACCAGGCTCTCTCACTCCCCTCCATGCCTCACAGCCTCTCTCTCCTCCCCCTGCCCCACAAGTTAGTCCCCTCAAACCAGTCTTTGTTTCCCTAACCAGTTTCTACCAGTCTCCCATTTCTCCCATTAGGTATTACTGACTAGCTGAGCTGAGCTACAAAGTGAATTGTCAGGGGCTACCCTTTTTCTGGACCTACTGCTAGCCTTAACAGTGCTATAAGGTCCGCCTCATGCCTGCTACCTGCTCAGTGCACCTCTATGGTCCTCTGATGGCTGACTCTGGCACTGATGTTGGTGTGGAAGGAGTGTGATTGAGGGGCAGGTAGCAGAAGCCAACAAACGCTATACTTTTGTTTTTCTTCCTTGAGTAGTGTGGGCTGTGCAGCAGTGGTGTCATAATCAGAAGAGCAGCTGGCCAGATGTGGCCACACATGGTAAAGCTGGCACCAATCCAGTCCTGCAGAGAAAGAAACACCAGTGGCCAGTGGCAAAGTTACAGACTCAGGACTAAATTTACCTGTGGGCAACTGAATGGCTGAGACCCCTTTATATAGGGGCCAGTGATAACTGACCAATTTGCCTATTGGTACAATTGAGCCTGTACCTCCCAATTGCACGGATGGAATTTTCTTCTTCTTACTCTACTTCTTTGGAGGTTTCCAGGTCATTCAGAACACCTCTTCTTCAGGATCACTTTGGATCTGTGGAGGCCGTTCCTTCCACACTGTCAGGTTTGTCAGGCACTGCGCATTCTTCATTCAACGGCATTGCACAGACACAACAGATTGAAGCATTTTGTCAGCATGACAGCACTGAACCATGGGCTTTCTTTTGCCAGGACTGCACTTCACCTCTGAGTCACCACAGTCTCCTACAGAATCTTCACGTCTCCCTCTGTGCTACACTATAGCTATCAGTGTCACTGTCCTGTAGATTATGAGTGGTTTAAGTGTTTCTGCAAGACATGTTTGAACTTTTACAGAAGGACCTTCCATCCAGTTGCGAGTTTGATATAAACTTGAACAGTTGCTAGACCTGCTGTTTCACTTTGAAAGCCACCCTTTACACCTTTAAAATGCTGTTTTTCTCTAAGGCTGTTGATTATTCATCTACTCTTCATTTATTTGTTTCTGTTCCATGCTATTTCTTATACCAAGGGGTCACTGTATTTTCTTGGTGAGATCATGCAGCCGCCCTCTGGTGTGATATTAAGTATTGGCATAGTAAGCTTGTTCATTAGTTAATTAGCACTATTATTACCTGTGCCCTCTGTTCCTTAAGTTTTAGTGGTGAATCTCATAGCTGTAGTATTTTGCCTCATATCAATATGTGTTAATATTTTGCAGCGTTATGAGGTAGAATCAAATCTCTTAATCTGTACTTTACAAAAACCCCTATTCTAGTTCCTTATGTTTATTCTTGATCTGTCTACCTGGATGGAGTGATTAACTGCACACCAGTAGCCAACTCGATGATGAAATAAATAATTGATAAATACAAGCAAGAAATTTAAAGAAGATTGGACAAAGAGAGAAACATTACCTTTGTCCTTGACCTCTGGATAATGCTGATCCTTATTTTCCACACTATAGTTTATTTGACATTTGCTATACTGCCTTTATATCAGGACAAGCAAAGCGGTTTACGCAACTTCATTACTTTAAAAAGCTGGGAAGAAAGGAACTACAATCCTTGATAGAAAAGAATGGAGAAAGAAGTATAATCATCCTGGCTAATCATTTTTATCACTTTTTACACAAAGTTTTCAACTACTAAGTGATTGCATAGATGCCCAAGGTTTTAATTCCAGATGCTTTCTCATTCAGAAAAGGACAGAAGCCTAACACCCAACACTAGATCTCAAAAATCTCGATCATTCCTTCTGAAAAACATTGACCATCATCCACTCATTTTTCCTCAGTTCAATGAAGGAGATTAATTCTATACTCTGGATCTCAACAATGCATATACAAATAATCCAATGCATTCTCATTGCATGAAGTACTGCAGGATTCCATTCAATCCAGCCTTTTCTACTCACAGTCTTCCTCTCTGGCTGGTCATTGACCCCTAGACTTCACAAACAAGGCTGTCTACTAGTCCTGTGCCTGGATGACTGGCTTCTGGTGGTACAGTCTGAGTCACAGATTTGAACTATTCCCAACAAAATAATCCTTCAGTCTCTATACCTTGGCAATATTCAGAAGCCCACCCTATATTCAACCAAACTCATTCAGTTTGTATGGGTAGTCTTAGATATTTTGAAAATCCAAAGCCTTTCTTCCAGAAGATAGGATCCAGGCTATGTTGACGCATGTTTGTGTCATTCAGTCACTGCCCAGTGTTGCAGCTGTGGAGTGGCATTTCAGAATATGGATGTCCAAGTCAGTATGTCATAAATAGACGTCCATCTCACATACCATAATCCCTCCAGTGGACAGCTGCTCAATCAAAGCATCTTCCTGTAATCTAGACATGCTAAGCACCAGGTTGAAATAACAACATCCATCTTTTTTAGATATGGACATCCCTGCCCCTTCTATGATTGGAGCTGGATGTCCATATTTTGGCTCCTCCCTAGTCCCACCCAAAATATACCTAGGCCATGTCCCCTTGCCATATGGACATACTGCAGTGTTAGATGTCCATATTCAGATGTTATATAATTGGGATTCGGATGATCATGCACTATGGATGTCTAAATGCCAGTTTTCAGATGTCCAAAATAAGAATAGAGATTCTAAAATAACCACCAGAGTGTACTTCCAATAGTGGGGCACAAAACATTTCTTCAGTTTGTTCCCATCTCTGTTTAATAATGAAGCATCTGCAGTGATGTCTCAATTTCCATTGAAATCATTAAGCCTAATTTTGTTCTTCAATATTTAACCCCATCCCCCCCCCCCCCCCCCCAGCTACACTTGGTATAATAGATGTGGTCTCACAAGCCTGGCTTAGCTGTTGGCATACCTTTTGTAACAAGGTAGCTACAGTTAGTCTTTATTACAGATGCGTCGAGTTAGGAGTTCATCTTCACAAAAGGTATATTGTCAAGATGCAAGATGACTCCCATTTCTTTACAGAATATGTCTTTCACCACACTGCACAGCTTTAGATCAATTTGTTCCCATTAACAAATAACTACTGCTTTCTGACACTACAGGCTGCTCTATACAATCCTATATAATAATTCTCACCACCACCGTTCTAATGTGGGACTGCCTGTGTCCGTGGCTTCTGGGGTTGCTGAGCTAGGCTCTGTAGCCAGGATGACGTCACTAACAGCTGATTCCCAGGCAGGGGGAGGAGTATTCCCTACTCCTCCCCCTGCCTGGGAATCAGCTGTCAGTGCGCCGCTCCCTGCCACTTCGGAGCAAGTGGCAGGGAGCAGCGCATCAAAAAACTACAAGCCCAGCACCACAGAACCCCCCCCCCCCCCTCGGCGCATCACCTAATCCTCCCCTGGCACATCAAACACCCCCTCCCCCCCAAGCACATCAAACACCCCCTCCCCCACCCGAAGCACATCAACACCCCCCTCCTGGCTCATCAAACCCCATTGCCACCCACAGATGCCAGTAGTAACACTGTCCGGCCGCTGCTGCTTCTCCTGTTGAGCAGCAGCGGCCGCTACAAAAAGAAAAGAAGCGATAAATGTTTTTAAACCCAGCCCAAATCATTCGCAAATGCCTAAGTCTTACAACGCAGTCTCTGCAGCCGCTCCTTCTTTCGCCTCCATGTCACTGCCCCTGGAGTAAGACCCCAGAGGAGCGCAGTGACGTGACAGGTGAGAGGAGGAGCGGCTGCAGAGACTGCGTTGTAAGACTTGGGCATTTGCGAATGATTTGGGCTGGGTTTAAAAACATTTATCGCTTCTTTTCTTTTTGTAGCGGCCGCTGCTGCTCAACAGGGGAAGTAGCAGCGGCCAGACACTGTTACCACTGGCAGCTACGGGTGGCGAGGGGGTTTGATGCGCCGGGGGAGGGGAGGGTCGCTGGACATGGGGGGGAGAAGGGAAGGGTCGCTGGACATGGGGGGGAGAAGGGAAGGGTCGCTGGACATGGGTAGCTGCAGGGGGGCAGGGGAGAGGAGGGTCGCTGGACATGGATGGCTGGAGGCGGGGCAGGAGAGGGGGTCCTGAGACCAGAGAGGTGGGGTTGGGGAGCGAGAGGGGGGGTGGAGGCTCACACTCACTCACTCACTCACTCACTCACTGTCTCTCACATACACTCTCTCTGACACACTCCCTATCTATCACATTCTATCTCTCTGTCACACACACACAGTCTCACACACACAGACACTCTGTCTCTCACACACTCTCTCTCAGGCAAACACACACACACACACACGCTGTATCTGTCTCTCTCTCTCATTCTCTCTATGACACACACACTCCATCTCTCACACCCACTCTCTCTCAAACATACACACTCCGAGGAAAACCTTGCTAGCGCCCGTTTCATTTGTGTCAGAAATGGGCCTTTTTTACTAGTATATTAATATAATATAACTAAATAGCCCTAAACTTGCAAGTCACCCACGTGTGCTTGAATCAGTCCTGCTTGTCGATGGAACAGGGGCTTAGCCAGACAACAGATTTTGGGTGGACCTAGGCAAGAAGTGGGTGGGTACCAAGTGTTCTCCCCTCAAAACAAAAAAATATCTGTTTGTGGAAAAACACTTCTTTCCACCTTGGCAGTCTGCAGCAGGAATGCGTTAAAAACTGAGCATGTACAGGTGCCAGCATCATGGAGAGTAGCATTTTCATTACCATCAGGGAGAAGTCTTCAGTTGGCGGAGCTTGAGATCCCCACTAGCTACAGGTAAACGTATGCTACTGTTGGGTAGGCCTGAGTCCTAAGTCCACCCAGGCCCACCTGTGGCTATGCCACTGTGATGGAAAATCAATTTTGCTTACCTGTTACATACATTTTCCAAAGAAAGTAGAATTGATAAGGCACACAATCCTTCCCACCTCCACGAAAGTTGTTTTTCTTCAAATAGCTTTAGAACTAGCTGAGGAGACCTCTGCATGTGGGAAGGGCCACACATGCTGAGAACCTTACACTAAGTGGGCAATTCTACAAATGAACACCTCCATTTACACGCCCCAATGCCATATAGTGAGATCCTATTCTATAACAGCATCTGGGTGGACATTAATTAATTAGTTTCCAATTCTCCTCTTCAACTGGCCTTTGCACTACAGTCCTATTTTGAAGACTGTAGTTCCTTTCTGGTCCCTAATGATTTTAATTGTAAATTGCTTGATTGCCCAAGAAACGAAATAAATGAGAAACAATTGTAGCCCAGTATTAACATGCTTAATATTTATGCAGAACAGTTACATCAGCCTTAGACCTGGCGTAACTGCAGTCATGTAAATATGGCAGAGATGCGTAGAACTTACAATATTCTCTAAGTTTTGCATGTAGATGGCAGCCACGCCCATCCCCTCTGCTCCTCTCATCTGAATGCCCCCTCGTATTTACAGAACACAGCTTAGTGGCTTTGCACTATTTTTGCGTGTTCAGTGTCAGTATTCTGTACAGTTAAGTGCATGAGTGGTGTATAGCATTGCCCTTCATGCTCTCAGCTCTGGGACAGCAGCTCTTTAAGAACATAAGAATAGCCATACTGGGTCAGACCAACAGTGGCCAAAACTAGTTTCAAAGTTTATTTTAGATTTCCTACCCCGACCTTCAGGAACCTTCAGGGTGGCGTACAATTCTATAAAAAGTACAAAAAAGAAGAATGAGAAAAAAATATATACAACAAGAGGAAAGAAAGACCGAAAGGGGAGAAAAATGTGGAAAGGGAAGGGAAGAACTACCAAATGTGATAGGATAGTGGGTGGGAGAGAACATGAGATGGGGTGCTCTGCATGGATAAGGACTCATCATGGACTGGAATTAAAGAAGGGGGGAAAAGGGGGGGGGGGAAATCATTAGCCGAAAAGCGTCAATAAATATGTTTTAAGGTCTACTTTAAAAGTGATTAGTGAGGTGAGGGAATGGAGAGACCTCAGGAGGGCATTCCAGAGTTAAGGGCCTTGAACGGAAAAGATTGAGTGTCTCATGTACTCATGGATAATCATACAGTAGCTGGGGACAGTGAGTTGGTTCAGGGTAAAGGATCTAAGAGTTCTAGCTTGACTCTATGGAATCAAAAGACATGAGAGGTAAGGACACAAGTACCTGACAGAATCCCAAATAGTAACAAGATTCATGCTACTTATCCCAGGGACTAGCAGTGGCTTTCCCCATGTCTATTTCAATAGCAGACTGTGGACTTTTCCTCCAGGAACTTTGTCCAAACTTTTTTTTAAACCCAGATACACTAACTGCTGATACCACATCCTCTGGCAACGAGATCCAGAGCTTAACTATTCATTGAGTGAAAAAAATATTTCCTCCTATTTGTTTTAAAAATATTACCATGTAACTTCATTGAGTGTCCCTTATTCTTTGTACTTTTTGAATGAATAAAAAATTGATTTACTTTTACCATTCTGCACCACTCAGGATTTTGTAGACCTCAATCATATCCCCCCTCAGTCATCTCTTTTCCAAGCTGAAGAGCCCTAACCTCTTTAGCCTTTCCTATTGTGAGAGGAGTCTCATTCCCTTTGTCATTTTGGTTGCCCTTCTTTGATTCTTTTCTAAATCCTCTATATCTTTTTTTGAGATATGGTGACCAGAATTGAACACAATACTCAATTTGAGGTCATACCATGAAGCAATATGCAGACATCATAATATTCTTTGTCTTATTTTTCATCCCTTTCCTAACAATTCCTAGCATCCAGTTTGCTTTAGCATCAGGTAACTGTGATTCAGAGTATTTTCTCCAATATGCATTACTTTGCATTTGTTCACATCAAATTTCATCTGCCATTTGCAAGCCCAATCTTCCAGTTTCTTATGGTCTTCCTGCAATTTTTCACAGTCCGCGTGTGTTTTAAAAACTTTCAATAGTTATATGTTACTGTTTTCTACAAATTTAACCATCTCACTCGTCTTTCCGATTTCCAGATCATTTATAGATATGTTAAATAGCATTGATCTCAGTACAGATCCTCTATCGAATGATGTCATCCACTGCTGCAAAATTTAAAAATAAAAACAATGAAAAAAGTAGTTTCTACAGTCATGTAACACTGAGGTTTATAACTGGTTACACAGAAGTGGTCAATCAGCACTAATGATGGTTCCTCTCCAGAATCACTAAAATGACTTTAACCATCAGTCAATATGGAAAAAAAAAAGGTTGGATCAATAGGAAGACTCTTTGCAGCATAAGGCCAAGAGGTGTAACCAAGCAGAGGTGACACAGATGCTAATTATCAGTATGTTTTGGTCACACCTCTTCCTTACTAATTAACAACTTTGATATTTTCTACCAGTTTTCAGGTTAGCAACATATCAATGAGAAGTTGTGAGAAGTTTGCAGATGCAAATAAAAGAAGATGAAAAAAATAATAGGTTTAAATTATTTGTTTTTTTTTAAATGATAGAGTAAATAATGTCTTCTAACATGATGACCCCTCTACTATACTGTCTCTTATTTTTATTTTGCTTCTTTTAGTCACGCAAGGAGCAGTTCCAAACATTTTTCCTTTCCCCCTGTGAACAAAATTGGTTGTGATAACAGAGTTTTCCTTGCTCTGCTCTGGGTCATTTCACCACAAGCATTTGGTTACACAAATGAATCTTATGTGATGAAGGTAAAAATCAATGGACATATAGCTTCTGGAAGTCAGGCTAATTGCTGCTTTTTTACTTCTCTAACCAAGGCTTCTGGCTGTTTACTTCTCCATACTTCCTGGAGACATCAAACTATTAATCCTAGCTCATCTCTGTCTGGCCTTCTGGTGAACTCCTATATTTGTTATCTGATTTCAATGAGTACTAACTTACTGAAAAGTTCTTGAGCTGCAGATGTGCAACCTGGAGAAATTTCTCCAGCTCAGTATTGAGTGCCATAAAGATAAATTATTTGGACATGCTGTTAATCTCTGTCTCACATGAGGTTGCAGTTAGCATCAGTGGCTGGAAGGTGTCAGTACAACAAATTAATCAGAGGATGAATCTACGGGCAACTCCATAAACTGTCAGTATCATCAGTTCTTGTTGAAGACCGTTATCCTTGGTAGTTTCTGCCTCCTACAGTTCCTATGCGAGAAACACAATTTTAAAAATAATTCAAAAGCCTTGGAGAAGGTGTTGGAAAAACTTCACTTTCAATATTCATTATTATGAGAAAATCATGAAAGGTAATGTTATAATCTAGATGCTCACATTTACATGATCCTTGTATTGTTAAACGTTTGCAATGCTAGACTTACACACATAGAAGTGCCAGAAGGGTGTCTAAGCGCTATTTTACAACTTCACGAATAACTTAGGGCTCTTTTACTAAGATGTGTTATGCGTTAATGTTGATATTGTAGTGTAGCATACTATGCCATACTATGTATTGTTGTTTGAATATTTTTACTGCTGTAATTGACTTTGGCTTATGTTTGACTTAAGTTTGCTGAATACCGCCTTGAGTGAATTCCTTCAAAAAGGTGGTAAATAAATCCTAATAAATAAATAAATATGCACCTAACACAAGAAAAAATGGAGTACTGTGAGACGTGGTAAAGTTGGTAATTTGAGCATCCACTAATTTAGATTATTGCAATGTCATTTATGTTTGATGTAATACAATTATTTGTCATAAGCTTTAGACATTGCAAAATACTGCAGCAAGGTTTATTTGTAGGACTTCTAGGTTCGAGAGTGCTACTCTATTAGTACATACCCTCCATTGGTTGCCATTGGAGGCCTGTTCCATCTTTAAATTATGTTGCTTGGCCTATGTAATTCTTTATGGTATGGCCCCACAATATATGATCTCATTAATCATTTTTCATGAAAAAAATTATGCAGTCAACTCTAGGCATTTCCTGATGTGTCAGTTTCCCTCCTCTTATAAGGTGGTCTATAAATCCGAATTGAAACTGACCTTTCCTTATCAAACAACCAAATGGTGGAATATGCTTCCCTTAAATGTTTATTATCAATCCAATTATTTATTGTTTAGAAAACAACTTAAAACTTGGCGTTTTCACAAATTTCTTCTAACGTAATTGCTGTTAGTATTAAGCTGTAATTCATAGGAAAATGTCTCTGTCTTTCTTTAGCGATTGTGAGCGGCACTGATCTGAAGTTTTGGTATGCGTAGCATATAAGCATCAATTGTATTGTATTATATCGTGCTAATTTCTTATATTTTGGGGGGAAGGGACATGTCAGGAACAGAGAGCGGGCATTCCTGTGCTCACTAGCTAGCGCATCTACCTTACCACATACAAACTAGTTAGTGCACAGATAGTGTAGGAGCCCTTACTGCCTACAAAATAGGTGGCGGTGAGTGTTGCCATGGTAATAGTACCATAGGAATGTTATTTGAACGTTCTAATGCATGCTTATTAGATATGCCATCACTATTATGCTAACATCGTATTATATCTCTCTTATTGAATTTCAGTGCTGTTAAATGTGTATATTTTTGATCCTGTTTTGTGGTAGTCTTATTATTAGGCTTCAATTTGCTGTTTTCAAGTTTTCCTCTTTCATTGTATTTATGTTTATACTTGTATATTTTTACTATTGTTATGCTGTTAACAAAATTGTAAGTTTGATGTTAAACTGTACCTATAGTACACTGCCTTGGGTGAATCTCTTCATAAAGGCGGTTAATACATCTAAATAAATAAATAAATACATAACAAATGGCCGCTCACCAATGGCAACATTATTGCATTTAAGGGAGGCGCTATCTTAGTTGGTAACAGGAGTTGTACAGAGATCGATCGAGCATTTGGAATGCAATTTTGCCAGTAAACCCTAATGCAGTTGGACGAAATGGTGGCCAACATTGGTTTCTGGCAATTGAAGACAGCTCGGAAACTTTACATCTCAAATGGACATTGAAATATAGCAGTCTAAAGCTGCTGAAAAGCTAAGTAAATTATATTCACGATTGCTATCTTGCTTTTTGTACTTTACTAAATGAATGGAAAGCAAGTTAACTGCCAGTGGAAGGTTTTTTATGCCGATGATGAATGGTTGAGCTATTATATGGCGTACTACCTTTTAAAAGGAGAAGTTCCCTAGAAGCTCTTTGAGGCTTTTTTCTTCCCTGTCAGTTTATATACAGTATGATGATTTCTATTTTCTGAGAACAATAATTTTTGGGATGTTAGTAGGCAGCTATTAGTTCTCACCTCACGATATTGTGTAGTTAACATTATTGTATGGCCATTAATGTGAAAAAATAGAAAACTGGGGGTTTTACAGCCATGGTACAAATAGCCTTAGCACGTGGGAAAGAAGATCTAGATTTACCACAGCTTAAAAGGACCCCTTAGCAGATCAAAGAACAAAAATATATATATGGATAGAGCATGGATTGCATATTGGTGGAGGCTTCCACTCAGTGGCATAGCTACAGGGGGCCTTGGGGGCCTGGACCCCCCCAAATAGGGTCTGGGGCCGCTGGTGTGGCTGGCAGTGGTCCTCAAACTCGTCAACTGAAGCCTTTCTCTAGCGCTGTTCTCTGCACATTCCCTGCTCTGCTTCCTCTCACGTCATGTGCATGTTTGGTTTTAGTGAAACTGAGCATGAATGTGACATGAGAGGAAGCATGGCAAGCAATGCGCAGAGAACAGCGCTGGAGAAAGGCTTCAGCTGGCGGGGGTTGGGGACCCCCACTAGCCAAGGTATGTGAGGTTGTGGCATGGAGGCAGACCATACTGTGCCCCCATACTTTGTGCTCTGGACCCCTCAAATGTTGAAGTCTGGCTACACACATGCTTCCACGCACATGAATAACTTACAGAATTTTGTAAGGTGCACTCGTTCCTGCTGCATTTACATGCCTTTAATTATGTCAGGTCTATGGCTGGTAGAACTGCATGTGTGTAAATGTTAGGTGCACTGATACCAGGTTACACTAATATGTTATAATGGTATCTGGGTGCCCATATACCATTATAGAGTAGGCTCCCACTGTGTGTTTTCAGGGCACCTAAATAGACGTGCCCAGTTTAAAAATTGCCCCATGGGATATATTAACCATATGCATTATGGAACATTTCTTTCACTTTCCAAGTTGATTTTAATGGATTTTTGTTCTAGTTCTATATAATGCACTGTGTGCCAGGAACACTTCCCTCTTTCTGAGGCCAATTTTTTCCTTTCTTTATCTTGTCACCATCTATGACCTTACTTCATTTTGCTGCAGAGAGCAGTCTCTGTCTCTCTCTTTCTCTCGGCACTCTTTGTATTCCTCTTGTTGGAGAAAATGAACGTAATTGGGTGAACCCTGAAATTCTTCACCTTTTAGAAGATTACATTTATTACATAATGTTATGCTTCCCCAGCTAAGCAGTCCTCGCCACCGAAAGCTGTTGGCTTGGCATTGTCTGGAAATAGCAAAAGCTGTTTGAAATGTAACTTTCTACACTGATTTATTGCAGAATACATAAAAGTTCTCTCTGCACCAGGAAGAAAGGCAAATAGAATAAAAGTCTAAACTTTTCCAAGGCATAAAGCTCTAGTGCACTCATAAATCCCCAGCTAGGCCTAATGGAGGTTTGAACTTTCAAAAGCCTTAAACTCAAAATGTATATAGCAAGTAGAAAATGGGAAAGAGAAATCCATATTATGTGAGTTCATGGTACTGCAGGGAATGGAAGCATGGGATTCCTGTCAGGCTTGGAGTTCTGCCAGTATCATGTAGTCACTTCTGAGGCAATGGGTTTTCTAAATGAAATGCACAGGTCAGAGTCCCACACACAGCTATAAGTGGATTTTGCTTCCCTATATGCAGAGTTTTTTTTTTGCTTTTTAACATAAATATTTCCCTGGCATCAGTGATACTAGTGATACTCAAGCCTTTTGTAAGAAGCACAGTGCAGGCAGAAACTGCTGAGCTAAGTCATGTACACTCATACAGTGCAAACAAAATGTATACTGCATCAGAGATGCATACATAATAGCACATGTGGAATACAGGGATAGTACAAAGTTTATGGCTGCCTGAGTGGTTTTAAAAGATAGCATCCCTTGCCCATGATGCAAAGCTCCTTGGTGATGGCCCTGTTCTGCACACACCAGTGCTGATAACAACTTCTTCCTTCCAGTCCCCTCTGGTGGTGTGTGATGCATCTCATCTCCCTCTGTGCCTCCCCCCACTTCCCTCAGCTGCGGATGCATCCTTCCAGATGGTAGAATGTGGTGACTTGGAGCCACCCTCTGCTCACAGTCCCTGTGGTAATGTGGACCTGCCACCTTCCCCAGAGCTGGATTAAGTTCAACTGATGCCCTAAGCACAGCTCAACAATGGTGCCCCTTGGCCCTTCCATTGCTTAACCGGTAAGACATTAAGAGGCAGATGCAGCAACCAAACGTAAAAAAATCTAAATCGTTAAAGTCCCTAACAATTTTAAAATAACGAAAAATGCACCAAAAAAAAAAGTCACACATGCTGAGATCGGTAGTGAAACGTACAATGTATCAAAGAATCACAATACACATCGTTAATCGGCCCCCAAATCATGCGCAGAGCAGCCAAGCGTTATGTTAGCTGCTCTGCGCATGCCACAAACAGTCAAAACACAGTCAAATCGCAAGCACATGGCTCCAAAATAAAAACAAAAATAAAAAAAAAGGGTCGGGAGGGGGCAAGGGCGCTCATCAGGAGCGTCCTGTACAGATGGCCTTGCCCCCCCCCGCTGCTCCCCACTTTCCGCCGCTCCCCCCACCCCGAAAAAGCAAAATTCTAGCAGCCCCTGCCCCCTCCCCACTTTCCGCCGCTCCCCCCACCCCGAAAAAGCAAACTTCTAGAAGCCCCTGCCCCCCTCCCTTCCTCACTACTCTCTCACCTCAGCTCCGTCTCCCGACATCCTCCATCCGTGCCCCGCCCCCTTTTGGGGTCGTCGCCGCCATTCCCCTCCTCCATCGGGCCCCCCTTCCTCTTACCGGGCCCGTGCAGCGCCTCTCTCCTCTGTCCGAAGGCGCTGCACGGGCAAGAAGAAAGCTGAATCAGCTGATGCCTGCCTTCGCCTAGCTTCGATAGAGCGTCTTTCTCCTCCTGGGCCCGCCCCTGTCTGACGTCAGTAACCTACGTAGGTTACTGACGTCAGACAGGGGCGGGCGCAGCAGAAGAAAGACGCGCCATCGCGAAGGCAGGCATCAGCTGATTCAGCTTTCTTCTTGCCCGTGCAGCGCCTTCGGACAGAGGAGAGAGGCGCTGCACGGGCCCGGTAAGAGGAAGGGGGGCCCGATGGAGGAGGGGAATGGCGGCGACGACCCCAAAAGGGGGCGGGGCACGGATGGAGGATGTCGGGAGGCGGAGCTGAGGTGAGAGAGTAGTGAGGAAGGGAGGGGGGCAGGGGCTTCTAGAAGTTTGCTTTTTCGGGGTGGGGGAGCGGCGGAAAGTGGGGAGCAGCGGGGGGGGGGGGGGGGGCAAGGCCGTCCGTACAGGACGCTCCTGATGAGCGCCCTTGCCCCCTCCCGATCCTTTTTTTATTTTTATTTTTTTATGTGTTTTCTGAGGTCCTTTGGACCAATCACAGTGCTTTTAGCTCTGCTAATGCGCTGGGATTGGCTCAAAGTTTGTTTATTTTTTCACTTAACACTTTTTCCTGCCACGGAGCTGTCCTAACGAGAGGTCCAGACCTCTCGTTAGTTTTCCTGCCTTTTTCCTGCGTAAAGGCAATCGGAAAAGGTTAGTGCATGTCGTTTCAATGGGGTTTTCACACTAATTGCTCATCTCCATTCCGTTTTCGTTAGCTGCTACTGTCGTCGGAAAATAGGCTTAAGTGCATGGAAAGGATAGGAAATTCTTCCCTGAGGGCTCATTTAACGATGAAAAACGTTTAGTGCATCTACCTCTAAGACTCTAAGGGGCCTTTTTACTAAGCTGTGTAAGTGTCTATGCGTGCCCAACGCATGCCAAAATGGAGTTGCCAGCTGACTACCGCATGGCTCTTGCGGTAATTCCATTGTTGGCGCACATCTGATACGCATGTCTGAAAAATATTTTTTATTTTCGGGCGCGCATAATGGACGCACGTCAAGTGGCATTTGGCATGCGTAGATCATTACCACCCGGTTACCGCTAGGTCAATAGCTGGCGATAAGGTCTCAGACCCAAAATGGACACACGGCAATTTTCTTTTTGCCACACGTCCATTTTCGGCAGAAATTTTAAAAAGGCCTTTTTTACAGGCTCACTAAAAAAATGGATTGACGCACACTCAAAACCCACGCCTACACTACGGCAAGCCATTTTTTAGCATGCCTTTGTAAAAGGACCCCTAAGTGCTGAAAAATATTATTATTGTATGAAAGAAAACATCATATATATTTATAATGATTAGAAAAACACTGAAATTCATGTTCAATAATGGATGGGGCAGACAGCAATGAAAGAGTTAAGGACATGATAGGTAGGGGAAAAACTCTGTGGTGCCCCCCTTCACTTGATGCCCTAAGCATGTGCTTATTTTGATTAATGGTTAATCAAAGGCTGCGTTCCCATACTCTGGGGCTGATGCAGAAATCTTCTGTGGCAGAAGTGGGTGATTAATGAGCAATCTATGCACTTGATATATGGGGCATACACAGATAACAACCTTTTGGGGTGTTATTGGGGAACCTGACAGTATAAATTACTAAAGGAATGAGACTCTTGCCACGTTCTAGCATTAGACAGTGGAGTGTCAGAAGCAAATGTTCCTTCTTATCTCCAGATCCCCACAACCAAGTATTATAAAAAATAGAGTGTTTATTTATTTACAATAGCAGCAAAGATAATGTGCAACGAAGGTAAGAATACAAACAATGAAACTGTTATCATATAAACAGCTCAGAGTAAATACACTTTACCCTAGATGGAGTTCTAATTCAGTCAGGCTACACTATTACCACATACTACACAAGAAACTATACATGACAACTAAACAACCTTATGCAGATGTCCAGCAGGTGGCAGACTGTTCCTCAGATGGTCAGTCAGATGGACAGCAGGGTTGCTCTTCAGATGGAATGTCAACATACCAGGAACCTTTGTATCAGATATGAGCCCCTTTTATACAGTAATCATGAGCTGCAGCTAGGCTAATGACATGCATTCTGGCCTTGTTGGTGATGCACATAAAACTTTGTTTATCCCCAAACATTGTGGCTTCGAGGGCCACATGAATGTCTCACTGGGACCACATTGGTCACCTTGACAAGGTTTCATAAACAATGTGCAATTTTGCCAGCCACTCCAGCTGCATGGAAGATTCCAAGAGTCCTTGGCTGGTCTGGCTATGACGTCAGTGCTGATAACAAAATTGTTATTCTGATACATTAGCATCCTTGGCAGCATTCTTTTGTCTGTATGCGAGGTTGAGGCTCTTTAAGCAATAGGCTTTAGCAGTAAAAGATGAAAAGTCAGGGCCTGTCTTTTAAAGCCAGGTTGTTAATGCTGGATATTGCCATGCATTACAATCCTGGATGTCTGTGTTATATATGAACACACATAGTGCTTCATAATGCCTCATAGTGCTGGTTTTGCTCTTACAGATACTGGCTGCACTGTGCAGATAGGGGTTCAGTGCTGCCTAATCGTTGGGCCAACCATGAGTGCAGAGCACCAGAAAAGTGCACATCAAGGTACAGTTGGAAAATATACTCTGGGGAAGGAATGCCCATGTAAAACTGAGAATCCCACACCTTCCAATGCAAGTGCTACATAGAAATATAGAAAAGTATAGGCAGATAAAGACCATATGGCTTATCCAGTCTGTCCATCCATGCCATCTATTCTCCTTGTAACTCCCTTAGAGATCCTTTGTACTTGTCCCAGGCTCTCTTGAATTCAGATACTGTTTTCATCTCCACTGTTACAAGGGACCTGGAGAGGAACCAGGAAAACAGGGCCAAGGAGAACTGGAGAGTTGAGGTTCAGTAGGGGATGAGGGAGAAATTGAAATTCGATGTCAGTCATATAATGAAGAGGAATTGTTAAATCCCTCTGAAGCTGAAAATAGTAGCCTTGAAGAGTGTGAGCAATGAATATTTGGCTAAGGATAATTATCTGTTGAACAAAATGTCCTAGCAAAGTCCTTGAAACCTAAGACATAAAGGAAACTGAGCAAAGTGTGTGTGGCTTAGCCAAAGAAGGATGTGTGTGGGCCAGAAAGACATGGTTAGGGTTGCCAGCTAGATCTAGATGTGCCCGAGAGGGTTGATCCAGTCCTTAACTTACCCCAAAGCATGTAGGGACTTGTAACCTTGCTTTTCTTAGGGAATCCAGTGGATAAATCAGAACCATAAGGCCCTGCATGCAATGGAGTAATCCCAGGACTAGATCAACCCCGTCGGGCAAATCTGGATCTAGTTGGCAACCCTAGATATGGTGTACTTGTTAATGTAACAGAAAGGGACCGAGAAAGTAAAAATGTGTTGCTTGCCAATTATCTTATCATGCCAAGGAATGTATCTGTATCCTGAAAATTTCCAATAAAAACAGCTCAGCTGAAATAGGGATTAGAGGCCTTTGTAGCAAAGCTGCTGCATTTGCAGCTGCATGACCTGCCCCTCCCCGATATTCAGCCAGAGGTGGTCATTGTTTTTAAAATGCTGATTGTTGTTGGCTGAAGTATCCCCTGATATTCAATGCCAGGCCATGTCTGGGCACCTGCACTGAATATCAGGGGATAATTTTGGGTGGGCTGGGTGCCCAGCACTTATGCGGGCCCGGCCGATATTCAGCTGGGGCTTGCACAAAAGTTATGCGGCTCCAGCCAAAACATTTTTGGCTTTTTTTAAAGGATTAAAGCCCTCTTGTTCCTGCCCCTTGTGGCACTTCTCTAAAATGACTTCTGTCCCCGATGACCCTGCTGGACCATCAGGGATACAGGTAGGCCTGGGGGGGAGGGCCTGCCTGCATGGTTGGGGAGCGGGGGGGGGGGGGGGGTCTTCCACGGGGTGTCTTGATGGGCTGGGAGGGGGAGTAAAAGGACACCGAAGTAACTTACATATTTGAACCATCATTTTAAAAAAGCGTCATTCTTTAACTGGTAACCAGTATAGTTCTTTAAGTATAGGCCGGGTGCTATCTCATCTACTTTTTCCCATAAGAAATCCTGCTGCCATATTCTGAAAGCATTAGAGGACCTGATCAATCGGGTAAAGATAATTACTTCTCCTAGAAGGGGGCGGGGAACATAAAACTTTCACTGACAAGCTCTCCTGCGGCTTTCTTTAAAGCAAACATTCATTTTGCACTGATTTCCCCCAATGAATTTAAGGCTTGTAAAAAGGAATCAGATTGACAATACAGCTGATATCTATTTTAGAGAGGGGGTTCTGGCATTCAGTAGCATTGCCAGCCACATCATGCTGCCCCTCCATGGAGTCTCAGCCCTGCTCTGGAAGGACCTTGCTGAGAGGTTGGTTTAGTTTCAGATAATTATTTTCCTCTTTTTAAAAAAAATTATCTTCAGATTTTTTCTAATGGTGCCAGTTAGCGCCAGCTGTGCCGATGTTTTTAGTAATGTGGGCACCTGTCCACAGAGAGCTAGATTGAAATCATCATCTCATTTTGTGGAGGCTGTTGAACAGCCATCAAATGGTAATGAGTTTCAGCCCATCACAGCATGTGAATGAACGCCTGTGCTGTTTGCTTTGTATGCCCATCCTAGTCAAGTTCTGGTTTATGCTACTCACATCAAGCATAAGTCATTGCAGTGCTGTCATGAAGAAAATGCTCTGTCTAAATATGAGGCCTATTTGCTAGAAGGAAGTGCTATCCAATTTTTCCTTCTTGTTTTGCCCCTTGACGCTGCCTGCTTTGGGGGCGAAATGTGGCCATGTTGGGCTTTTGTATTAATTTCTGAAGTTTGCAACATTATAATTCTGTGAGCATGACCCATCTATTTTGCTCATGTGTTTGTGATCTGCTGTTTGCCAATCCATTGGAGTTCTGCAAATCCCAGCCTCTCCTGTTCTGTATTTGGCTGAAGCACTGCTTAATATCAATGTAGTGATCAAAACAATCCCTATGGATACCATTGTAAAAATGAACCAACTAATGTATTCTGCTGCCTTTGTTACCATAAAGGAACTAGGATATGAAATAAAGAAATCAAAGTCATTTAGGAAAGGGAAGCCAAAATGGAAAATCCGCCTAGAACAGAAAAATCAAAATGCTTTGGGCAGAGGTGAGCAATTTGAAGAATTTGAGAGAAAGACTGCTTAAAAATGATAAAGCAAAATTTAGGATCCCTTTTACTAAAGGGTGTTAAGTTCTTAACACAGAGTTAATGCGAAGAAATAGGCTACCATGCATCTGAGTTAAGAAGCTTTGCAGTACTTTGCCTGTTTCTGTGCATTAGACTGCACGTTACTGATTTTTTCAAACTTTTTCATTTAGGGGGCATAGCATGGGTGGAGAGTGAGCATGGAAGCATTAGCAAGTTATCATGTTATCCTTATCGCACACTAAATAGATTCGATATATCATGCCTAAAAACAACAGTAAACAGAAAAAAATGTGGTATTAACCTGATTATCCCCATTTATTATTTATTTGAATCATTATTCCACATTGATTGTCTGGTTGGCTTCTTCAAACCCAAAACAGTGTATATTCAATTTATTTTGTTGAAACATACTTATTGTCCAATATTATTTATTTAGATTTTGCTCACACCTTTTTCAGTAGTAGCTCAAGGTGAATTACATTCAGGTACACTGGATATTTCTCTGTCCCAGGAGGGCTCATAATCTAAGTTTGTACTTGAGGCAATGGAGGGTTAAGTGACTTGCCCAAGATCACAAGGAGTAGTAGTGGGATTTGAACTGGCCACCTCTGGATTGCAAGACTGGTGCTCTAACCACTAGGCCACTCCTCCACTCCTATAGTTTGGGTTCCTCTTTCCCACATGCATCACTTTGCACATGCTCACATTAACCTTTATCTGCCATTTAGATGCCCAATCTCCCAATCTCATAAGGTCCTCTTGTAATTTTTCACAATCCTCTTGTGATTTAACAACTTTGAATAACTTTGTGTCATCAGAAGGAAGTTGCATCAGAGATGGCCGGATGGACGTGGCAGGGGAATTGCCCATGTGAATCGCTGTCAGCGATGTCCTAAAAAAGAAAGCTGCAGGCACCACAACAGAGGGGGGAGGAGCAGAAAGAGGCAGGCAATGCTTCAAGATGGCTGGACCTGGACTCACGGGAGGAAAGGCAGCGAGGGATGTTGGATCGGAGGTAGTTAGGGTGGGCCTTGGGCAAAGGTGGCTGGGCCTGGGCCCACCCAGGCCCACCCATGGCTATGCCCCTGGTGTAAACAATGCGCTGATGCGAGCTAAAGCCCTCTTTTGCCACAGCTTGGTAAAAGGGGCCCTATCCTATATAATAAAACTCACCCTCAACGTTCTGAGGACACTGACGTCACTGTCAGGTCCTCCGGGCACTTCCTTCCGGTTCGAAGCCTTCGTGGTGGTGAAGCCACCGAAAACACTGTGTTGGGGCCCCGCCCTCGCATCAAACGTGATGGCGTCGAGGGCAGAGCAATGTCAGCAGATTGAAGGTGGCATGCTGAGGTCTGCAACAATGGCGGATGAACGCCGACTGGGTGAGTAGGGAGGGGGGGAGGTCCGGAAGGAAACCGTGCTAGCGCCCGTTTCATTGCCACAAGAAACGGGGCATGTTTTACTAGTATGCCTAATAATTGAATCCCCAATTAAAATGGCCATCCTAACCTCTTCCCTCTTCCCTCCTGGACAGAAGTCCCTGGAGACACATCCTCAGTGCAAGAAGTTATTGCATCCCCTAGAGGACAGGTCCTCACTGCAAGATCACTTCCTGCCTCTAAGGTGATGCTCTCCTTTAAGTGACCTTTCTCCTCCATGGCATCACAGAGGTTGACAGGCGAGGTGGAACTTCTCTATTAATTCCCTGTATGTCTCCTCTATATACCTCTCTGTCTGCTCTTCCAAGTCTGCTACTTTAGCCTCCAGGGATCAGATTTGTTCCCTGAGCGCTAGAAGCTCTTTGCACTGAGTGCACACATATGACCTCTTATCAACTGGGAATTAATCAAACATGTGACACTCAGTGCAAAAAGACTGAATAGTCCCCATCTCGCTGCTGGACAGCTGCCTTCATCTTACGATCAGTGAGTTGCTAATTAAGCTGTTAACGGAGCAGAAGGCTATAAACTAAAGACTCTTATGATTACTAGCTATTTGCTATGCTTTGCTGCCATTTATATATTTTTAGGTTTCCTTCAAAGACCTAAAATACTGTATTATTAAGAGCTAATTACTGGTTAATGAAGATGTTCTAATTAAAACTTCTATCTTCCTAATTGGCTTAAATGCTTATAAATAAAACATGAGCCCTAGGGTGGGTGCTAAATAAACAGAGTAACTTAAAATAAGACACTGGAATTAACCTAGTCTACCTTTTAGAGGTCAACCAAATTTTGGTTTCGATTTCGGTTTTGTCACTGAAACCGGGCTGAAATCCATGTTTGTCTTTGTATCGGTTTTGGCCAAGAATACCTGTGCATTTTTCAGCTGGAACTGAAACTGTGTGCAGCCCCCACTCCCTCCCTCCTCCCCTGATCAAAAAGAGCCTCCCTCCCAGACCCACCCCCTAGTGATAGCTCCCTCATGAAATCACCCCCAGTGGCAGCCTCCTCCTGGGCCTACTGTGTCACTGGTGGCTAGTGGAGAAGGAACGATCCCCACTCGCTCCTGCTCATCGCCGGCTCCTGAGTCAAAATGGCTTCCAGGACTTCCAGCGGCAGTTTTGGGTTACCTGGGTGTTGCCAATTTTCAGTAGTTGTACCCAGATAGCTACCTGGTTGACTTAGGACAACCTTTTAATTCTACCCTGTGAGGGTGTAGGTGGTATTAGGCAGGGTTTCCTTAAGAACATTCCCTAACTGTGGCTGGAACTGAGCTTGCTTAAGTCAGGGAAATGATTGATTGGCTTGTCTGGCAAGGAAGATGGTTCAAGGGAAGAGCATGAAGTCAAAAGCCCTCTGGCAAAACAGGGCATGGAGGCTCCAAGTGAGGATCCTCCCAGGGTGTTCTGGCTTGGCTGCAGTACCTGAGGGGAGTTCCAGGGAAGAGGAGTGTCCTAGCTCAGATGCTGGTAAAGGGGGTCATGGATTTGATATATTGCCTTTCTGTGGTACAACCAAAGTGGTTTGTATTTATTATATGCAGGTACTTTCTCTGGTTCTAGTGGGTTCACAATCTAAATTTTTGTACCTGGAGCAATAGAGACAAAGGAAGATGATTTGATATATTACCTTTCTGTAGTTACAACTCACCACAATCCCACTATATCCACATATAGGTGCCCCTTCACCCATAAGGGCTATTGTAGTGGTGTACAGTTAGGGCAGTGGGTTTTGGAGGGCTCAGCAGACAAGCTATGGGAGCAATGGTGAGATGTGTACTTGGGCACATTTATATGAAGTCCACATCAGTGACTCCTAGGGCACCCCATTGCTCTCCTGGGATGTCTGGGGGACCAGTCTACTAAAAATGCTGGCCCCTCCTACACCTCAATGGCTTGATTTTCTACATTTTTCATCTGGACGTTTTTTTTTCAAAACTGGCCTAAAAAGATAAACACACAGAGCACAAAACCTTTTGAAAAAAAAAAGAGATATATGTTTTGCTTTTTTAAAAATTGCCATTTTGCTAGAGGATTCTGGATGTTTTGAGCAAAATGTCCAAAGTTGGACTTAGACGTCATATCAAAAATGCCCCTCCACATGTCTTGTAGACACTATGGAGTCAATATTTAGTTCTGGTACTAGCTTAGGGAATGGCACTGAATAGCAGGGCCTACTTTAGCCAGCAGCAGCCAGCTAAATATTACCCTCTATATTTTTATTTCTCTTCAGAACCTCTATATTATTAGCAGTTGATTCAGGTAATTGGAGTCTTTCATACTTATTTGCTCCTTACTTAAATCCATGTATACGAGCTCGGCTTTTTCTACATTCTCAAGATAGTCTCAACCACTCTTACCTGAGTAACTGTTTTTTTTACCATGAATGAATTTAAAAGCTCTACTCCAAGCTCGGGTACCTTGAGTGACACAAGCTCCTTCTACCATTTACTTCAGATTCATAAATCTCAGTTTTTTAAGTCAGCAGAAAAAAAAATGCCGAGTAATGGCTTGTGAAAGCCAGGTCAAACTTCATGTGTAAGGAAGACAAATGACAAAATATCTCCTGTTTCAAAAGGTTTGCTCCAATTTAGCCGTGAAGAAGAGAACCTATGTTTTATTTTACCTACCTTCCTCTCACACCTCTCGCTATGAATGAAGAATAGTACCTGGCATTTATGGAGTTAGCAGTGTGTACACAGGTTGCAGAAAAAGACCTAAATATTGTTATTATCACACAATTACTGCACAATGAAACTCATAAATTAGATTTGTTCATATTGGGGCTATAATCTATTTGGAATATCCAGTTAGGAAACACTGAAATCAAGATCCCATAGTTTAGGAAATAAATTCTAGATCAAGCCCTAAAAGCAGAAACAGACCTAGATATTGTTGTTATCAAACATACATTGTACAATGAAGATCATAAATGGGATTATATCTACACTGGGGCTTTACTCTATTTGGAAGAAATACATAGGCCTTGAAATTCAAAAGGAAATATCTGTATAGTGGTAGCTGCTATATGTTTGTGCTGGGATAGTCAGAGATTCTATATAGATAGTGTTATGGAATTTGTCATGGAACTATACTTCTTTGTGCTTTGTGAGTGTTTGTTCTGGGCCTGTTAGTGCAGACCAGGGTTGCCAGGTGGAAAATTTTTTTCCCACCTAAACGAGCCCAACACCAGCCCAAAACCCGCCCAAAGTCAAACCCCGCCCCTGACACCCCTACCCCCGCCGTCATCAACCCCGCCCCCGCCGTCATCAGCCCCGCCTCTTCCGTCACCGCCCCGCCTCCCCTTCATCGCCCCGCCCAGAACGTCACTAACCCCGCCCAAAACACTACTAGCCCCGCCCCCCGCGGCCCGAAAAACCGCAAAAAACCCCGCCGAAAGACCCCAAAACAAGCCCAAAAAACCGCAACCCGCCGCGGGCAAAAATTTTCCGCGGCGGGTCGTGGAAAACCGCCCAATTGGGCGGGAAAACCGCCCACCTGGCAACACTGGTGCAGACTTCAGCACATCCTGTTCACTGTAGCCAGAGGCCTGATAACAGTTTTATCTGCAAACTAGTAAAAACCAGTTTTAGCTGGACATATAAGAATAACGGTTGGTAAAACATGAGGTAATGACCAGACACATGGGCAGAACCCTGTGTATGTGCAGGATTCCTCATTGGGTAATTTATCAGGTGGTGCTCTGTGATGAAAGGTGTATATAAGTGACTGCACATCTAGGGAACGCTGGAATATATCCTTTTGGTAGGTAGGGCATATTCCCTGGGGGGGGGGGGGGGGGGATGTGTGTGCTTTCCCCTCCCCCCCCATGACTATGGGTGGGGACTTGGTCTCTGCAGCTAAGAATCTTTCATTCTTATGTTTATTTCTCTCTCCTTTCTCTCAGGTTTGTGTCCTTCATATGTTATGCCCTGATGAGAAACAAACTTTCCTTCCTTTTTTCCCCTACATCTGAGTCCAGACTAATTTTTTTACAACTACCAGAGTAACTGATGTTAGGTTTTGTGAGATTACTAATGTTTGCTAAAGATACCAGCTCCTGTTGTAGTGAGTAATAAAACCTCCCTTTTTTCTGTCTTTTGGTCTCTGCCTGACTTATTCCTGACAATAGCTTTAAACACAGCTTTACAATAGGACTATATAGGGACTCACAGGACAAAATTATATATTTGATGGAACACTTGTGAGAACTGAGCAGTTTAAATTTGATTGGGCACGGGAACTTGCTCCTGGTAAAGCTTGGAACAAGTGAAATAGGCGGCTCCTTAGAGCCCTTTGAAACATAAGTTCCTGGTTCTGTTCTTTGTCCTTTGCTTTTTATTGAAGTTTTTACTGATTTATGAGAAGTTTAAAAAGTTAAAAAGATTTCTGATTAAAATATTTGGGAATATGGAGGAGTTCTTTTTTGATGATGATTGGATCATTGTAAGGTGTGTTAAGCCACTGGTTGTCAGGGCATATACTGCTTCTGAGGTCTTTTTCCTCCATTGTCAGACTTGTTGAGAAGTCCTTGTTAAAATGGTTCTCCCATGGCTTTATTTACTAGTTTTCTACCTGATCAATATTCAGCCTGTGATGGTCAACCCCAGATATTCAAGGTCGGACCATGTCTAGTGCTATATATAGTTGTGCTGTCTTCTAAAGTTTATATGGGTCCCGGCCAATATAGGCCAGGACCCGTATAAGGATATACTCCTCTAATACTCTCTTCTTCCTCTGTGATTCTGATTTCCCTCCTTCCGACTTCCAATATGAAGGAGGGCCAACTAAGCCTCCCGGTTCACTCCCTACCCCTCCCATCCCTTTAGGCCTCCCAGGCCTACCTAGTAGAGTCCCTGTGGTGTAGTGGAGTCCAAAGAACAGGAGTGATGCCCACTTGCTCCTGCCTGTCGTGACTCTTTCACAAAATGGCTGCTGCAACCTCTAGTGGCAGCCTTACAGTCATTTTGGTAAAATAATAGAAGTGCTTTAACATGGGAGGATGTAGCTTAAGTGAAAGAACAGCAGACTAAACTAAAAGAAGCTATAGAAGGAGTAAAAAGTGGTTTCTGAAAAATTATAGGTAAAAAAATAATTAGCATTCAAAACAAAGAAGCAATTTCAGAGAGAGAGAGAAGCAGAGGAAAAAAATATCTGGAAAAGTAAAATTTTTTTTAGGTATATTAAAAGCAGGAAGCCGGCAAAAGAATTGGTTGGACCGCTAGATGACTGAGGAGTAAAAGGGGTAATCAGGGAGGACAAAGCCGTAGCGGAGAGATTAAATGAATTCTTTGCTTCGGTCTTCACCGAGTAAGATTTAGGAGTGATACCGGTGCGGAAATGGTATTCAAAGCTGACAAGTCGGAGAAACAATGAATTCTCTGTAAGCCTGGAGGATGTAATGGGGCAGTTCTACAAACTGAAGAGTAGCAAATCTCCTGGACCGGATGGTATTCATCCCAGAGTACTGATAGAACTGAAAAATGAGCTTGCAGAGCTATTGTTAGTAATATGTAATTTATCCTTAAAATCGAGTGTGGTACCGGAAGACTGGAGGGTGGCCAATGTAATGTCGATTTTTAAAAAAGGTTCCAGAGGAGATCCGGGAAATTATATACCGGTGAGTCTGACGTTGGTGCCGGGCAAAATGGTAGAGACTATTATTAAGAACAAAATTACAGAGCATATTCAAAAGCATGGATTAATGAGACAAAGTCAACATGGATTTAGTGAAGGGAAATCTTGCCTCACCAATCTACTACATTTCTTTGAAGGGGTGAACAAACATGTGGATAAAGGTGAGCCTGTTGATATTGTGTATCTGGATTTTCAGAAGGCGTTTGACAAAGTACCTCATGAAAGACTCCAGAGGAAACTGGAGAGTCATGGGATAGGAGGTAGTGTTCTATTGTGGATTAAAAACTGGTTAAAAGATAGAAAACAGAGAGTAGGGTTAAATGGTCATTATTCTCAATGGAGAAGGGTAGTTAGTGGGGTTCCCCAGGGGTCTGTGCTGGGACCGCTGCTTTTTAACATATTTATAAATGACCTAGAGATGGGAGTAACTAGTGAGGTAATTAAATTTGCTGATGACACAAAGTTATTCAAAGTCATTAAATTGCGGGAGGATTGTGAAAAATTACAAGAGGACCTTACGAGACTGGGAGACTGGGCGTCTAAATGGCAGATGACATTTAATGTGAGCAAGTGCAAAGTGATGCATGTGGGAAAGAGGAACCCGAATTATAGCTACGTCATGCAAGGTTCCACGTAAGGAGTCACGGACCAAATAGGGATCTAGGTGTCGTCGTTGATGATACGTTGAAACCTTCTGCTCAGTGTGCTGCTGCGGCTAAGAAATCAAATAGAATGTTAGGTATTATTAGGAAAGGAATGGAAAACAAAAATGAGGATGTTATAATGCCTTTGTATCGCTCTATGGTGCGACTGCACCTCGAATATTGTGTTCAATTCTGGTTGCCGTATCTCAAAAAAGATATAGTAGAATTAGAAAAGGTGCAGAGAAGGGCAACGAAAATGATAAAGGGGATGGGACGACTTCCCTATTAGGAAAGGCTAAAGTGGCTGGGGCTCTTCAGCTTGGAGAAAAGGCGGCTGAGGGGAGATATGATAGAGGTCTATAAAATAATGAGTGGAGTTGAACGGGTAGATGTGAAGCGTCTGTTCACGCTTTCCAAAAATACTAGGACTAGGGGGCATGTGATGAAGCTACAATGTAGTAAATTTAAAATGAATCAGAGAAAATTTTTCTTCACTCAACGTGTAATTAAACTCTGGAATTTGTTGCCGGAGAATGTGGTAAAGGCGGTTACCTAAGCGGAGTTTAAAAAAGGTTTGGACGGCTTCCTAAAGGAAAAGTCCATAGATCATTATTAAATGGACTTGGGGAAAATCCACTATTTCTGGGATAAGCAGTAGAAAATGTTTTGTACTTTTTGGGATCTTGCCAGGTATTTGTGATCTGGATTGGCCACTGTTGGAAACAGGATACTGGGCTTGATGGATCTTTGGTCTTTCCCAGTATGGCAATACTTATGTACTTATGTACTAAAGCTGGAGGAGAGAAAGTACTCAGATAGGATAAGATGAGAGAGGCGGAAGAGATAACTAAAGAATTTAAGTGAGATGAACAATATTTCTTTTCAATAGTCACTAAGGAAAGGATTGGAAGATCACCGATTGTTGGCAAGGTTCTGTACGAGTGGAGTAGATGCCATACCATTCACAGAAGAGACTATGTGGGAACAAAAAAGCTAAAAGTGGAAGATACCACAGGGCTGGATGAGATACTCTTAAGATGTTACTGTAGCTCAGAGAGTTTAAAGAAGGTCCACTGTTCTATAGATCTTTAATGAACTGAAGAAGAGTGACTATTTGCCTGATACATAAAAATGGTAATAGGGAAGAAGTGGAAAATTACAGCATGGTTAGTTTTAATTCAGTGGGTAGAATCTCCTGAAGGAATGAATAGTGAAGTATCTTAAAAGGGTTGGAGGATATGAGACACCAAAAACTTCCAGAACAGCATGTCAGACAAGCAAAGCCGTCGTAATATTTTCAGGTTCAGGAAATTGTTTACTGACCTATTTTCATGAAGTTTTGACCTGTTTGTTGCATATATTTGAAAGTTAAGGTAAATAAGCATGTGTTTCTGTTCTCAAGCCATGATAAAATACCTATATGCATGGAAATATTAGCATGTATACAGATGCGAACATTAGTACATGTCTACGTGGGCATGACTGTGTATGAAGAGATGTTTATGCATGGATGCGTACATTGGAAGGGAGATAGAGTAGGTGGTGTGCATGTCTGAATGAGCACTTACGAAATTTCAATATTTATATATTCAAGGCATGTCTGCTATTTTTAGATTCATATTTGTGAGATTTTACTGTTCTCATGAATTCCTATATGCAGGCCATCTGTTCAGTGCCCTAGGCATCTGCTTCACAGGGAGTGTGAGTACAAGAAACCAAAGCTGTGAGTGTGTAAGTGAATGTTCACCTGTGCTTTTATGGAGAGAGGTGAAATTTAGAAATGTAGGTTCTGTTACTGTGTACATATATGTGCCTGCACATAACTGGTTATCTTTGCAATCTTTCAGTAATGCTCTCACAGTGATTGATTTCCCTTTCTAGTTTGGCATGGGGGGGGGGGGGGGGGAAGACGACAATAACCACAGGGACATTAAGGGGACGACCTCTCCCCAATCCCTCCAGTGGAGTGCTGCTCACCAGCAACTGTTTATCAAATCCTAAATGTGCTTGGTAGCAGGTGTGACTCTCAACATCAGTCTTTTAGGACACAGACATTTACCGTCCGATATTTAAAACCATTTAATCGGCCAGGAACAGTTCCTGGATGGTTAAATGACACTTAAACGGCTACTTGATATAACTGGCTATCTGCTAATATTCAGTGCATCACCAACTAAGTTTGGCGGACAAATTCAGCTGCCGAAGTAGTTGAATATTTGCCATTGAAGTTGAAATCGGCCAAAAAACACCTAGATATTCAATGCCAGTCACAGGAAACACCCTGGCATTGAATATGTGGGTTCAGCGCCAAACACGTGAGTCAACCTGGATAAATCTGGCGGTCTGAAAATCGGGCTCTTAGTCCCATTCTGAAAACAGGAAGTATATGTCTATGAACTTGCCATGCCCTTGCCCCACCCAAAACATGCCCCCTTGCCATTTGCATGCACTTGGGTTTGATATGTGCTAAGGGTGCACTTTTAACGTGTTATTAAATGCAATTAATGCATTAGGCTCCCTGCTCTTCTTTTCCTGCATTTCTCGCTCTCTCTTTCTCTCTCTTCACTTGAACAAGGATTACAGAATCCTCCCCCACACCAGTAAGAATACCTTCTATCCGAAATATCTTTGGGGCAGCTTAATATGTCTGCAGAATGAAAGTAAACAGCATTGAGAGTGGCACAGTACAGGAGAATAACAGCTTATAAAATCATTGCAGTGGAGAAGCTAAAAATGTCAGCCTGAAAGCTTCTCTCTTCAGAAAGAGGGGATGAAGAGAAGGCTAGAGAAGTAGAGAGCAGAGAGAGAGAGAAAATAAAAGGAAAGTTTGTTGAAGGGAAAAATAAGAAAACATGGTGGCTGAGGAAAGAAATCCAGACTGTGGAAGGTAAGAGAGAGGAAGTGTTACTAAATATGGAGACAGTAGTGGGTATTAAGCAAGAGGAAAAAGGGAAGGAGAGCAAGGAAGAGAATGATGCAAAGTGGACTCAGGGATGGGAGGGTAGATGTATCACCCATTAGTGATGTATATTTGTAGGTGCACATTCAGTTGATTAGCATGCCTTTATTCATTTGAGCTCTTCCAAATTACTTAGTTGATATCACAGTGCCTAAAACTATGCGTATTCATTTATACAAACAAAAATGTGGCATAAATCCCTGTGCCTATATTTACGCAGACTGGGCCATATTCTAGTGCACGTAAATTTGGGGATACCCACAAAATGCCCATTTCCCCACCTATAGCCACACCCCTTTTGAACTGCACACTTGGTGCAGTTCATTACAGAATACGCTTAGCAAGTTATGCACGTAAATTCTAATTATTGCCAATTAGTGCTCATTATTGCTTTTTAAATGTTATTAACAACGCTGACTGGCTTGTTAAGCCAATTAAGTTACACAGGTTATTATGGAACATGCTTAGATTTTCAGCACGGATCTCTAGGTGCGCAATATAGAATCTGGTGGATAGCGCCTATCTGGCTAACTATAAATATTCAAGCACTTCACGGGCTAAGTTTAGTAGCCAAAGTGGGCCACCTAAATAGCAGTCCTATCTTAGGCTGCTATAAACTTAGTCAGCCAGCACTGAATATTAACTTGACTGTGTAAGTTTAAACTGGCCAAACTCTCCCCACCACCTCCCTGATTTTCAATGTCGGTCATCAGAAATGGCCTGGCATTGAATATCCGGACTCAGTGCTGATTGTGGGAGTTAGCCGTCCTGCCTCCTGCGGGCTGAATATTGGCCGGACAGGTTCTATAATTGCTCTCCTAGTGAAAACTAAGCTGATTTAACTCATGTTAACCTATAAATAGTTGATCATTAAGTATTAAACAGTTCTAATATGCATAAAAATTTAAAAATTAAAACGAATATGTGAAATGAACCAAATAAAAAGGCTGAATATCAGGAAAAACCCACACAAACCAAAAAAGAGCTGATCATTTTTGCTCTGTGCATGTACCCAGTTATGAGAGGTGATAAATAGGAGATTTGGAGGAGGGTAATGAAGAAACATGGGAAAGAGATGAGAAGAATGGAAGCTACATTATCAAACTGCTTTCTGAATTTCCGAAAATCTACAGTTTCTGCATGTAAGAAGATGGCGTAGTGCTTTTTGCATGATCTGGCAAGTGAGAGGAAGAAATTTTAAGGGCTGGGGCCGTACTGAATGCATCTTAGCCTCTCCCGCAGCAACTGCGCTGTGATGTTAATTGGATTTTTCTTCCTAATAAGATAAGCAGAGTGTAAGGCCTCGCTCCTTTCTATCTGATCTCCAGGCTTCTACATTTAGATAATTTTGTAATAATTGTCATTCCAAATTTGGCCAGATTTGTTTTCTCTCCCCTTCTTCCAATCATATTTTTTATTGACAACCAAGGTTAGAGTTTCCAATGTGCTGGCTGGTAGACTTCTTTCCCTTGGATACTGTAATTAATTTAATTGCCTAAGCCTTCTGTGCACTTCCCTCCAGGGGATTTCATGATGCTGGGTCAAATTGTTAACATGCTGACTGCTTCTTCCCCCCTAGACAAGGTCAAATTAACAACATTTTGCTCCTTAGGTAACAGACATTTGTGGGTGCTCTCCCCTAGACCCCCATGTACTTTTCTCACCTCTTTAACCCCCAGAGTCAAATTCACTTTTCCTGCTCCCGCTGATCTTCATGTATGGCTTCCCCCCCCCACATTTCATCTTTCCAGAAGTAGCAGGGAAAAGTGTAGAGCTTAACTGTGGGTGTGTCAGCAGTAATAATTTGTGAGTGAGCACGTGGACCAGACAAACACAAGGTTCAAATGGAGGGGCTGATGCAGAAAACAACTGCGGGCTTGGTCGCAGGGACAACATGAGTTGAAGGCAGGTTATATGTGCCCAGTGTTGCAGAGTGGGAATGTGCACTGTGGGAAGACACAGTGCAGGTTGTACTAAAATGTTTGCTAACAAGCTAATTAATGTATTCTGTACAATGCAGAGAGTATGCCCCCAATTTTGATGCGTGCACAACGTGAGATTATTTTGCCACGTCTGGAACTGCGTGGATGGTTTTGCGGAGAGGATTTCTTGTCAGTCTTGCACAATTAACTACTGGTTTTGCAAGCGGAAGGAAGCCCTTACAAGTTAACCCCTCCACCTGTCACTTCCTCAACCTCTCTCTCTCCACTGCAACTGTCCCTGACACCTTCAAGCATGCTGTAGTCACACCACTTCTCAAAAAACCATCACTGGACCCCACCTGTCCCTCCAACTACTGCCCCATCTCTCTCCTACCCTTCCTCTCCAAGATACTTGAACGCGCTATCCATAGCCGCTGCCTCGATTTTCTCTCCTCTCATGCCATCCTCGATCCACTTCAATCCAGCTTTCACCCACTTCACTCGACAGAAACGGCACTCTCTAAAGTCTGTAATGACCTGCTCCTTGCCAAATCCAAAGGTCACTACTCCATCCTCATTCTCCTCGACCTATCCGCCGCTTTCGACACTGTCAATCATAATTTACTTCTTGACACACTGTCCTCATTCGGGTTCCAAGGCTCCGTCCTCTCCTGGTTCTCCTCCTATCTCTCCCAACGTACCTTCAGAGTTTATTCTCATGGATCTTCCTCCACCCCCATCCCGCTCTCCGTTGGTGTTCCTCAAGGATCTGTCCTTTGACCCCTTCTTTTCTCAATCTACACCTCTTCCTTGGGCTCACTGATCTCATCTCATGGCTTCCAATACCATCTTTATGCTGATGATACCCAGCTTTATCTCATCACACCAGACATCACGGTGGAAACACAGGCCAAAGTATCGGCCTGCCTATCAGACATCGCTGCCTGGATGTCCAACCGTCATCTGAAACTGAATATGGCAAAGACTGAGCTCATTGTCTTTCCACCCAAATCTTCTTCTCCTCTTCCTCCACTCTCCATTTCTGTTGACAACACCCTCATCCTCCCTGTTTCATCAGCCTGCAACCTCAGAGTCATCTTTGACTCCTCCCCCTCCTTCTCTGCCCATATCCAGCAGACAGCCAAGACCTGTCGCTTCTTTCTCTATAATATTAGCAAAATTCAACCGTTTCTCTCTGAACAGACCACCCGAACCCTCATCCACTCGCTCGTTACCTCTCACCTTGACTATTGCAACCTACTACTCACTGGCCTCCCACTTAACCATCTATCCCCCCTTCAATCTGTCCAGAATTCCGCCACGCGTCTTATCTTCCGCATGGACTGATATACTCACATCACCCCTCTCCTCAAGTCACTTCACTGGCTCCCGATCAGATACCGTATACAGTTCAAGATTCTCCTACTAACCTACAAATGCACTTAATCTCATTTATTTATTTATTTTATTTATTTATTGCATTTGTATCCCACATTTTCCCACCTTTTTGCGGGCTCAGTGTGGCTTACAATACATTATGAATCATGGAAATACAATTTGTTACAACTTGGTTATGGATTACATTGTGATGAGTTGTTTGAGTCAAAGTTAAAGTATCGATAAGGAGTATAATCATGGAAAAAGCACTGAAACATTGGAAGGAAACAAGGGAGACAAAAAGGGGCAATATATAATAACAGGAACACACTTGGTATACATTTTCTGTGAGTAAAGGTATGAGTGTGGTATGATTTCGGGGGATGAGAATACAGGAGTGGCTGTATTGATGCATGACTGAACAATGAGTGTGGGCTTTATGTGTTTTAGTTCTTTCCGTAAATTTTCTCAAAAAGATGGGTCTTCAATAATTTGCGGAAGGTGGTTTGTTCGTAGATCGCTTTCAGGTTGCGTGGTAGTGTGTTCCAGAACTGCGTGCTCATGTAAGAAAAGGTTGACGCGTGCAGCGCCTTGTATTTCAAGCCCTTGCAATTAGGGAAGTGGAGGTTGAGGAAAGTTCGTGATGATCTTTTAGCATTTCTGGGTGGTAAGTCTATTAAATCAGACATGTAAGCTGGGGCTTCGCCGTGAATGATTTTGTGGACTAATGTGCATACTTTAAAAGTGATGCGTTCCTTGAGTGAGAGCCAGTGTAGCTTCTCTCGTAAGGGTTTTGCACTTTCATATTTTGGTTTTCCGAAGATGAGTCTGGCTGCTGTATTCTGGGCTGTTTGAAGTTTCCTCAGTATATGCTCTTTGCAACCTGCATATAGTGAGTTGCAGTAGTCCAGATGGCTGAGTACGAGGGATTGCACTAGGCTGCGAAAGACGGATCTTGGGAAGAATGGTCTTATTCTTTTCAGTTTCCACATGCTGTAGAACATCTTTTTGGTAGTGTTGTTTGCATGAGTTTCGAGTGTTAGGTGGCGGTCGATAGTGACTCCAAGGATTTTTAATGTTTCTGAGATTGGAAGGTTTAGTTTAGGTGTGTTTATAGCGGTGAATTCATTCGTGTTGTACTGGGAAGTGAGTATCAGGCATTGAGTTTTTTCTGCATTTAGTTTCAAACGAAATGCATCTGCCCATGTGTTCATGATGTGTAGACTTTGGTTGATTTCATTGAAGATTTCTTTAATGTCTTGTTTGAAAGGGATGTATATTGTTACATCGTTGGCGTATATATATGGGTTGAGGTTGTGGTTTGATAGGAGTTTTGCCAAGGGGGTCATCATTAGGTTGAAAATGGTTGGTGAGAAGGGTGATCCTTGTGGTACTCCACATTCAGGTGTCCATGCAGCAGACGTTGTTGAGTTCGATGTGACTTGATATGACCGCTGGGTTAGGAACCCCTTGAACCATTACCTCTCTACCCTCATCTCCCCGTACGTTCCTACCCGTAACCTCCGCTCACAGGACAAACCCCTCCTATCAGTACCCTTCTCCACCACCGCCAACTCCAGACTCCGGCCCTTCTGCCACGCCTCACCCTATGCTTGGAATAAACTTCCCGAGCCCATACACCATGCGCCCTCCCTGCCCATCTTCAAATCCTTACTCAAAGCCCACCTCTTCACTGTAGCTTTTGGCGCATAACCACTTACCTCTATTCAGGAAACCTACACTGCCCCATTTGATTGACTGCATACTTGTCCTTTAGATTGTAAGCTTTTTTGAGCAGGGACTGTCCTTCCTCGTTTAAAATTGTACAGCGCTGCGTAACCCTGGTAGCGCTTTAGAAATGTTAAGTAGTAGAAGTAGTAGTTTTAAACGTAGATGGCATGCAACAAAAGTGTGCATGTCCAAACAAAACCAAAATTGTCAGCATGAATTGGCTCCTGCTCTTCTACGTCTAAATATGAGCCTTTCAAAAATTGCAAGTGTTCATATGCTCAGTCAATGCCCCCCTCTCAAATAGCTCTGCTCACCATCATGTAAAGTTATTGAATTTGCTTCCATCTTTTTTTCTCAGCCTGTAGCTGCAGACCTCTCACACTTCCCCCCATGCCTCTTACCTTGTTACATTTCCCATCAACCCCCACTGGTCCCACTAGCTCGCTCCAAGGATCCATGCAGAGCTCAGTCTCTCCCACAGCACTAGAAGCTCATCCCCTTCCAGGGCTGACCCTGCCACTAGGTGGACTAGACATCTGCCTACAGAAGCAATATTTAGGAAGTGATAGCATGGCAGGAGAACATCATCTATTCTCCTTCCTTTCCTTACCCTGGTCCCATATCCAGCATGCTTCCCCTGCTGGCATCACCCATAATATTTCATCTCGTCCTGGAAAGCTTCAGAGGTACTCTGGGCTTGTGGAAAGGTGGGAGGCAGCAGTTCTGGTTTGAAGGCAGCAGACAGGGCCTGGTTTGAAGGACCTCACACTGTCTTGAAATACCTTTGAAGCAGTTCAGAAAGAGGTACAACAGCCACAAAACATGCTGGACATGGGATCGCGGTTAGGAATGAGAGATGACGTGCTGGACCTGGGGGGGAGGGGGGAGGAGGTAGGGAGAGGGAGTCGAGATGTGATACTGGCTTCAAGACAGTTAATTTACTAATCTGAAGAATCCTGAAAACAGTTCAGACAGTTGGGAATCAACCTTCTGAGTCCAGATTACATCTCCAAGGCCTCCCTAAATATTTGGGCTCTAGGCACATGCCTGCTTTCCTATGCCTTAATCTGGCCCTGCTCATAGACACAACTCCTGTCTGTTAACAGGAACTTGAGCTTATTGGTTGGTGACCAACATAGTGCCATAAACTGCAAATGCTGTGGATCATATTACTGCTGCATTTTTAGCACTACTATATCCAAAAACTTTTGGATGCATCAAATTTCATCAAGCAACTGCAGCCAATAGCAGATGTTGCCACAAGCATGTTGCCACATGTTATCCCAAAAACTGCTTTGCTACTCTAGGGATGAAAAATGCACTAGATATTAATTCAGCAAGATTCAGAATATGCTAACAACTGAGAATAATTTTATAATAGGTCACCAAGGGTCCTTTTACTAAGGTGCGCTAACAGATATAGCGCACACTAACAATTAGCACATGCTAAATGATGTCGCCAATAGGAATATAATGGGCATCTAATCATTTAGCACATGCTAATCATTAGCGTGTGCTAAATCCATTAGCACACCTTAGTAAAAGGACCCCCTAGGTAGGAAGTCCAAGTATGTTGGGGGCTGTGTTAGAAAGACAACTTTGGCACCCGTGAACCTATCAGGCTCATTTTCGAAAGAGAAGGATGCCCATCTTTTGACACAAATCGGAAAATGGGCATCCTTCTCACAGGATCGCCCAAATCGGCATTATCGAAAGCTGATTTTGGGCGTCCCCAACTGTTTTCCATCGTGAGGATGACCAAAGTTCATGGGGGCGTGTCGGAGGCGTAGCGTAGGCAGGACTTGGGCATACCTAACACATGGGTGTCCTCGACCCAGAATGGAAAAAAGAAGGGCGTCCCTGATGAGCACTTGGACGACTTTACCTGGTCCTGTTTTTCTTACGAACAAGCCACAAAAAGATGCCTGAACTGACCAGATGACCACTGGAGAGAATCAGGGATCACTTCCCCTTACTCCCCCAGTGGTCACTAACCCCCTCCCACCTGCAAAACACATCTTTAAAAATATTTTGTGCCAGCCTCAAATGTCATACTCAGGTCCATGACAGCAGTATGCAGGTCCCTGCAGCAGTTTTAGTGGGTGCAGTGCACTTCAGGCAGACGGACCCAGGCCCATCCCCCCGCTACCTGTTACACTTGTGGTGGTAAATGTGAGCCCTCCCAAATCCACCAGAAACCCATTGTACCCACATCTAGGTGCCCCCCTTCACCCGTAAGGGCTATGGTAGTGGTGTACAGTTGTGGGTAGTGGGTTTGGGGGGGTTTGGGGTGCTCAGCACACAAAGTAAGCTATATACCTGGGAGCAATTTATGAAGTCCACTGCAGTGCCCCCTAGGGTGCCTGGTTGGTGTCCTGGCATGTCAGGGGGATCAGTGTACTATGAATGCTGGCTGCTCCCACGACCAAAGGGCTTGCATTTGGTCGTTTCTGACATGGACATCCTTGGTTTCCATTATCACCAAAAATCAGAAACGACCAAGTCTAGGGACGACCATCTCTAAGGACGACCTAAATGTGGAGATTTGGGCGTCCCTGACTGTATTATCGAAACAAAAGATGGATGTCCATCTTGTTTGGAGTGGAGGAGTGGCCTAGTGGTTAGAGTGGTGGACTTTGGTCCTGGGGAACTGAGGAACTCAGTTCGATTCCCACTGCAGGCACAGGCAGCTCCTTGTGACTCTGGGCAAGTCACTTAACCCTCCATTGCCCCATGTAAGCCGCATTGAGCCTGCCATGAGTGGGAAAGCGCGGGGTACAAATGTAACAAAAATAAAATAAAAATGCGGGTTTCCCCGCCCCTCCAGCGGGACGTTTTGCGAGGATGTCCTAGCAAAACTTGGGCATCCCTTTCGATTATGCCCCTGTTTGTAAAATAACACAAAACCTGCAGATATCGTGGGTAAAATGCACCAATTTACACCTGCTCGGGAGCTGGTATAAATTTATATGCATGAAGTATGTATTTCTGCATGTATTTTATAAACTATAGGCCAGATTCAGTATATGGCACTCAGATAAAGCACTGGGGAGAATCCTTGTTAACCCCCAGATTCTATGTAGAGCGACTAGAGATCCGCACCGAAATCTTAGCGTGTTCCATAACAACGCGTGTAACTTAATTGACTTAACAAACCAATCAACATTGTTAAGAGCAGTTAACAAACAATAACGGACACTAATTGGCAATAATTTGTGAATATCTCATTAACCGTATTCTGTAATGAACTACATCCTAAATTCTAAAGCATGCAGTTCAAAAGGGGTGTGGCTATGGGCAGGCAAATGGACATTTCGTGGGCATTCCCATATTTATGTCACGTTCGTGACCATTTCCTTGTCTGTGCGCACCTCGCCCCCTGGTGGCCAGAACCGTTGGCTGCTATGAACTGTCACCCATTCCAGACTTCAGCCCAGTCCGGTCCGGATCTTCCAGGCTGCCAGACTTGCTTCTCTTGTTTGTGCCTGAACAGCACTCGCAGCTGCCTTGTGATTCCTGAAGTGAACTTCAGCAGCTGAAGGGCTTTATTAACCACATGGAAACTTCTGTGTTTGCCTTTGCATCGTCTAAGGTCCCTGGTTTGTTGGTGCTTTGTTGCACTTCTGCCTAGTCTGGTTTCTTGTATAGTTCCTTGTTTGATTCTAGTTAGTCTGTGTGTAGTTTAGCTTAGATTTATTGCTTAATTCTTAGTCTTGTTTCTGGTTTGTTTTCTTGGTCTAGTTTCTGTTTGTCTGTGTCTCTTGCTTAGTGGCTGCTCTGCAGCTTTCAGTCCTGTCTCTTGTCTGTCAGTATTTGTACCCTGTTTCAGTGGCTGTTTGGCAGCTTTCAGTTCCTGTCCTTTAGCTTATTCTTTTTTCTGCCTTGTGTAGTATGGTCTGTCTGTGAGTCCCAGCCCAGTTCCTGCCTTGCTGCCCATGTATATTCCTTTCCCCTCTGACCCTCAGTCCCTGCTCAGCCTAGTTGGTATCCAGTTCCTGTCCTGTGCGGTAAGTCCTGCCGGCCGTCTGCACCCAGGGGCTCAACTCCTGAGGAACGGCGGTCAAGTGCAGGTGAAGTCTAGCTGTTCCTGTCAGAGTTCTGCCTTGTCTCTGGTGTGGGGTGGTTTTGCCTGCCACTGCTGCTCCACGGCAGTGGCCCAAGGGCTCATGAGCCTAGTTTCTGCCTTGAAAACCTGACAATTTACATGCACTGTTATAGAATATGGCCCAGTCTGTGTAAGTCTATGTGTATGGATTTACGCCACATTTTTGTTGGTGTAAATGGATGTCTGTAGTTTTAGGCACTGGGATATCAACTAAGTGTATTCAATACCACGCCTAAATATTATAGAATACACTTAGGCAAAATTATTTCCATGTGGATTTCCCAGGTGCAACATATATAGAATCTCCCCCTAAGCGCTATTCCATAAAGGGCACTCTGAGCTGAGTGCCCATTATAGAATAGCACTTAGAATGGATTCTCACACCCAACTTTGGCCATGAGGATTTACACCAGCAGAAACCCGGTATAAATCCAGGCATGCAAGCTGGGCATGTAGCCCCAGTATTCTATACCACTATGGCTAAATATTTGGATTGCCTCTGACCTGCCCATGCCCCTCCCATAGCCACATCCACTGTTGGGTTGTGGGCAATACATTTTGGATGTACAACATTGTTGAATAGCATGTAAACAGATGCATATACAAATCCAAATTAGTGCCAATTAAGAGCTAATTAATGTCAATAATTGGTTGTTAGCACCCAATTGGCTAATTAGTTTGCACACACATCTGGGCTTCATAGTAACATAGTGACGGCAGATAAAGACCTGAATGGTTCATCCAGTCTGCCCAACAGTCACATTCATTATGAGTTCAAGATTTAAATCAACAATGAACATGACATTATATACTTGATTATGGTCTTTCTTTGGTGTTTCTGAGACACAGGCCATAGAAGTCCTCCTAGCTCTATCCTTGTATTCCATCAAAGCCCACTCCAGCCCATCCAAATCTATCTTGTCATTTGTGGGACAAAGGCCATACCAGTACTGTCCTCATCTTCCAAACCACTGGAGTTTCCATTAAAGATCTCTCCAGCCCATCCTAAACCCGCGACATATATAGAATCCTGGGGTATACATTTACTTTGTCAGCTTACTCGCACTCCACCCAAACTCTTCCTCTGAATATGCCTACATTTGGGTTGCATAGTAGTTAAAAACTTTTTCAGTGCCTTCTTTATATATACCTCTAGCCCTTGGGGTAATTTTATAAAAGCTGTTTTCTATGGATAAAGCAGAGTTAACCCAAGAAAAATCTGTATAAAATTATCCACTCTCTGTCCACCATTCTTCAGATATGTTTGATGTGTAGAAGCATCTACATTGGTTGAATCTATCACCAGTTCATTTGTTAATATAAGTTAGTTCAGAATAATCACCAGATTATTCTGAACTAACTTATATTAACAAAAGAAGGAACTTAATAATGCTATAACACCATATGTCAAAAGAACAATTTAAGAAAATGTAAAAGCTTTTTAAAACAGGCACAGAGTAAAAGACAGGATAATAAGCAGTTGACTGGAGAAATATAGCTGAAAGCTCTTGACCTGTGAACTTGAATAGTGGCTTCCATTGGGTTATACTGGTCTATTATCATCAGCATAATGGGTTACATGGCCAATGACACAGAGCAAAGCCTCACATGTTTAGCATTTGGCCTTTGATTTATAATGCTACCTTGTTATTCACATGCTATTCCAATCCTTGATATCTGCTAACTTCAGGGTTTCTTTGAGTAGAAGGCAGAAGCGTAGCCAGGTTTGATGTCAAGGGGAGTATTTCTTTTGTAAAATAGGTGCTGGTGCAATGCTGCAGGCCCAGCCCATAGCTGTTTCATTCAAAATCCGTTTGGGGGAGTGGCTGCTCCCTTTGTACCCTCTCCCCCCCTCCCCCAGCTACACCTCTGGTAGAAGGCCCTATCTAAAGTTCTAGTGTGTAGTATAAATCTTGTCTTGCATACATCAAATCTACCATTGCTTGAAGGTAAAAGATGTTCATAATCTTGCTGTCTTTGTTACAGCTGGATTCCAATCCATGGCTGGACCACAGAATTTTCAAGTAGGCTTGGTTGAGAAAAAGGAGTAGTGGTCCAGCCAATATTCAGCCAGTAGTGGTCAACATTTTTTTAAAAAACATTGATCATTGCCGGCTAGATTAGTCCCGATAGTCAGTGCCAGGCCATGTCCAGGCACCGTACTGAATATTGGGGGCTAAATGTGATGGAAATATTTAGTTGTGGCCTGCATAAGACAGGTATTTGGCCATGGCTGAATATTGGCCAGAACTTGCATAACTACCTTTTAACTTTAAAGTCCCTCGATCCCCTCCCTGGCCTCCAAAATACCCCCTCCCTTCTACCCCTCCCCCCCTGCCTGTGGGAATCAAAGTCCCTTCCCTACCCCTCTGGAACGAGGCCCCCCACCCCACATAGGGGTCATAGGGCCAAAATTCAGCTGGTGGCGCTCAGTGTTTTGCTAACCACTGCCATGTTATGCCCAGAAATTCAATGCGGGGCCATGTCCAGGCTTCGGCATTGAATTTCCAGGTTTGCAAAGCCGGCTAAAGCATAGTCAGTTAAGTGCAAGGTTCAGCACTTAACCGGATATGGGACACCACATAAAGACAGGACTGACTTTTATACGGTGCTATTATGAGATGACCTTGGCCTGTTAAGTGCTGAATATTGGCACTTGACTCTGCCCTGGAATGCCCCCAAAATAGCTGGTTTTCAGTAAGGCACTAACTGGACATTTTCAGTGGCATTAACCAGTTAACTGCCACTGAAAATGAGTGGTTAGCCCTGAACAGGCAGTTTAACCAGCCAGAAGCTATTTCTGGCTCATTAAATCGCTTTGAATATCAAGGATAGAGTTTAAATTTAGCCCTGAATTGTTTTTGCAACATATGTTTATTCCTATGGACAACTCTGGCAACCTGCCTCTTATCATCTGAGTGCAACAGTCTACAAATATGTATAGAGGAACCAAGAAATTTGTTTTCAGGTATGTGATATTCCTTGTGCTTTTCATGTTCCCTTCCGTTCCTTACAATCCAACTATCTCTTGTAGGTGTTCTCAACCCAGTTTTTGAGATACACTCAGCCAGTGATTTCCAGGATATTCACAATTAATATGCATGAGACAAATGTACATTCCTTCCCTGATATGAAAACCTATCATTGATATTCTCCTGAAACTTGACTGACTATGTCCTTTGGATTGGATTAAGAACCACTGGTCTATTGTCGGGCTCATTTTCAAAAGAGAAGGATGCCCACCTTTCAACACAAATTGAAAGATGGACGTCCTTTTCACAGGGTCATCCAAATTGGTATAATCAAAAGCCAATGTTGGATGTCCCCAACTGCTTTCTGTTGCAGGGACGGCCAAAGTTCAAGGGGGCGTATTGGAGGCATAGCAAAGGCGGGACTTGGGCGTGCCTAACACTAGGACGTCCACGACCCATAATGGGAAAAAAAGGACGTCCCTGACGAGCACTTGGACGACTTTACGTGGTCCATTTTTTCTTACGACCACAGCACACAAAAGGTGCCCAAAATGACCAGATGACCACTGGAGGGAATCGGGGATGACCTCCCCTTACTCCCCCAGTGGTCACTAACCCCCTCCCACCCTCAAAAAATATCTTTCAAAATATTTTTCCAGACTCTTATGCCAGCCTCAGATGTCATACTCAGGTCCATGACAGCAGTATGCAGGTCCTTGGAGCAGTTTTAGTGGGTGCATTGCACTTTAGGCAGGCGGACCCAGGCCCATACCCCCCCTATCTTTTACGTTTATGGAGGAAACAGCAAGTCCTCCAAAACCCACCACAAACCCACTATACTCACATCTAGGTGCCCCCTTCACACGTAAGGGCTATGGTAGTGGTGTACAGTTGTGGGTAGTGGGATTTGGGGGGGGGGGGGGCTCAGCACACAAGGTAAGGGAGCTATGTTCCTGGGAGCAATTTATGAAGTCCACTGCAGTGCCTCCAAGGGTGCCCAGTTGGTTTCCTGGCATGTCAGGGGGACCAGTGTACTACAAATGCTGGCTCCTCCCACAACCAAAGGGCTTGCATTTGGTCGTTTCTGAGATGGACGTCTTTGGTTTCCATTATCGTCGAAAATCAGAAACGACCAAGTCTAGGGATGACCATCTCTAAGGATGACCAAAATTTCAAGATGTGGATGTCCCTGACTATATTATTGAAATGCAAGATGGATGTCCATCTTGTTTCGATAATGCGGGTTTTCCTGCCCCTGCATCGGGATGTTTTACGAGAATGTCCTCATCAAAACTTGGACGTCCCTTTTGATTATGCCCCTCTGTGTGTTCCTGGCTTCACCACTGAAGGAAACAGAGAGAGGGAAGGGAAAATGCATGGCAAAATTACAGGTTTGTGATCATGTCAGACACAGTGATGGTACAGACTTAGTCCCATGGTGACTATACTTCCATGTCATTATGAGATTTTGAGGAGTCTCCTAAGTCCTAGTCACATAAATTCTGTTCTGTGTATTGCCCTTGATTCTCCAAAATCAAGAAAAAGACAAATTTCACTAGAGTGAGAATCAGAAAACTAGGACAGCACCAATATCTGTGGAACATATGAAGATTGTAGATACTCTTCACTGTCAGGGAGTGCCAGCTTGGGGAAAAAGTCCCGCCACTGCTGTCTTCCCACTATATTCAGATGTGCTCACTCTACAAGCTCTAAAACAGGGTTGTCCAACCTTGGTCCTCGAGGGCTGCAATCCAGTCGGGTTTTCAGGATTTCCCCAATGAGTATGCATAAGATCTATTTGCATGTACTACCTCCATTGTATGCATATTCACTGGGGAAATAATGAAAACCTGACCTGGCGAGGGCCGAGGTTGGACCCCCTGCTCTGAAATAACATGGACTACATGGATGTAACTGGAATTCAGCTGGTATCAGTTTGAGATTTTTGCAGCACTGCCAGCTTTATGCCTGGATATACAATGCTGGGCCGTGTCTGGGCATCGACTTTAAACCCCAAATACTGTATATGGCTCAAAAATGCACATGCAAATTTGGTCATGTGCCCAATTTGCATGCTCGTTTTAATTGAGTAATCAGCCAATTAACACTAATAATTGGGTGCTAGTAATCAATTATTGGTGTTAATTGGCAATTCTTTGGATTTACACGAGTATCTACCAGGTGCTATTTTATAAAGATACGCACATACATTTTTAGGCATGCAAATGAAAAGGGGATGTGGCCATAGGAAGGGCATGGGCAATTTGGGCATTCACTAAAGATGGATGCAGTATTATAGAATTTGGGGGAATCCCCGCCGAATTTATACATGAGGGTTTACACCAGGTTTCAGTTGGAGTGCCCAAAACTTGAGTGTGGATTCCAGCGCTATGCACTATTCTATAAACAGAATCCAACTCAGAGTGCCGTTTATAGAACAGTGCTCAGTGAGCATTTTTTTTGGCACTCAAATTTAGGCACCATTTACTGAATCTCATCCTAAATATCCAGGTATGTGCAGCTGGCTGGTACTTATCCTGGTAAGGGTCAGTATTCAGCTCTTAATCAGATAAGCTACATCAGACAATGATAGGACTGAGTTTTATGTGGTTCTGTTGGTCCAGTTAACATCCAGTTAAGGGCTGAATATTGGCACATCCGGATAAGTCATGATTCCACCCCCAGACCACCCACAAAACAGCTGGCTTTCATTTTTGTGGTTAGAGAGAATATTCAGCAGGAATGAACCACCCTGAAAGGCTTGTATACGATTGGGACCTGATATTAAGACCGTGGGAGATAGCCGGGCTGCCTCCCACAGTCAGCACTCAGCTGGGCTGCTTCCAGTGACCGGCATTGAATATCTAGTATATTTTGGCTCCTAAGAACATAGCTGGCCAAGCCGCTATTCAGCACTGGCTGGCTAGGTTCATAGCGGCAAAAGATAGACCTGCTATTGACTTGGCCAGATTTAGCCTCCAAACTTAGCTGGCGATGTGCTGAAGCTCAGCGAATAGCCAGTTATATTGCGTGATATAACTGGCTATCTGATAAGTGCTATGTGGGAATATTCAATGGGAGACAGCCAGCTATCCGGATAGCTGGCTAAGTATCATTTAATCTACCAGGTGCCATTCCTGGTTGGTTAAATGGTTTTGAATATCGACCGGATGGTATATCAAATCTGAATGAAACTGGACACTTGAAACACTATTTGGCTCCTGCCCGATTAAACCTTGCTGAGCTTGGCTGGCCACTGATATTCAGCATGAAAGTTTTCCAACTTTATCCACCAAATTAACTGGGCACCAATTTGTATATTGGCTGATGGCCCATTAACTCCTGGGTTGCTGCAGGTACCGGGGATATTCAATGCCAGAAGCTGTGCATGCCTCAGCATTGAATACCTGGGGTTAAGTGAACCCGTGTTCACAGAGAAGTCTGGTCAACCATGTGCAATGCATGACTCTCCCCCAGTCTCCTACTACATCTGATTGACCATTGCTTATTAAGAACCTTCAAACTCATATCAGACTTCTATCCCCAATACAGGGTTATACATGGAGCTGGGAATAGTGAGAAAGAGAAAGAAAACTGTGAGAAAAGTAGAGGTTTTTGGAAAGAGAAAGGGCTACTGTGTGTCATTCTCTTTTTCTCTATTTCAGAATAAGCTGTTTTTCCCTCCAACAGTCTTAGCTGTTTACCTCCTACATTATTGGTCTGGCATAAGGCAGGAGGAGAAGAAAGCAGCTGCATCACTTTTATTAACTGAGGGCACATGAGAGATTTGAATAGACCCCACCGGAACTCAATAAACCTCCAGACTATTAAAATTACATGGGACCTCTGAATGCTTGAGACTTGCTAGAGGGTAACAAACAGCAATATAATTACATGTTTGGTTATTATCAAATATTAGCTTTATGGAATATTGATAGTTCTCTCATACCTTGGCCTATCTAAAACGAGCTTTCATGTGGCATAGGGAGAGAGGGAGGGGTAATGCATTCATCTGCGACTTGTAGGAAGTGGGTGAGTGCAGTCAGATGTGCTACCAGGGAAGGAAAAATACCTACAAAGGACATGGACAACTTCAGTCATTGGAGGAGAACTGTCATAAACTCAAATATCATCATGCAGGTTGTGGAAAACAGCAAACTGCAGCATAAATGTGCACTCAAATTAAAATGCTTTAGGGGTCAATGTTTAAAGCAATGTAACCTACCAGAAATGGCTGCTGGCCTGTTAAATTGCTTATCCCAGATCCACAAGATCCAGCATGAACATTAACACAGCAGATCATAAGAATAAAATGCAAAAGTCCGGTTTAGTGACCACATAAAACAATAAATAATTAATAGCCCGACATGGCCATGTTTTGCCATCTCAAGGGCTGCGCCAGGGGCTTGCAAGATTACACAGACTGATTGGCGAAATTCTGGCCCAGTCAGTGTGTGCTGCATTGGGAGCTGAATTGCGTGAATGTTCAAGTTAAATTACATTTGAACTTAACTATAACGTCACTTACAGGCTTATTTTCGAAAGAGAAGGGCACCCATCTTTCAACACAAATCGGAAGATGGGCGTCCTTCTTCCAGGGATGCCCAAATTGGCATAATCGAAAGCCAATTTTGGGCGTCCTCAACTACTTTCCGTCGTGGGGACGGCCAAAGTTCACATGGGCGTGTCGGAAGCATAGCAAAGGGAGGACTGGGGCATGCCTAACACATGGGCGTCCTCGACCCATAATGGAAAAAAGAAGGGCGTCCACGATGAGCACTTGGGCGACTTTACTTGGTCCATTTTGTCTTACGACCAAGCCACAAAAGGTGCCTGAATTGACCAGATGACCACTGGAGGGAATCGGGGATGACCTCCCCTTACTCCCCCAAGTGGTCACTAACCTCCTCTCACCCTAAAAAAAAAAACTTTAAAAATATTTTTTACAGCCTCTATGCCAGACTCAAATATCATACCCAGCTCCATGACAGCAGTATGCAGGTCCCTGGAGCAGTTTTAGTGAGTGCAGTGCACTTCAGGCAGGCAGACCCAGGCCCATCCCCCCTACCTGTTACACTTGTGGTGGTAAATGTGAGCCCTCCAAAACCCACCCTAAACCCACTATACCCACATGTAGTTGCCCCCCTTCATCCCTAAGGGCTATGGTAGTGGTGCACAGTTGTGGGGCATGGGTTTTGGGATGTTTGGGGGGGGGCTCAGCACACAAGGTAAGGGAGCTATGCACCTGGGAGCTTTTTCTGAAGTCCACTGCAGTGCCCCCTAGGGTGCCCGGTTGGTGTCCTGGCATGTGAGGGGGACCAGTGCACTAAGAATGCTGGCTCCTCCCACGACCAAATGGCTTGGATTTGGTCATTTCTGAGATGGGCGTCCTCAGTTTCCATTATCGCCGAAAATCAGAAATGACCATCTGTAAGGACGACCATCTCTAAGGTCAACCTAAATGTGGAGATCTGGGCGTCCCCGACCATATTATCAAAATGAAAGATGGCCGCCCATCTTGTTTTGATAATACGAGTTTCCACGCCCCTTCGTGGGGACGTCCTGCAAGCACGTCCTCAGGAAAACTTGGGCGGGGCGTTCGATTATGCCCCTCTTAGTCTTGTATCAATGAAAACTGGTTTCATTGGAGTTTTAGCAATTTAATTTTCAAGGGCTTTTTTAAAATGCCGATCAAGTAAATGTATCCGAGATATTCCTACCATACGTTCTTCTGTAAACTAGAAGTGGAGGAAGGGTTCTGAGGCTTTTTCCCCTATGAGTTTTTTGTACTTTAATGAATCTATGTTATTTATAAGTTTTGCAAGCTGATTTATAGAAAGAGTTTAGTGTAGCTATTAGTATTTTGTCTCTTTCTTCCTCTACTGTGAGAATTAACTTTGAGTACTATCTGGTTAAGTGCCATTGAATATGACCGGTTAGCTCCAAACAAGTGATTTAACTAGACAGGAGCCATTTCTGACCAGTTAAATCATTTGAATATCAGTCTTACAGTTGCTCTGAAGGGCAGTGGCGTAAGCATAGGTGGGCCTGGGTGGGATGGAGCCCACCCACTTTGGACTCAGTCAGACCCAAAATTATGACACTCTTGCTGTGGCTGGTGGGGATCCCCAAACCTTGCCAGCTGGTGATTTTCTCTCCTTGGGCAGCCAGCGCTCTTCCAAATGTCAGCCAGCAGCACTTGCTTGAGCTGATGTTAAGACTGGCCCTTCTGCACATGCTCAGTTTTCGCACATGCAAAAGCACAGAGCATGCATGGCCTGCCGGCAGCAGCATCAATGTGAGGCAAGTGCTATCAACTGCCATTTGGAAGAGTGCTTGCTGCTCGAGGAGGAGGAGGAAATCTTCCGCTGGCAGGGGAAGGGTTTGGGGATCCCTACCAGCTCAAGTATTTAATATTTGAAGTTTGTGTGCAGGGAGGGGTGGAGAGAGCAGCAAACCAGAGGGGGAATTGGGGGGCCACTCACCTTGGACTCAGGCCCACCCAAAATTGGCCAACTGGCTACACCTTCTGAAGGGTCAGTTTGAAGAGAACAGCGAAGAGCCAGCTGTAATGAAAACAGGAGTAGGCTGGAGAAACGAGCAAGGACAAGTGAATGGTGATTTGATTGTGAAAGGCGGTGTATCGAGAGCTTAAAAAACATGAGACTCCAATTAACATATCTGCAGGATTCATTTTCAGGCTGAAGAATTTTTTTTACGATCACAGTCTGAAAATTGTCTCGAGATAAAATGCCTGGATCTCAGTTAATACCAGAAATGTGGTCTATCATTAACAAAATGGATCCCTTTCTTTAACAGGCTTGAGCACTTGCATTATGGGAAATCATATGAACAAAGATGATTTTTCGTTCATTTTCATGCATCTGTTGCTGTTGTCTTCCATGGTACGCCTGGCAGTTCACCTTTAAGAATTCTGCTTTGGTTGCCTCTGATGCTGTTCTCCATTCCCTAGATATGAGCAGAAAATTAGCCAGTAAATCGCTGGCCACTGTTGCAAACTGTCAGGGTTAGAGAAACAGTGATGATTAAAGTTAAAGCGTCTGGCACACTAATAATTTTCCACAATGAAACAAGGCTTTATGGGCTGCATACAGATAACCATGTATTTTCCAGTCCAGTAAAGCTCCCTGTTATTTATTCAAGCTGTAACCAGGGTGCAGTGTGAGACAATACTATCATAAGCAAGAAATAAACTGAGGTGTTAAAGAGTTTCTATTTGTATTTACACCAGAGGTTCTCAATCCAGTCCTAGGGACACATTTAGCCAGTCGGTTTTCAGGATACCCACAATAAATATGCATGAGATAGATTTGCATGCACATTCTCTCATGCATATTCATTTATGGATATCCTGAAAACCTGGCTGGCTAGGTGTGTCCCAAGGACTGGGTTGAGAACCCCTGATTTAGACACAGAGGGGCAGATTTTCAGATCGTGGCGGTAGCTTGGTTGCCTCCTGCGGTCAGTGCTGAGCCCAGATAGTCAAGGTTGGGTAATTTCAGATGACCAGAATTGAATATCCGTTTTATTTTTGGCCAGTTTTAACTTAACCGGCCAAGCTGATGTTCAGCGCTGGCTGGTTAAGTTGGAATTGATCAAATGTGACCGTCAAACTTAGCTGGTGATGCACCACAAATCGGCAGATAGCTGGTTATATCATGCAATACAACTGGCTAACGTACTAACCAGTGATTTTCAGCAGAATACAACTGGCTATCTCCCACTGAATGTCGCCGGATAGCCGGCTTAGTACCATTTAACCAGCCAGATGCCGTTCTTGGCCGGTTGATTGGTTTTGAATATCGGGGGTAGGGGAACAGAAACCTAGAAGATACTGGAAGATAAGGCCTACTTTGCTCACACACTCATATGACTCATTTTTGCCTGCTTTGCTATCACAGCCACCCCCCCCCCCTTTATGAAAATCCATTTATGTTTATTTGATATATACCTGAAATATGCCTTTGCTGAATATCACACTTAACTGGCTCCAGAAACCTGGAAATTCAATGCTGGCGCCTGGAAATGGGTTTAACATTGGCAACAGTCAGCAAAACTCTGATTGCTAGTAGCTGAATATCAGACCCTTAATATCAAATAGGATATTTAAGGAACAGTTCTTTAAGTGGACGTCTCCTCCTCTGTGTGGTGAGATCCTATTCTATAATGGCATCTGAGCACCTTGATTCCATAATAGAATGTGCCCACAGTTACACCAGTGGCGTAGCCACAGGTGGGCCTGGGTGGGCCACTTAGGGCTCAGGCCCACCCAACAGTAGCACACGTTTAGTGGTAGCTGTGGGATCCCAAGCTCGACCAGCTGAAGATTTCCTCCAGATGGTAATGAAAACGCTAATCTCCATGATACCGGCACCTGCGTATGTTCAATTTTCAGCACATGCCTGCTGCAGACTGCCAAGGTGAAAAGAAGCGTTTTTCCACCAGCTGAGATATTTTTTGGGTGGTGGTTGGGGGGGGGGGGGCGGGGGAGAACAATTGGTGTCCACCCACTTCTTCCCTACCCCTCCCATGCCCTTCCTATGCCCCCATACCCCTTCCATGCTCCGCCTATGCCTATCCCATGTTTCTACCATGTCCTTCCTATGCCCCCATGCCTCCCATGCTCCGCCTATGTCCCCATGCTCCTCCCCTTGCATTTACTCACTATGCCACTTAACATGCATCCTTACAGAATAGCACTTAGTTGCTTGCTGCTGTTGACACGTGTAACTGCAGAAATACCCATGAACATGACAGTATTCTGTATATTTACATACACAAGTGGAGAACCAAAGCGGGCACACAGTTATAGAACTGCCTTTTTAGGGCCTAATTTACTAAGCTTTTTGTAGAAAACAGAAAGGTAAATCAGACTCTTAGAGAGAGAGATTTTGCTTGACTAATGATATCATTTGTGCCATCTATTTCCACTGCACTTAATTTCAGTCTAAGCCCATTAAAACAGCAGTTTCACTTAATTATAGATGCAGTGCAGAGTTCTAGTAGCTGTTTCGATTTAGATTGAAGAAACTTTCTTCGCATGACAATTTGTGCATGAGTTGCCAAAGTAATAAGGTGGTAAAGGCAAGAAATAGTTCACCACATGCAAAGACAAAGACGCTGTGGGTCAAGTTCAAATGAGGAGCCCTCAAGCAAAAGTTTGATGCATGTCCCTATAGTAGTGGGGGGGGGGGGGGGGGTGCAACAGAAGTGGTGAGAACACCCCCCCACCTCAGTTAAAGAAAGGAATGCGAGGCAGCCGGCAAACATAAATTACTTAAGTAAATTTGCTGTGTTGCCTCCCTCCGTTTCTCTCTCTTTAAAGTATTGCTTTCCAACAGCAGCAGAAGCGCCTCCCACAAAGGCATTGTTTTGCAGCTATCGCGACACTTTGACTGGCAGCAGAGAGAGAGAGGCGGCACAACCAAGTTATTTTAAAGTAACTTTTAAGTCATGCTCTGCTGGGCCATGTGGGATCTTTAGCACTCCAGTCGCTAATTGGGTGGAATTTACATCACTGCAAAAGACAGTTTACAGGTTCTTTCACCTGAAGAATAGAATCATGTGGTCTCAAAAATTCATGTACACACCATCTTTGCATGATTCTCATGCTGGACCAATAAAAGACATTTATGCATCCATGCATTTATTTCCTCATTTATTAGACACTCTTAACCAGATTGTCTTATGAGACATTGAGATCTGTGTAGATAGCAGAAAGTTGGCATTTATCAACAGAACTGATCATCAAAGTAGTTTATGGATTAAAGTGAGCTTGACACCCAAGGGGACTTCTGGGTGTGAAGAGGCAACTTGTTTCATAAATGAAGATAAAGAACAGAGAAGGTCCAGCTTGCAAAAATCAACTTATTCATACAGTAGTACAATTATCTAGATCGAGGGTTCTCAATCTAGTCCTCAGAACACACCTAGACAGTAAGGTTTTCAGGATGATACCCACAAGATAGAATTGTATCCATGAGATAGAATTGCATTGAATGGAGGTAGTGCGTGCCAATTTATCTCATGCATATGCTTTATGCATATGCTTTGTGCCTATCCTGAAAACCTGACTGTCTAGGTGTGTCCCAAGGACTGGGTTGAGAACCCCTGATCTAGACAGTTCTATTCTCTTACTTCTATGGATATACAGAACTTGACAAATAAATCCCATGATCACAAGGTCTCTCTACCCTGCTGAGATTGGTTTTTAAGTTTGAGCACAGTAGGCTTGGCAATACTTAGAAGCTCTGATGAGATATTTTAAAGGGAAGCAATTAAACAGGTGAGTTCCAAAACTTACCTAAGTATGAAATGTTGTTCTCGGGATAAATTCAAGTTTTTATTTTCAAGAATTCAAGCTAACATAATTCCTTTTTCACAGAATATCATTTACCTTTTAGTGTAAATTTTTTACATCCTATGGGAATCTACAAAAGCAGTTTATTTCCAGTATGAACTCATTTTTGTAAAATATACTTTACAGGGTTTGGAAATCACCTGTTGAATTGATAAACCTCAATTTTCTTTTATAAAGCTATGGAATAGAGCAGGGGTGCACAAGTTCAGGCCTCAAGGGCTACAAATAAGTCTGGTTTTCAGCACATCCTTAATAAATATGGATGAGATAGATCTTTCTCATGCATATTCATTAGGTATGTCCTGAAATCCTGATCTGTTTGTGGCTCTCGAGGACATAACATGAGTACCCATGGATAGAGGATTTACTTTTGAGGCACAGAGCTAACATACCATTGTGTTTTTACTCAGAATATGGAGCAATCCCTCAAAAAGAGGGGCAATTGGCAGCTTCCCTTAGGGATCCTTTTACAAAGGTGCAGTAGTGCATGCGCTAAATGCTTGAGACACCCATAGGAATATATGGGCATTGTCATGAAATGCCTAGCCACCTGCCTGGGGTTACCCCATGACCACTTAGAGACCCTATCCCTAGCACAGATCAGGTCTGTCTGCACCTGCCGCTTGTGCTCTACACTAGCACCCTCCTCCCACCGACTGAGCCACAACCTCCTCTGGGTGAGTCTCCCGCTCTCAAATTATCCCCAGGGATTTCTAGGTTACAGGGGGCCACACTCCCAGTGGTCACACAGTTCCCAGAAAGCACTCACAGACCCAACACACAAACCACCAAGATTCTTTATCAGTCTAGACAGGCAGAATGAACAAACAATTTTGTTTATTCTCAGAACTTGGAACAGTAGACAAAATGTGCAAATAGGCAAACAATAATAGGTAACTGAAATATGAACAATGAACTGATGCAAACTTATAAGAAAACAAAAAAATGTATATATATATATATATATATAGCAACTTAGTTTCTCATTTAATCCAACTGCAAAACTCACGACAGGGATCCGTTTCACCCTCTGGCTTTTTCAAGAGGGATAATGGAAGTGCTTTGCATTCTTCATAATTGTTGCAATTATGTCCTGAGGAAGAAGACAATGTGCTTCCATTATCTCCCTTGAAAAAGCCGGATGGCGAAACGGGTCCCCGTCGGGAATTTTGCAGTTGGATTAAATGAGAAGTTAAGTTGCTCTCTCTATATATATTTTTGTTTTTCTTATAAGTTTGCATCATTTCATTGTTCATCTGTATGGATGAGCACAATATGATTTTTTTGAGCACAAAAAAGAACAAAAATATATTTTAGGAGGTTTTTGGCCAATGCTGATATAACGACCCATTGAGTGCTGAAATCTCAGCTGAAATCCAGGCCAAGATATCTACCTGCCTGTCTGACATTGCTGCCTGGATGTCTGACCGCCACCTGAAGTTCAATATTTCCAAACTGAGCTCCTTATCTTCCCACCTAAACCAACCTCTCCCCTTCCCCCACTCTCTATTTCTGTCGACAACACGCTCATTCCTCCTGTCTCATCTGCTCGTAACCTTGGGGTCATCTTCGTCTCCTCCCTCTCCTTCTCTGCACATATTCAACAGATTGCTAAAACCTGTCGTTTCTTCCTCTATAATATCGCCAAAATTTGCCCTTTCCTTTCTGAGCATGCTACCAGAACCCTCATCCACACTCTCATCACCTCTTGCTTAGACTACTGCAACTTGCTTCTCACAGGTCTTCCACTCAGCCATCTCTCTCCTCTTCAATCTGTTCAAAATTCTGCTGCATGATTAATATTTTGCCAAAGTCGCTATGCCCATATCAGCCCTCTTCTGAAATCACTTCACTGGCTCCCTGTCCGTTTCCCTATACAATTCAAGCTCTTCTTATTGACCTATAAGTGCATTCACTCTGCAGCCCCTCACTACCTCTCCACCCTCATCTCTCCCTACACTCCTTCCCAGGAACTCCGTTCACTAGGCAAATCTCTTCTAATTGCACCCTTCTCCTCCATCGCTAACTCCAGACTCCGTTCATTTTATCTCGCCGCACCTTATGCCTGGAATAAACTTCCTGAGCCATTACGTCAAGCTCCATCTGTGGCCGCCTTCAAATCCGGGCTAAAGGCCTTCCTGTTTGATGCTGCTTTTGATTCTTAACTTGTCACTTGCTCGTAACCTTTTATCTTGTCTTCCTCTCTTCAATAATCCCCTTTCCCTATGTGTCCTTTCTGTCTGTCTTACCCTTTCCCTTATTTGTCTTGTCTGTCTGTCCTGATTTAGATTGTAAGCTCTTAATGGGCAGGGACTGTCTTTCTTCATGTTCTATTGTGAAACGCTGCGTACGACTGGTAGCGCTGTAGAAATGATTTGTTGTAGTAGTAGTAGTAGTAGTGCTGAAAGTACGTCAGTGTCAAGTTCACTTGAGCACCTGGGTCTTGTGAGGTCTTTTCCTCCTTTTGTTTTTAAGAGCATCTATAAGTAATGTATATTGTATTCTACAGTTTTCTGGTAGACGTCAAGAACTCGTGTTGCCATTAGTGCGCCGCCATTAAACAAAATTACTATTGGGCTCATTTTCAAAAGAGAAGGACGTCCATCTTTTGACATAAATTGAAAGATGGACATCCTTCTCCCAGGAACATCCAAATCGGTATAATCGAAACCCGATTTAGGTCATCCCCAACTACACTCTGTCGCAAGCATGGCCAAAGTTCAAGGGGGCGTGTCGGAGGCGTAGCAAAGGCGGGACTTGTGCGTGCCTAACACTTGGATGTCCTTGACCGATAATTGAAAAAACAAGGATGTCCCTGACGAGCACTTAGACGTTTTCACCCGGACCTGTTTTTATTATGACTAGGGCACAAAAAGGTGCCCGAAATGACCAGATGACCACTGGAGAGAATCGGGGATGACCTCCCCTTACTCCCCTAGTGGTCACTAACCCCCTCCCACCCTCAAAAAATATCTTTCAAAATATGTTGTGCTAGCCTGTATACCGGCCTCAGATGTCATACTCAGGTCCATGACAATGCATGCAGGTCCCTGGAGCAGTTTTAATGGGTACTGCAGTGCACTTCAGACAGGCGGAACCAGGCCCATACCCCCCTACCTGTTACATTTGTGGAGGAAACAACGAGCTCTCCAAAACCCACCACAAACCCACTGTACTCATATATAGGTGCCCCCTTCACCCGTAAGGGCTATGGTAGAGGTGTACAGTTGTGGGTATTGGGTTCTTTTGGGGGGGGGGGGGGTTGCGGGGCTCAGCACACAAGGTAAGGGAGCTATGTTCCTGGGAGCAATTTGTGAAGTCCACTGCAGTGCCCCCTAGGGTGCCCGGTTGGTGTCCTGGCATGTCAGAGGAACCAGTGCACTACAAATGCTGGCTCCTCCCACAACCAAATGGCTTGCATTTGGTTGTTTCAGACATGGACATCTCTGGTTTCAAAAATCACCAAAAATCAGAAATGTCCATGCCTAGGGACGTCCAAATCTAGGGACGACGAAATGTAAGGATTTGGACGTCTCTGACAGTATTTTCGAAATGAAAGATGGACGTCCATCTTGTTTCAAAAATATGGGTTTCCTCGCCCCTGGATTTTGCCGTTTTGCAAGGACGTCCAAATCGCAACTTGGACGTCCCTTTCGAAAATGCCCCTCTGTGTGAGCACTTATCACTGTCCATTATGTAGGTGGTAAGGGTTCATGCGGTATTCCTGCGCTAACCAGTTAGCGCACGCTAATGTAGATATGATAACTGTTTAGAACAGGAATGCCCACTCTCCTCCCCCTAACACCCCCTCTAAAAATTTATTTTTTAGCATGCAGTTAGTATGCACACATTTGTGCCTGAATGCGTCCTACAGTTCACCTTTTTAAGCTGTATTAGGCATGCATTAGTGCCTAATGCAGCTTAAAAAACTGACATGCTAAACCTCACATTGTGGTTAGGACAGAAACTGAATCTGGACCTATAACCCCAATTCCAGGAGGGAGGCATTTTGGCCAGTCCTGGTTTTATTTATTTATTGGGATTTATTAACCGCCTATATGAAGAGATTCACCCAAGGCGGTGTACAGCAGGTACAGTTTAACATAAAACTTACAATTTTGTTAACAGCATAATACTAGTAAAATAACCAAGAATAAACATAAATACAATAAATAAACTTGAAAACAGTAAATTGAAACCTAATAATAGAACTACTGTGAAACAGTATCAAAAATATACACATTTGACAGCACTGGAATTCAAATACCAGAGAGATAGTACAAAGTTAGCATAATACTAATGATACACCTAATAAGCATACATTAGAACATTCAACTAACATAGATATGATGTTAAAGATTTTCTACAATATGGCTTACCAAATAGCTGGGGGACCAAGAGCAGATGTATGATGGCAACAAGATGAGTGTTAGAGACTTATGTCCCAAGCTGTGGGCTATTTGTAGTCCCAGATTCTACTCAGTGCTGCAGATCAGAATGAGGTTGTCAAAAATCCAGGACTGACCTAAAGTCTCTATCCTGGAACTGGGCAGCTTGAAAGCTCTGTGACGTCCTACTTCCTATTTTTATTATAGACCTTCTGTGTTCTGGTTAGGATAGGAGTTCTCAGCCCTGTCCTCAGATCACACCCAACCAGGCAGGTTTTCAGAATATCCACAATGAACATGCATGAGATAGATTTGCATACTCCAGAGGAAGTGCATGCAAATTTATCTCATGAATATTTATTATAGATATCCTGAAAACCTTGTCTGGATATGTTTGAAGGACTGGGTTGAGAACCACTGAGGGGGATACATACAGCAACAGAAATGGGAAGAGGTTACATTTTAAAGTTACACTATTATGCGAATTTCTGTTTCTTCTCACTTATGGTGAAATTTCAGTGAGGAAATGTTCTATCACTTAATTAAATGAGTGTATGGAACTTTCTGTCACGGCCAAAACCACTGTAAAAGAAATCAATTCTTATTTAGTAACACACAGAAATATAACTTTTTCAAAATCAGTTGTGGAAGAGAAGATGTTTGGTTTGTAGGAAAATAATTGTGCTGTCAAATTGATTGCTTCTGATGTTTGTTTTAAGCGACCTACGCAAACATTCTTCCAAAATAAAAGGTCTCACATAGACTGTTAATTTTAGCTCCTCTAGGAAACATGTCAAGGGCTCTCCATTAACAGATTGATATTTATAGATTTCTAAAATTAATGCAGACAATGCATTATGGAAGACTGGGAATCTGTTATATGACAGCTCAAGCAAAGCTTAATGTAATCAGCTGGAATTTCTTTTCAACTTCACTGCTTTTATTTAAACAAACCAAATCATTAAGATTGCCCTTTTCCAATGTGATGTTTATTTCATGCCTGAACAGCTACAAATGTTCACATCAAAACAGGAGCAGCAGAATACATTTTGAGTTCGATGGGCCAAACAAACCAATCTCTGGACTCACCCATGATCTCTAATTGCTGATGCTATGTTGGGCAGAACATTGGTCACACCATTACTCCAGTGATCCACTACATTCTACTGCCTGGTGGAATTAGAAAAGAAAACGTACAGAGAACAGCAATGAAAATGATAAAGAGAGTGGAATGACTTCCCTATGAGGAAACACTAAAGTGGCTAGGGCTTTTCAGCTTTGAGAAAAGACGGCTGAGGGGAGATATGATAGAGGTCTATAAAATAATGAATGGAGTGGAACAGGTAGATGTGAATAATTTGTTTACTCTTTCCAAAAATAGTAGGACTAGGTGACATGCAATGAAGCTACAAAGTAGTAAATTTAACATGAATCAGAGAAAATATTTCTTCATCAACGTGTAATTAAACTTTTGAATTTGTTGCCAGAGAATGTAGTAGAAGCAGTTAGCTTAGCAGGGTTTAAAAAAGGTTTGGATAACTTCCTAAAAGAAAAGTCAATAAGCCATTATTAAATGGACTTGGGGAAAATCCACTGCTTATTTCTAGGATAAGCAGCATAAAATGTGTTGTTTTGGGATCTTGCCAGGTACTTGTAATCTAAGATGTATTGGCCACTGTTGTAAACAGGATGCTGGGCTTGATGGACCTTCGGTCTGTCCCAGTATGGCAATACTTATGTTCTTATATGCATCAAAACCAAGAAGACAATGTTGAGGAGCTTAACAATAGTCAAATAATGACCTACCTTCAGATTTTGAAGTTCTTCCATTGCTACAGTCTATATAAATCTCATCCAACCTCATGTAGTGGCCAGCTTCAGTGGGTTCATTAGTGCCATTGTCCAAATGGCCAAGCTTCCTTCCAGACCACTGCAGCAAAAATCTTAGCCAGGAGTGGCTTCTTTATCTCAGACCTGGATCTCATTTTTGAAAGTGCAGACATAACATTGATGTGTGACAAACAAGGTTGCTTTTTATGATCTAAAAGTTGACTTGTAGGTTTTAGTATTGCAGAGATCCACATTCTTGTTCTGGGAGATGTCATGGTTGGAAAGACTGACAGAAATTAATGGGGTAGCAGTAACAGGAAGAAGCCATATAAGAAACTTCACCTTCATCACCTCTTTTTCAGCATCAGAAGGCTGCTATCTTGAATCAGTAAATGGTGGACTCAGATGCAAATATGCTTAGCCCTCTTCAGCTGCAAATGAGGTATATATTTTATTTAAACAACATCTAACGGGCATTTTGAATGACACAAGTAACTAAAATCTCAAGAACAAAAACATAAGTACATAAGTATTGCCATACTGGGACAGACTAAAGGTCCATCAAGCCCAGCATCCTGTTTCTGACAATGGCCAATCCAGGTCAAAAAGTACAAAAATCCCCCCAAAAGTACAAAACATTGCTTATCCCAGAAATATTTTCCCCAAGTCCAATTTAATAATGGTCTATGGACGTTTCCTTTAGGAAGCCGTCCAAACCTTTTTAAAACTCTGCTAAGCTAACCGCCTTTACCACATTTTCTGTCAACAAATTCCAGAGTTGAATTACATGTTGCGTAAAGAAAACTTTTCTCCGATTCGTTTTAAATTTACTATTTCGTAGCTTCATCGCATGCCCCCTTGTCCTAGTATTTTTGGAAAGCGTAAGCAGATGCTTCACATTTACCCGTTCCACTCCACTCATTATTTTATAGACCTCTATCATATCTCTCCTAGGCCGTCTTTTCTCAAAGCTGAAGAGCCCTAGCCACTTTAGCCTTTCCTCATAGGGAAGTCGTCCCATCCCCTTTATCATTTTCGTCGCCCTTCTCTGTACCTTTTCTAATTCCACTATATCCTTTTTGAGATGCGGCGACCAGAATTGAACACAATATCCGAGGTGCAATCGCACCATGGAGTGATACAAAGGCATTATAACATCCTCATTTTTGTTTTCTATTCCTTTCCTAATAATACCTAGCATTCTATTTGCTTTCTTAGCCGCCGCAGCACAATGAGCAGAAGGTTTCAACGTATCATCAACGACGACACCTAGATCCCTTTCTTGGTCGGTGACTCCTAACTTGGAACCTTGCATGACGTAGCTATAATTCGGGTTCCTCTTTCCCACATGCATCACTTTGCACTTGCTCACATTAAACGTCATCTGTCATTTAGATGCCCAGTCTCCCAGTTTCGTAAGGTCCTTTTGTAATTTTTCACAATCCTCCCGTGATTTAACTACTTTGAATAACTTTCAACATATGTGCTTCTTCATTGGTGTGGACCAATGATTCTAAACCTAAAAATGAAAACTTAAAATTGGGCTCCCAGTTTTAGCTCCATTAGGAAATCTACCATCTTCTCTGTAGTAGACGTTAATGGGGGCTTTGGAAGAGCTTGGGGATCAACAGGGGACTGTTGAAAATCAGAGACCATGCTTTATAGAGACTGGGACCCAGTAATCAACTCCTTCCCATTCTCTACAAAGACAGGTCTGATCAATGCTCTGGGGGTGGACGTATGGTATGGAGGAGAGGGAGCATCCCAGAAATGCTGAGATGAGAGACCAACAAAAATGTACCTGAAATTGGAACTATGGAGACTGATTAAGATGACCATCAAGGGAAAAGTCTTGGTACTTAGGAATGAAACCCTTCCTTATATCAGTACACAGAGCAGGCTTCACCTCCTCTGTGAGTGGTATTCAGGGTCATCACCAGAGCAGTCTTCATCTTCATTTGGGAGTCTAAGATTGGCTGAGTGAAACATTCATTTCTATACAAAGCACATATGAAATGACATAAAGGAGTTCCTAATATGCTCTGCAACAGTACTAACATCACCTTAAGGGGAAACTTCAGAGACCACACATTATACTTCATTTCCCAATTCTTTCTTCTCTTGATCCAGAAGAGGCTAGTCTGGGACAAATGAGACAGTCCATTGCCCTACAATTGGGCTTCCCCTCCTCACTACAAGGAGGAAGAATGTTTTCTGAAGGGTCCGCTGTAGTGGAGGAACAGAAAAATCCCACAGGAAGCACAAGGGATAAAGGAACAGTGGGAAGTGGACAATGTCTTCTTCTTTGACAAACCAAAATGACTCCAAGAGATAAAAAAAAAAGGTTTATTGATGATTGGAGACTTGACTCAGCATTATGTTTTGGCAACAATGCCTGCTTCAGGAGTCTTTCAATAAATCTGTGCAATGGAATTGCTAACTTATTGGTTAGGTCTGTAGATAGAAATCATCCAGTGAATCAATGTGCCAAAAGTAGACAATGGTCTTGAAAAAGACATTTTATAAATCTCTTGTCAAGATCTTTTGTAAAGGACGGGCACCATAGCATCCTTAAGGTACTGTTAGAGTGCAACTTCTTCCCTGTGTTTGAAATGTGTATGAGGTAGGGAAGAAGTTGCTTAAATCATGGGTAAGGACCGAGCCCTGATGCAGTGACAATCGCTGTGAAACATGGCCCATGTTGGCATTGGGTCCTTTTCAGTTAAGTGAAGTTAAGCAGTGACAATCGCAGTGAAACATAGCCCATGTTGGCATTGGGTTCTTTTAAGTTAAGTGAAGTTAAGCAATTATTTTTTGATACTACAGTTGCATAAGCATCAAACAGTATATATGTTAAGAGTTCATGAGTATAAGTAAAAGCCAGTGATGATTATGGTGAGCCACGAGGCTGAGTTTCCACATGTGAAATGAGTCACCAGCTGAGGCATTTTATAAAAGTGATTTGTAAATGATTTTGGAAAATATCAATAAATGGATTGATGGAATGAGCTATTACCCTCTACTTATTGAGTTGATATAAGATATCTACAGCATTGAGTTTATAGACTTAAGAACATAAGAGTAGCCATGCTGGCTTAGAACAATGGTCCATCTAGCCCAGTATCCTGTACCCAACAGTGGACAAGCCAGGTCACAAGTACCTGGCAGAAACCCAAACCGTGGCAACATTCCATGCTACAAATCCTAGGGCAAGCAGTTGCTTCCCCATGCCGATTATGGACTTTTCCTCCAGGAGCTTGTCCAAACCTTTTTTAAACCCAGATATGCTAACCACTGTTACCGCATCCTTCAGCAAAGAGTTACAGAGCTTAACTATTCATTGAGTGAAAAACATTTCCTCCTATTTGTTTTAAAAGTATTTCCATGCAACTTCCTTGAGTGTCCCCTAGTCTTTGTACTTTTGGAACGAGTAAAAAATCGATTTACCTCTACTCGTTTTACACCACTCAGGATTTTGTAGACCTTAAACATCTGTCTCTTTTTCAAGTTGAAGAGTCCTAACTTCTTAAGCCTTTCCTCATACAAGAAGAATTTCATCCCCTTTATCATTTTAGTAGCTCTTCTTTGAACCTTTACAAATTCAGTTATATCTTTTTTGAGATACAGTGACCAGAAATGAATGCAATACTCAAGGTGTGGTCGCACCATGGAGTGATACAGAGGCATTATGGGTGATCTTGTGCTAATTAAAAAAAATCTTCAATCTATACAGAATAGAGTTATTAGATTATTTTGCCACGTTCAGAGATACAATCATGTTTCCCCACTATTCTAAAACCATCACTGACTTCCTATTGAAAAGCCAATAATATTCAAATTACTGACACTAACTTTTAAGGCCAATAGGATAGGCCTTCCCCCATCATCTAACAACTCATACTATTTCGTACTCTCCTGCTTGCCTTCTTTACTCTATTAGGGTGTCTTTTACAAAGGTGCACTAGCGTTTTGAGCGTGCACTAACAATAAGTGTGCGCTAAACGCTAGAGATGCCCATGTATTCCAATGGGCAACTCTAGCATTTAGCGCGTGCTAAACATGCTAGCGTGTCTTTGTAAAAGACCCCCTTAATGATCATTGCCTGGTCCTTCCCAGCCCCAAATCTGCTTTGTTTGAATCTACCAGACACAGCGATTTCTATTTCATTGCCCCTTTCTTTTGGAATTCCCTCCCCCTCCATGTTCATGCCGAATTATGATTTAAAAACTTCAAGTCTGGCATAAAAACCTGTCTTTTTCATCAAGCATACAATCCCTCATAGGATCCCACACAGGATCAGTGCAGCTGAACCCACTGTCATTCTATTATCTTTTCCAACTCCTCCCTATCTGACTCTTTCTTCTTTCTCCCTCTTACTATTCTCCTTTATGATGACCTTAGGATGAGTGTTTTGCTCTTTCCTGTTTTTATTGTAGTTCCTTTCCTACCTTTGAAACCTGATTATAATCTGTAATCTGCCCAGATCTGCAAGTTAGTTTAGGCAGTATGATAACTTTCAATATGGTTTAACTGGCGGGGGTCCCCAACCCCTGCCAGCTGAAGCCCTCTTCCAGCCCTCGTCCGGCGCACTCCTTTTAGTAAAACTGAGCATGTGCGCATGCTCAATTTCATTAAAACGAGCGTGCCGGATGTAAGGAGAAGAGAGAGCAGGGCAGGCAATGCGGCGACACCGGAGACCAGTGCTGGACGAAGGCTTCAGCTGACGGGGGGTTGGGGACCCCCACCAGCCAAGGTATTTGTAGCGGTGGTGCTTCATCTGGTGAAGGTTGAGGACCCCTGCCAGCCAAGATATGTACAGTGGCAGCAGTGGGTGGGGAGTGGCAGGGTGGCAGAGGGGGGTGGCAAGGTGGAGGAGGGAGGTGGCGGCAGGGCAGCAGACCAAAATGTGCCCCCCCAATTTATGCTCTGGCCCCCTACCCCCTTGAGGTCTGGCTACACCCCTGGTTAAATGCTTCTGAATATCAGGGGGGGGGGGGTTGTATTTTTCCATTATCCAGTATTGTGGGTGCCTGCCCCCTTCTTAGAATTTCATGGATACAGCACAGTAGTCATGGACCGAAGAGAACACGGAGTCAGCTACATTAAAGCACCCTGTTTCCAATAGAGTTATTTGCTCTAGGACACTGCAGCTTTGCTTACAATGGAACTGAATCGTGCTTATTTTTCAGTTCGCTCATAAATTTTCAAAACAGAAATAAAGTGTCATTAATGGCGAGGTGAGGTTCTTAATGACTCTGCCTCATTTGCTTGCAATTAAATTATCATTTGCTTCTAGCATGTATTTATCACAAATGGAGGAAAGAGGCCGGATGGGGATGAATTAGTCGTTCAGGCAGCAAAGATCCAGACTCAGAGAGATATGGCTTTAGTTAGATGCAAAATAATAGTTTTAAAGTAACGCTAAGAACCCTCTCAGCTATTTTATGCTTGGCTCAGAATGCGAACATATTTTTTAAATGCAAAAAGGTTAATTTAAATTAGCCACTGTTTTCTTACATTATAATATAAAAAAATCATTATGACTTTTTTTCTGGTAGAGAGAGAGAGAGAGAGAGAGAGAGAGAGAGAGAGCATAGAAGCAAAAGTTGCTTTTTTTCAAATTACCATCTTTATTAAAGCATTTATTAATTTATTTATCATAGTTTTTATCCCACCCTTCTGATTATTTATATCTCTTGGCAACCTGTATTCCTGGAACAAAATGGTAGACAAAATGTATTTGCTGTCATTCTATAATTTATTAATCAACATGAGCAGTACCCAAACTTTGCACAATGAATGATCTGGCGTACATATAAAACTGACAATTATTGTTCCAGCTATAATGCCTTCAGGTTCAGCTCCTGCATCTCCTGAAAAGCTTTGGGTTGCAGCTTTTGGGACTTCATGTTTACGTGCATGGCTCTAGTATGATTAGGGCAGCTATTGCTTACATATATAGTAATTAATTTTTGGCGGCTTTACTGGCATGCCTGGTGCTCACCACAGGTCGGTGTTACAGGGAGCTCTTCCCCTGATGAAGCCCTAGTTGGTGAAACGGGACCGTTGGGGAGCCCCTGATTGGAGCAGTAACAAGTAACAAGCTAAGTAGCTGTGGTGTTAGTTTTTTATTGTTGATACAGCACCGTTATGAAGTATAGACACATTGTTAAGGGAGGAGGAAGGTAGGGGATCAATGATTATGTCATTGTTACCACATAATGATCACTTTATTGATTAAAAAGGTGGTACTGGTCTGAGGTCCCCTCTTCCTCAGTTCTCATTTAATGTTTCACGATTGACTTATTATACCCGCTGGTTGTGAGTTATGTTACATATATGGTAACACATTTGTTAATCTAGGATAAGCCTCTCTGGTCCTCAAGTGCCACAGGTAGCTCAGGATTTCAGGATATCCACAATGAATATGCATGAGATAGATTTGCATGCTCTACCTACATTGTATGCAAATCTATCTCATGCATACTGATTGTGAATATCCTGTAAACCTGACTTATCTGTGGCACTTGAGGAACGGAGTTGCTTATCCCTGAGTTAGATGATAGCAGAAAAAGACCAGTCTGCCCAGTTATTCCTATCTATGCTGTAATGCTATATCTCATTTGCCAGTGATAGAAGCATGACTACTTGAGGTTATCACTCCTTATTCAGTCAGTAATTTTTTTTCACTCCTTGGTGCTCCACCCTCCTGAGTAGATGAACATATAGGTGAGTCAGTTATTGTAGTGAATCTAGATTTTCAGAAAGTGTTTGACAAAGTCCCTCATGAGAGACTCCTGAGAAAATTTAAGAAATGATTGGATAGGAGGCAATGTTCTGCTATGGATTAGGAATGGTTGATAGAAATCAGAGGGTAGGGTTAAATGGCCAGTTCTCTCAGCGGAGGAGGGTGATTAGTGGAGTGCCCCAGGGATCTTTACTGTATTAATGATTTGGAAATGGAAATGATGAATGAGGTAATTAAATTTGCAGATGACACAAAACTTTTCAAAATTGTTAGAATGCATGAGCATTGTGAAAAATTGCAGGATGACCTTAGGAAATTGGAAGACTGGGCATCCAAATGGCAGATGAGATTTAATGTGGACAAGTGCAAAGTGATGCACAATGGGAGGAATAATCCAAATCATAGTTATTTGATGCTAGGTTCCACTCTAGGAGTCAACACCCAAGAAAAAGATCTAGGTGCCATTGTGGACAATACACTGAAATCTTCTGCCTAGTGTGTGCTGGCTGCCAAGAAAGCAAACAGAATGCTAGAAATTATTAGGAAAGGGATAGAAAATAAGACAAATAATATTATAATGCCTCTGTGTCAGCGCTGAGCAAGAGTGTCTGAGGGGATTTGAGGTGTTATGGGGTATAAGTGAGGGGAAGGTGTGTGGGAGCATGGGGAAAGAATGTGGGGATCAGAGAAGGTGTGGGCTGATTAGTGAGGGGATCGGAGTGAGTATGTGAGGAAAAAGTGATTGAGGGGATCAGAGAGATGTGTAGAGTGTGAAGGGATCATCCCTTCCTCTCCCAAAACCTTGTTCTCCTTCCTCTGTCCATGATCCCCTCTTCTTCTGTGTGTACTGTCCTTCACACCCTCTTTCGTTCTACTTCCTGAAACTCCTTGTCCTTCCCTCTCTCTGTGCTTTCATCTCCCTGTACCATCTCTCTTCCTTCCTGGCCTCCTGTGGTCCAGCATCTCTCCCTCTCTCTTTCCACATGTAGCTACCTCCTTTTACAAACCTACACATATGAGCATTGCCAATCGGTGAGGCTGCACTTTGGTTTTGTTTTGGAAGTGGAAATGACTCCCTTAATCCCTTGTGTAGAGCCCTGGCCAAAATTAGCACTTTTAAAAAATATGTGCATGGCTTTGAACTGCTGTAAAACCCGATGGGGACATCCGATGGGTACATTTTTCCCTATTGATGTATATTCTCTTCTTGAAATAGGGAAGAAATGTGTAGATTTTTGCTTCACACAAGCCGCACCGCATTACATCCCTTTGAAATTTCTGCATGGTGTGGATCTCCATGTATAAACAGCAGCTTTCTACAATTGCTATTTGCACTTGTATGTGATCTACACATGTAAATGCTGTTATTTACACATGGCTGCTTTTAAAATAGAGGCTTTAACCATTGCTTGTAGACTTAAAAGACAAAGGTGGAAGCATAATGGATATTAGATTATTTATCATTCTTGTTCAGTCTACCCAATGTCATGGTACCAGGAGTAAAAATCAAAAATTTCTCTTAAGTGGTCTCTGTCTTCCAGCTTGGCTGTGGAGTTATTATTTTTTTTTCTAAACAGAAAAACTGGAACTCATTCAATTTCCTATTATGTACTTGATTATAGTAATAAGATACTGAAAGTAATTAAACCATTTCTCTTACCACTCTCTAAGTGTTCCTGTATCTTTGCAGCTTTTGGTACTTAGTGGCAAGTGCTTGAGTCCAGCGTACTGGAATCAAACTTTGGAAAATGTTTTGGATGGCATATGTTTAAAACCTGCTGGCTATATTGCAAGGTTATTTTTGACAATACAGACAGCTTGGTGTATTTGAATTAAAGATGTTTTTCCCATTTCCCCCTGGTTTCTATATATGGCGCCTAGATTCCGCATGGAGGTACGCACTAAAACTTAATTGGCGAAACAAGGTGATTGCGTTTTTAACAGCACTAAACAAGCCATAATCAGCATTAATTGACAATTATTACATTTTATGCATGGAAATCCCAAAATTTCCACGTGTAATTACAGAATACGAGTCAGTGTGCCTAAATCTACGCAGAGGGATTTTCACCAGATTTTTATTGGTGTAAATGGGCGTACGTAGATTTAGGCGCTATGGTATCGACTAAGCATATTATATACACTGTGCTTAAATGCTATAGAATACGCTTAATTCTGCACAAACATTTTAGGTGCCATATATAGAATCTAGCCCTATACGTTAGTGGAAAAATGTGTAGTCCCTATGTTCCCTATATATGGCAACATCTATAGATCACGGTTGGTTTGAAGAGATTGTGTGAAGGGAAGAAAAGAGACCTGGCAGCCAGAGCTAAGTTCTATAATTTGATCTGTGGGCTGCTTTAGGGAATAAAGGAGGTTTTTGCCGATGATGACGAAGCCCTGCTCCTGTAAGACTGTAAAGTAGGTCTAGGAGCTTCTCGAGGCTTTTCCTCCTGTAACACTCCTTGTGCCTGCTTACGTTGTAAAAGAGAACCCTCTATATTCTATATTGAACATCTATACCTTTGACAGTTGCCTGCATTAGGGGTATGCAGCCAAAATATTTTCATTTTGTTTAGTTTCCTATATCATTTACAGGAATTTTAATTTTGTTAGCTTTTATTTTGTTTCAGGGCAATCTCCTAACTAGTCCATACTCTTCCAAAGCATGTGTACTATTTGAATAGTGTGAACTGTTTTGAAAGGGAAAGAAAGAACAAAAAAGATTCATGCCAGTCAAAGCACAACCAGTAGTCTGTGTGTGTAGCAATGGAATCACATTGATCCCGTTGGTGCAAAGCTTTTGCTTAGCCGAGATTGGGTGGTGGGGCTGGTGGTTGGGAGGCGGGGTAAGTGCTGGCCAGACTTATATGGTCTGTGCCAGAGCCAGTGGTGGGAAGCGTGGATAGTGCTGGGCAGACTTATACGGTCTGTGCCAGAGCCGGTGGTGGGAGGCGGGGCTGGTGGTTAGGAGGCGGGAATAGTGCTGGACAGACTTGTACGGTCTGTGCCCTGAAAATGACAGTTACAAATCAAGGTAAGATATACACAAAAAGTAGCACATATGAGTTTGTCTTGTTGGGCAGACTGGATGGACCATGCAGGTCGTTTTCTGCCATCATCTACTATGTATGTTACTATTAAAAGTGGGTGTGACAAGTTTGCAAGCTTTCATCCACTTGTTTTACTTTTACCCCTGATGCAGCCTTATTAGCAAAACACGGCCATGTCGGGTGTGATTATTTAGAATTCTCCAAGTGTTGCAGTCATTTAATAAACAACTTTCATTTCTAACGGTTTGTTGCTTTGTTGATCTGTGCACTTTTCTGAAAGAGTTTGTACTCTTTCCGAATAGGAGTCACTAGTTGTGAAGGGTGCACACTACTGGGGAAAAAAACATCATGAAATGAGACAGAAAATGTTGTTAACATTTTCCTATCATTTCCAACAAATGAACATCACTACTATGTATTCAGTTTGGTATGTAACATGGCTAATCTCATCGGTTTGTATTTTTTTGCTGGAACAGCACTACCAGAATATGAAAAGCCTTGGTCATCTAAACAAGGAAGGAAGTAGAAAATTTTTCAGTAGCGCTAAACCTCTCCGATCAAAACTGCACTGGCTCCCAATCAAGGAATGTATTACCTTCAAAATTTGCTCTTTTGTCCACAAGATTATCTACAGTGAAACCCCGGGATACATGGTTGACTTGATAGATCTTCCAACCAGAAACAGAACCAGAGCGTCACGTTCCTATCTGAACCTCCACTATCCAAGCTGCATTGGACTCAGATACAAATCAACCTATGCATCCAATTTCTCCTACCTAGGTACACAAATGTGGAATGCACTACCAAAGAGTGTGAAAATGATCCATGACCATCTAAACTTCAGGCGATCATTAAAAACCTGTTTTGCAAGGCCTACTCTACTGATCCAACATAAATGCCTTAACTTCGTAATGCATCAAAACCTCACATCATAATGGACATTGTATATTCCTTAATTCCTTGATCCTTGTTGTACTTGTATACCCTAAGCTTACCTGACCCTTATTTTAAACTGTATTTGTTTAATATCTACTGGACTTGGCGATCGCCTTGACGGTATTATGTAAGCCACATTGAGCCTGCTAATGGGTGGGAAAATGTGGGATACAAATGTTACAAATAAATAAATAAAATGGAACATGCTTAGATGGAAGCTTCTAAGACACCTTCAGTACAGTCACAAAACAGCAAAAAAAAGTGCCAGTTATGCAGGAACGTCTTCACCACAACAGATGAAATTACCACCATATTTTGGAGAAAAACACCATTGCTTGCGGTAGCATTAGCAGCATGTCGCTTTGAGCATGCGAAAGCTCCAGACTGACAGTGATTTTACGCCGACATATAAAAATGTGTTTTAAAGTCACAGATCCCTGATGCAGTAAACATATGCTGAAACATGGCCGTGTCAGGTCAGTGCGATTTTAATTTCAATTAATAATATTGAGTTGGACTCCTTGGTCTTTTCGCCTCTTCATTTGATGGTCACTGCTGTCCTTTTGCTGTTGGTGCCCTTTCTGGAGACCTTTCACTTGTTGCTTTTTTGAGCTATTAGATACCTTCACTACAGTCACATCACAGTAAAAAAAAAAAAAATGCCAGCTGTGCAGGAACCTTTTCATTGTCCACCATATCTGTAACTGCCTGCTAGGAGATGTGGCAGATATGAGCCTGAATATCAGAATGACTAAGCAGCTTCCTGCAAAAGAGGATGAGGAATGGACCACCTGGAAGGTTCTAAATTGCCTCTATACCCAAGCCAGCAGGTCAAGAGCCAGTGGGGATATTCTACCAGACCTGATATCTTTATTGCTTTTATATTTATTCATGTTTTGGTCGCAATATAAAAGGTGTTTTAAGAAAATTAATCACGAAAACTTGTGAGTTCAAATCATCAAAATTACAACCTTAACTATGCACCATTGGTATATTTATTATATTGTACAATCAGGGACTCAAATATACTACCGGAGCCTTCGTGTTATAAATTACAAATTTGCTCCAGACTGTTGAAATACAAAACTCTTTATTGAACACATGCGCTTCAAAACCTGCTCATGTGCATTTTAAAATCTGTAAATACACACACAACTCTCTTCTGTCTTTCATACCCATTCACTCCTGTAGCGTGTCTGCTTAGTGACTCTATAAGCGTTTAAAGTTTTATACAACTTGCTGTTTTGAATATTATTGCACTGCACATTATATTTCACATTTTACATTCCTCAAATAAATATCACAGTGTTACACAAAATTAAAGGCAAACATTCTTTGTAATTCTGCTGTCTTTGATCTTCCAGTTTCCCTTTCTTACAATGTCTATTTTGAGGATTTGCACATTCAGAGCCACGGCAGTTGATTTCTGACCTGAGAAGGGTTCATGCTGGCAGGCTGCCAAGCAGATCAGCTTAAATGATATGGTGGTTCCTCCTGAGGAAGAAAACGAAATGCGGTCCTGCATAGAGGAACCGACGTTTGGTTAAGGACCACAGCAAATTTTACCATGAGTAACTCATTCCTCCAACGTAGTGCCTGAGGAGTATTGAAAGCAGACTCATTTACTTATTGAGGAAAGCACTGGAGACTTTTTGCAAATCCTCAAAATAGACATTGTAAGAAAGGGAAACTGGAAGATCAAAGACAGCAGAATTACAAAGAATGTTTGCCTTTAATTTTGTGTAACACTGTGATATTTATTTGAAGAATGTAAAATGTGAAATATAATGTGCAGTGCAATAATATTCAAAACAGCAAGTTGTATAAAACTTTAAACGCTTATAGAGTCACTAAGCAGACACGCTACAGGAGTGAATGGGTATGAAAGACAGAAGAGAGTTGTGTGTGTATTTACAGATTTTAAAATGCACATGAGCAGGTTTTGAAGCGCATGTGTTCAATAAAGAGTTTTGTATTTCAACAGTCTGGACCATTGGTATATTTGCCATAAACATTCCTAATTCAATCACCTTAAGAAATACCGTATTTACTCAATCTCTGCTTACAACAGGGTTTGAGTTTATAAAAAGGATCAGATAGTATTACCTCTGCGGTTTTAAAAAGACCACTAAGGATTTAAAATATCACTAAGGGGAAGAGGTCGGCAGAGGAAAGCGAGAGTCCAGAGGAGGGGGAAATGCATCTATTTCCTGCAGCAAGCACACTGACTTGTAGAAATGGACACGGATTTAGGCATAAGCCAGTGGCGTAGCCACAGGTGGGTCAGGACCCACCCACTTAGGGCACAGGCCCGCCCAACAGTAGCACACGTTTAGTGGTAGCTGGTGGGGATCCGAAGCTCCACCAGCTGAAGACTTCCCTGTGATGCTATCGAAAACGCTACTCTCCACGATACCGGCACCTGCGCATGCTCCGTTTTCAGCGCATGCCTGCTGCAGATTGCCAAGTTGTAAAGAAGCATTTTTCTGCCAGCTGCCCCGTTACCGTGTGAGACTACTGCTAGGTCAATGGCTGGCGGTAAGGTCTCAGACCCAAAATGGACATGCGGCAATTTTGATTTTGCCGCACATCCATTTTTGGCAAAAATAAAAAAAGGCCTTTTTTACAGATGCGCTGAAAAATGGATTGACGCGTGCCCAAAACCCGCGCCTGCACTACCGCAAGCCATTTTTTAGCGCACCTTAGTAAAATCAAACCAATTGTCTTTATTTAGCTTTTATCTTTACAGCAACCTAATATAAAGGGCACCAGAATTTGAATGTGCCAAATACTGAGGCCAAAGAAGAGCTTGTTCCTGCTTACTAGGCGTTAGCAGCCAACATATTTTCAGTTTGTTTAGTTTCCCATGTCGTATATATGAAATTTTGTTTTGTTATGTTTTTTTTCCATTTTGGGAGCAATAGTATTATGCACTAATGCATACTTAAGTGCGCATGGAAATGCTTTCTGCAAGATGCATTAAAGTGTTTTGCAGTGGGTAACTTTTTTTTAGCATGTACTAGGCAAACATTATTTATTTTTTCTAATTATTTTTTTGTGGGGGCATGGCATAGGAGAGGAATGGGCAGGGAAATGTTAACCAGATTTTTTTTTTTTGGGGGGGGGGATTCTATACATGTAACATAGTAGATGACGGTCCATCCAGTCTGCCCAACAATATGACGCCTAAAAAATCTGTGTGGTAAACATTTCCGCCTAGGTGTTTTCTACAGGAAACATTTAGACTTACGTGCAGTATTTAGAATATGATTAGGTGGACCACACTGCGACTAAAATTATGTGCAGCTATTTACACCAGCGAAACCAGGCGTAAACTCCTGAATGTAGATTTATATGCACTGGGTCATAATTCTATAACAATACGTGTAAATTTTGAAATGCCCATGAAAAGACCATTTCCCCGCCCATAACCATGCCCCTTTTTGCCTGCATGCATTACAATTTAGGTGCACTGTGTTACAGTCTACGCTTAGGGATTTGTGTATGTGAATTGTAATTAATGTCAATTACTGCTTATTATCACTTGTTAAGTGCTTTTAACAACACTGATCGGCTTGTTAAGCCAATTAAGTTACGCTTAGTGTTATAGAATCCACCTGGATTTCTGCACGGAAATCTAGTCACGCTATATAGAATCCAGCATTGACCATATAGCCTGCACTATATGATCAATGCTGGCTTAACGCTTCAGCCCTTTAGCACCTCCTAAATAGGAGGTGGTAAGGGCTTTAATTTTTTTCAGATAGCGCACGCTAATGCAAACTGACCTGAACAAAAAATTCATCGAAAATGCCCCTCATCCTCAGTGCACTAAAAAGGGCTTAGCGTACAAGAAAGACCTGCATTAGCATGCACTAAGTCCATTTCCTAGCGCCCTTTCGTAGACATACCCCTTAGTGTTGTGAAGCATGCAAAAATAGTCAGTTGAAGTCCCAATGGCCACTGCTCCTGTTCATGACTTTGAAACCTGTGTGAATTCGGCCCCTATGTGTGTATCACCACACACCCAACAAATACACACTTATTTTCCTTAAGAAAAATACCAGACATAGGAACGATTAGTCAAAGCCACTGTGTGGATATCTTTAGCTACGGTATCCTGGAATCAGTTGGAATTGACAAGCACAGAAGAACGAAAAACCTCTGTACAGGTCAATGCAAGCTGACAAACACAGCAAAGGTGACAGAAAAGATGCTGTAAAAAAAAAAAATCCAACGAGCTCAAAGAGTTCACATCAGAAGTTTTATTTAAAAATATGCAATGGACTCGACATGAATTGTGTTTCAGCCACAAAGGCCTGCCTCAGGAGTCCCTGTATAATGCAGAGGTTGAACCTCTCAGCATTCTATAGCATCTGAAAGAAATGACCTAGTATCTGGTAAAGTAAACACAGGAGCGTGCACTTATCAATTGGTTATCTTGAAGTGCGCTCTTGTGTTTGTTTCCACATTTTGTTCCAATTTAGAAGTGCATGTTCAAAGAGTTCACATCAGAAGTTTTATTTAAAAATATGCAATGGGCTCGACACGAATTGTGTTTCGGCCACAAAGGCCTGCCTCAGGAGTCCCTGTATAATGCAGAGGTTGAACCTCTCAGGCCCAGATGCACTAAACGTTTTTCATCGTTAAATGAGCCCTCAAGGAAGAATTTCCTATCCTTTCCATGCACTAAAGCCTATTTTCCGACGACAGTAGCAGCTAATGAAAACTGAATGCAGATGAGCAATTCTTCTACAAATCCCATTGAAATGACATGCACTAACCTTTTACGATTCGTTTAACGCAGAACACCGTGAAATCTAACGAGAGTCTGTACCTCTCGTTAGGGCTGTCTGTCTGCTAGAAGTTTACAAAATCCAATAAAAAAAATAACTGGGGGGGGGGGGGCGAAACCGCGTCAGGGGCGTCCTTTATTGACGCCCCAGGTCGCCGCTGCTCCCCTCTCCCTCAGCACCAAAAAAGGAAAAAAAAAAAAAGGATCGGGAGGGGGCAAAGGCACTCGTCATGAGCGTCCCATATGGACGCCTTGCCCCCCCCCCCACTGCTCCCCGCTTCCCCCCCCCGCATGAAAAATTTCCAATTTTAGCAGCCCCGGGCCAGCCCTCCTCCCTACGTCAGAGGAGGGTGGGTCCAGGAAGAAAGAAGGGACGTCTGAGGAGGCCTTCTGACTCGCCGATCAGCTGTTCTTGCCCGTGCAGCAGAGGTGACAGGTGCTGCACGGGCCGGTAAGGCAAAGGGGGGGGGGTCGTTGGAGGGGGGGAGCGGCAGCCACGACCAAAGGGGGGGGCGGCGGGGGCGGGGCACGGGACCGGAGCATGGCAGGAGGCGGAGCTAGTGTGGGAGAATACAGGAAGGGAGGAGGGCCGGCCCGGGGCTGCTAAAATTGGAGATTTTTCGTGCGGGGGGGGGGGGGGGGGGGAAGCGGGGAGCAGCAGGGGGGGGGGGCAAGGCATCCATACTACTACTACTACTACTACTATTTAGCATTTCTATAGCGCTACAAGGCATACGCAGGACGCTCATGATGAGTGCCTTTGCCCCCTCCCGAAACACACGTGTTTGTGGGGTTTTTTTTTTTTGTTTTGACAGCTGGGCCTTTGTGGCATGTGCAGAGCAGCCAGCATAACGCTTGGGCTGCTCTGCGCATGCTTTAGGCGCTGATTAACGACGGGTTTAACGATTCTGTGATACATCCTACTTTGCAATACCGATCCGAACATTTCTGGAGTGTTTTTGTAGTGCATTCCTTGTTTTTTAAAAATCGTTAAGCACTTTTACGATTCTTATTTTTTAACGTTTGGTTGATGCATCTGGGCCTCAGTGTTCTATAGCATCTGAAAGAAATGACCTAGTATCTGGTAAAGTAAACACAGGAGCGTGCACTTATCAATTGGTTATCTTGAAGTGCGCTGCTTGTGTTTGTTTCCACATTTTGTTCCAATTTAGAAGTGCATGTTCCTGTGCTTACTTTATCAGATACTAGGTCATTTCTTTCAGATGCTATAGAACACTGAGAGGTTCAACCTCTGCATTATACAGGGACTCCTGAGGCAGGCCTTTGTGGCCGAAACACAATTCGTGTCGAGCCCATTGCATATTTTTAAATAAAACTTCTGATGTGAACTCTTTGAGTCCGTTGGATGTTTTTTTCTACAGCATCTTTTCTGTCACCTTCACTGTGTTTACCTACTTGCATTATCCTGGAATCAGCAGCAGGATGTGTTCTGTGGTTGGAAGGAAATGCGCTTGAACAAATAGGGAAGACATCACTGCATACAGGGCTGATTTGCATAAGGCTGGGCCCTGAAGAAAGCCTAATTTGCATACTGTCCAAACCCTCTAACCAAGTGTGTTTAGCAAGGGAAAAGCTACAATGTTCTAGAAGTACCAAAGCCTGTGTTTTACCCAAAGAAAGGGGGTGCTGGGCGAAGTCAATGCCTGAACGAGGGTATTTGGGAAAGTCACCCCGGGTGTACAGAGGCCTAGCACAAAGGTCTACTGGAGTTATTACCAGTGTTGCTATTGACAGTCTCTGAGCTCTTTCCTTAGAGGCAAAGTTTCTCAGTGTGTTTTGCAGGATTGCTGGCTGAGGCCCTGGTCACAGCAAAGGGGTGGATGTTGTTGTTAGTCTCAAAAGCCTGTGATAGCACACTGTGTGTTCAAAGCATGCCACCATCTTCCTTAGCCGTTGGGTTGATTGATAGCTCTGTTCTTCACAATTCTGTTTTGGTCCAATTCCTAACATGAGAGAGGCTAATGGAGAGACATTCGGGCACAGGAAGAGCTGGTGTTTTTCTAGGCTATCAAGGTAACTCTCTGACCAGGAAACTGTAAACAGCCACCATATTCTACAACATTTTTGGGTGGTGGGCTGATTGGAATGTGGATGTCCTTCTCAGACCTGATTCTTCCACGGGAGGGAGAGCAGCCTACAGACCATGACGTGCAGAAGTAATGCAGGAACAGTACTAACTCTGGAAACATTATGTGGAGGAGTAGCCTAGTGTAGTAGGAGTAGTAGTGGTAGTTAGTGGGGTCCCGCAGGGGTCTGTGCTGGGTCCATTGCTTTTTAATGTATTTATAAATGACCTAGAGATGGGAATAACTAGTGAGGTAATTAAATTCGCCGATGACACAAAATTATTCAGGGTCGTCAAGTTGCAGGAGGAATGTGAACGATTACAGGAGGACCTTGCGAGACTGGGAGAATGGGCGTGCAAGTGGCAGATGAAGTTCAATGTTGACAAGTGCAAAGTGATGCATGTGGGTAAGAGGAACCCGAATTATAGCTACGTCTTGCAAGGTTCCGCGTTAGGAGTTACGGATCAAGAAAGGGATCTGGGTGTCGTCGTCGATGATACGCTGAAACCTTCTGCTCAGTGTGCTGCTGCGGCTAGGAAAGCGAATAGAATGTTGGGTGTTATTAGGAAGGGTATGGAGTCCAGGTGTGCGGATGTTATAATGCCGTTGTATCGCTCCATGGTGCGACCGCACCTGGAGTATTGTGTTCAGTACTGGTCTCCGTATCTCAAAAAAGATATAGTAGAATTGGAAAAGGTACAGCGAAGGGCGACGAAAATGATAGTGGGGATGGGACGACTTTCCTATGAAGAGAGGCTGAGAAGGCTAGGGCTTTTCAGCTTGGAGAAGAGACGGCTGAGGGGAGATATGATAGAAGTGTATAAAATAATGAGTGGAATGGATCGGGTGGATGTGAAGCGACTGTTCACACTATCCAAAAATACTAGGACTAGAGGGCATGAGTTGAAGCTACAGTGTGGTAAATTTAAAACGAATCGGAGAAAATGTTTCTTCACCCAACGTGTAATTAGACTCTGGAATTCGTTGCCGGAGAACGTGGTACGGGCGGTTAGCTTGACGGAGTTTAAAAAGGGGTTAGATAGATTCCTAAAGGACAAGTCCATAGACCGCTATTAAATGGACTTGGAAAAATTCCGCATTTTTAGGTATAACTTGTCTGGAATGTTTTTACGTTTGGGGAGCGTGCCAGGTGCCCTTGACCTGGATTGGCCACTGTCGGTGACAGGATGCTGGGCTAGATGGACCTTTGGTCTTTCCCAGTATGGCACTACTTATGTACTTATGTACTTATGTACTTATGGTTACAGCACCAGTCTTGACATCTAGCGGTGGCTGTTTCAAGTCCTGCTACTGCTCCTTGTGATCTTGGGCAAGTCACTTAACCCTCCATTGCCACAGGAACAAAATTAGATGATATGAGCCCTCCAGGGACAGGGAAATACCTGGTGTACCTGAATATAACTCACCTTCAGCTACTACTGAAAAAGGTAAATCCAAACAAAACAAAACAATGATTTTGTGCATAAATATCTTTCGTTTTGTTGCGAACAATCCTTCCTGAGGTTCACAGCTGTGTTGAAAGCTCACTATTCTTGCACTGGTCTTCAGATGCCTGTTCTTTTGGACAGCAGCCTCCTTTTTCCTTTGCCTTTCCTATCCTCTACTCTTTCTTCTTTTTGTCTTTTCTGTTCATACAGTAATTGTAGTTCTTTTCTATTCTGATCACAGTTTGATTTTTAACTGCTTTAATTGTTTGTATTAAAAGGTGATGCATCAAGAGCCTTATAAACATAGAAATAAACATAAATATCTCACTTGTTAGAATAATTTACTTGTTAACATTTTGTTTTAAAATCAGCTTAGAAACTGATAAATTGTTTCTCCCTACAGATATCAGGTGGGGGCTGGTAACTAGACTTTAGGTCTTCATTATGTCTTTTCTGTAGACTACTAGCTTGGATGCTATCTTATCAATGACCTCCCCACACAAAATAACACTGCAATTATTTCAGAGAGTTCAGACATGTGTGATACTTTCTTCTCATGTTATTAAGTGGAAATGCTTATCAGACATATTTGACATGAACTAACAGTGACTTACTGAAAATGCTGAGTGTTCTTTCAAGTGACATTTTCCCTAATTTGCAGAGCATGGAAAAATATGGCCAGTTCTCAAAATGGAACCGTGGCGAAATGCAAAAATTAAATCTTCATTATATCTACCCTGTCACCTTTATGTGCATAGGGTTACACGCCTGAATCTGAAGGATACCGTTCTTCGCTTACATTGCCAGATATCTTGAAAGCCAAAGGCCTTCCAAAAGAGAAAAGGGCTGCTTTAAGTACATACGTATTGCCACACTGGGACAGGCCAAAGGTCCATCAAGCTCAGCATTCTGTTCCCAACGGTGGCCAATCCAGGTCACAAATACCTGGCAAGATTATGAAAATGTTCAATACATTTTATGTTGCTTATCCCAGAAATAAGCAGTGGATTTTCCTCAAGTCAATTTAATAATGGTCTGGACTTTTCCTTTAGGAAGACGTCCAGACCTTTTTAAAACCCCACTAAGCTAACCGCCTTTACCACATTCTCTGGCAACTAATTCCAGAGTTTAATTACATGTTGAGTGAAGAAACATTTTCTCCAATTCGTATTAAATTTACTACTTTGTAGCTTCAAAGAGCTGCATTGTCTGCCCTTTCTTGAATGGCCATTGGGGGAGGGGGAGGGGAGTACATGAACTGTTTGTAACCTCAGCCCACATCAACTGTACAGGCTAATCCAGTCCTGGTTGTGCCTATTGCATATTGGGTGTTCCCATTGCTTTTCTCTAAAGAAAATCAGAGTTACAATTCCATGCATGTCCTGGGGCAAATCCAGGGATAGATAACCGGTTTGCCTGACCTGGGGAGAAGAGGCAAACATTAGGCATAAACTACACTGTCCTCTCAAAGCAGACTCAGCTCTGCGATGTTCCAGGGTGCTAGGCCAAAGGCATCAGATTTTAAAAACCATGCTGGCTTATGTTATAGAAAAACAAAAAAGGTGGAAGATCCAAAGAAAACCAAGTCACAAGACGACCAAAGACATTTAAAAGTTTGTTCTCCAATATTAGAAACAGGATGCGGCCATGGCTTTATGTTACAGGATGAAAGAATTCTCTGGTAGCATTAAACACTGACTTTTCAGTACTCAGACAAACAGATCTGGACATGCAGATTGGGAAAAGCTGACAATTGTAACCCCACAGAGGCCTCTCTTAGTCCATTACTGATGCCTGTAAATGAATAAAGGTTACAACTAGATTTCTGTTTCTTCTTCTTCATCTTATTCCATATAAGCTGCATTTTTATGCAAAGGTGGTTCTCTCCCTTATATGGTCTTTCTTTACAGGAGCTTCACAAAAAGGGCTCTCATGGTCAGGTTGTTATGACAAAGGACAGGAGGAAGAAAAGAAGCATTAATTGTGGAAAGCAAAGAGCTTATTAAAATTCTAGACGAATGTTCAGATGAGCGAAGCATCGGAGCACATTCTGCTGTAGATGAAGACTTGACTTGCTGAAAATAAGGCAAGCGATTTTCTTTGATGCTATATGTGACTATGGGGGGGGGGGGGGCTGGAGGAAGGGCTGCTATAGCGTAAGACATGGTTTACGTACAGCGAGGAAGAGGAATGGCAGGAAGTGGTAATGAAAGGGCAATTCTATAAAGGCACTCACATTGACGTGCCACTCAAGGTAATAAGTGTACAATTCATCAGAGCAAAAAACATACCCCCCCCCCCCCATTTTCAGCACTATTTAACCTCCCAGAATGACTGCTGACCAGTTAAACAGCGCTTAACTGGTTATCCGCCAATATTCAGTGGGGAATAATCGGCTACCCCCCGCTGAATATCCCTGGTTAGGGGCTAGGAGATAGCCAGTTATATCACCCGATATAATTGGCTATCTGCCTATTTTTAAAGCCAGTATAGCAGCCTTATTTGGCCGCATGAAAATGTGGGGTATCTCTGGCCAGTTTAAAGATAACTAGCTAAGTATTGACTTAGCCGGTTATCTTTAAACTGGCCCAAAATAAACCGGATATTCAATGCCGGTCACTGGAAATGGCCCAGCATTGAATATCCGTGCTGAGCGCAGACTGTGGGACTTAGCCGGTCTAGCTCCTGTGGTCTGAATATCGGCCCCATAGTATCTGGTAAAGTGCAACCATGCTGGAACTAATACAAGCACAACTAAGAGGGAACCGCAGAGTTACCAATGCGTCTATTAAAAGAATGGTAATGTTCCAGTACATCATAGACATGCTGATTTTGTTGTATTGGTTACAGAGTGGTTGCGCCATACCAGATACCATAGGCCCAATATTCAGACTATGGGAGGGAGCCTAGCTAATTCCCGAGGTCGGGGGTCAGCTAGGCCATTTCCAGTTTTAGCTGGTATAAAGTTAACCTGCTAAGACAAAAATTTGAAGATAGCCAGCTAAAGATATACCAGCTATTTAAGCGGTCCAATGTGGTTGCTTACAATAGCTGGATATGAATTGAATATTTGGGGATAGCCGGCTATATCGCGCAATATAGACTGTTATGTCCCAGGCGCTAACCGTGAATATTCAGTGGGAGATACCTGGCAATCCTCCGCTGAATATCGCCGGATAGCCAGTTAAGTGCCATTTAAACAGCCAGGTGCCATTCCTAGCCGGTTAAATGGTTTTGAATACCAGGGAGTATGTTTTTTGCTGTGATGAATGTGGACTCCTGGTATAGGCCCTATAGTCGAAACATGTCTGTGTCGAGTTGTATGAAGATATACAATAAAAACATCTTCAGATACTTTGTCACCTTTTGTTTGTTCTTGTTTTTGCCTGTGGTATGTGGTTCTTCTGTGTTTTACTTAGGTTAAGTGACTTGGCCAGGGTCACAAGAAACTGTAATGGGAATTGAACCCAGTCCCCCAGGTTCTCAGCCCAATGAACTAACTGTTAGGCTGGATCCAAAATGGCCGCATATGCCTGACACACTGAGTCTTCCCTGCAGTCCTTCAAACTTTTTACTTTTTGCCTTAGCTATGCTGAAGCAGAGGGGTGAGAAAGCAGCACATTCCTCTCAGTGGCTTCCCCCCTCCGCTATGGTCCCAATGGATTCTTTTATGAGAAGGACTGTGGTGTCTTCTGGGTCAGAGAGGAGCCTTCTTGAGATGCTAAAAAGCACTACCGTGGCACGTGCTCAGGTATCCCGCAGTAGTTTTGGGATTGGCACGTGCCAATCCCGTGCTAAAAAAATATAAAATATTTTTTAGTAAGGAGGCATGCTTGGAGGTGGAGTGTAGACATGCCTTACGCTAATCAGGTAGCATGGGTAAATTGTCACACATTGCTGGATTAGTGTGGGGTTAGAGTGGGAGCCCACCCTGCTTATTTTCGAACGAGAAGGCCGGCCATCTTCCGACACAAATTGGGATATGGCCAGCCATCTCCTAAACCCGGCCAAATCGGTATAATTGAAAGCCAATTGTGGCTGGCTTCAACTGCTTTCCGTCGCGGAGCTGGCAAAAGTTCAAGGGGGAATGTTGGCAGTGTACCGAAGGTCGGACGGGGGTGTGGTTAAAAGATGGCTGGCTTCGGCCGATAATGGAAAAAAGAAAGCCAGCCCTGTCGAGCATTTGGCCGACTTTACTTGGTCCCTTTTTGTTCATGACCAACCCTCAAAAAGGTGCCCCAACTGACCAGATGATCACCGGAGGGAATGGGGGATGACCTCCCCTTACTCCCCCTGGTGGTCACCAACCCCCTCCCACCCCCCAAAACAATTAAAAAAAAACATTTTTTGGTCAGCCTCTATGCCAGCCTCAAATGTCATACCTAGCTCCATGACAGCAGTATGCAGGGCCCTGGAGCAGTTTTTAGTGGGTGCAGTGCACTTCAGGCAGGTGGACCCAGGCCCATCCCCTCCTACCTGTTACACTTGTGGTGGTAAATGGAAGCCCTCCAAAACCCACCAGAAACCCACTGTACCCACATGTAGGTGCCCCCTTCACCCCTAAGGGCTACGGTAGTGGTGTACAGTTGTGGGGAGTGGGTCTTTTGGGGGGGGGGGATTGGGGGGCTCAGCACCCAAGGTAAGGGAGCTATGCACCTGGAATCAATTTGTGAAGTCCACTACAGTGCCCCTAGGGTGCCTGGTTGGTGTCCTGGCATGTGAGGGGAACCAGTGCACTACAAATGCTGGCTCCTCCTACGACCAAGTGCCTTGGATTTGGCCAGGTTTGAGATGGCCACCATGAGTTTCCATTATCGGGGAAAACCAATGGCGGCCATCTCTAACGGGTGTGGAAATGGGAGAGTCATGGGTGGAACAGGGGTGTTCCTAAAATTAATGAATAATTAATAGAATAACAGTGATATGTGTCTAATGTAGGCATGTACATTTGCATCATATTTCAGTTGGTGCAAATGGCTGGGCGTAAGTGTTATTCTATAAACTGCACCTAACTTTAAGCATGGCTTACAGAATAGTGCTTTTTTACTACTACTACTACTAATCATTTCTGTAGTGCTACTAGAAGTATGAAGTGCTATACACGTTATATGCAGATACTTTCTCTGTCCCTATAGGGCTCACAATCTAAGTTTTTGTACCTGGGGCAATGGAGGGTTAACTGACTTGCCCAAGGTCACAAGGAGCCAGGTTGCCAGGATCAAAGCCCATTGCACTAACCATTAGGCCACTCCTCCCTCTGTAGGGTAGGGCGGACTACAAATTATACAGCCTTCTTGAGAATCCCTATCTCTGTTAGGGAAAGGGTCCTCTTAGGAGATAGGGAGAAGAAGGGAACTGACCTAGAGGTAAGATAAGTAGGTTAGTAAATTGCTGCTCCTCAAAGAAGATATTTGGGAGAGCAGCAATATTCTTAAGGGGGGGGTATGTGATAATCACAGGACTGCCCTACCCTAAGGAGGCCGCCAGAGGGCGCTCTCCTAAAGAATGTCGGGAAAATGCCCGCTCTGGTCACTAGAGGGACCCAAGAGGGGTACATTCCCACAATGATCTGGAGGGACAGCTAGGGGGTGCTCATAGTATAGGAACGATCCTTCCCTGAAGAGCCCACCAGGGGGAGCCCTCAGAGTAGGTGAGGGACAGGTGGAGATAGTTATGGGCATGGACCTTTCTGGAATCAGAGGGAGAGGCCTAAATAGGTGGGGAGGATTATTAGCCACCCTATAAAGATCCCCTCTGAGAAGAGAGGAGTGGAGAGTGAAGCAGAAGCAGGCTGGAATTCCTTGGGTATGAGAAGGTCCTTGAAGCATGCAGACTGTAATTCCTTGGGGTAGGAGAAAGTCCTTAAAGTATTGAATCTACCAAGAAGGTAAAGAGAGTGAGAGGTAGAAACCTCTGCTTTATGGTTTAACTGTTTATGTGGATTAGGTGCAATTGACTAACAGCCGTGGGGTGGAGGATAGGACTGTAGAGTTAGAGAGAGTAAAGAAAGTCCTATCCAGGGGAGGTGGCTGTTGTACACTGAGACCCAGGTTCCCCAAGAGAGTGGGCTCAGTAAAGAAGAAACCAATTGAATAATAAGCTGGAAAGAAGTTGTTCCCCCACAAGACTGGCGCCAAGTACTAATAAATTGTATTTGCATTTACTTGACTAATTTGCATATTTCTGGAAGCAGAGAAACCCTGGTTATATTCTTAAGGAGGGTGTCCCAGGGACTCAGCCGGAGTACCAAAAAGGGTGACCGGTTACCAGAGGATGCAGTGGGGAAGAATTTCCAGAATTGGGGGGGAATGAAGGACCAGTCACCCTGAGTTGAAAAGGGAGTCTAAATATTTATTTATTTTGCTACATTTGTATCCCACATTTTCCCACCTATTTGCAGGCTCAATGTGGCTTACAATCTGTTATAACAATAATCACATTAATGGAATATGAATTTCAGAATATTGTTACAAATAAGGTGCATAAGAATATCATGGCAATCATAATAACGGAATAAGAATTTCAGAACTGTTACAAATAAGGTGCATAAAATATCATGTAGGATTAGAAGTAGATAAAGCATAACATAATGAGATCAGGCCATTATATAATATTCAGTAATGAAGGTGTAATTAAAATGAACAAATTAGAAGGGTTCCAAGTAGTTGTATCTGGTGTAGTTTAGGAATCAGTTCGTTATGGAGGATCCTTATTATACGTCTTTTTGAACAGGTTGGTCTTCAATAATTTCCGGAAGGTTGTCAAATTGTGTGTAGTTTTTATGGTGGTCGGTAATTCATTCCATAGTTGAGTGCAGATGTATGAGAAGCTAGATGTATGTATAAATTTGTATTTAAGTCCTCTGCAGTTGGTATAATGGAGGTTGAGGCTAATGGATAATATTGAGGCTGGGATTACAGGATGCTGTAAATGAGAACTGTCTGAATCCTTCTCAAGAAGCCAAGTGCTAGTGAGGCCGGATGAAGAGTATGTGAGACAGGACAACAGCCGCTAGAGGGCCTCAACACACGTGAGAGACCCCTGCGGGTTTACAGCTCTTTCTTGTCTCTTATTGACTTTCTTTTTCTCTGTTGCTCTGTCTCTCTCATTTTCACCCTCATGCACATTCTCCTTCTCCCATTCAACCCTCCTCCATCATCAGTTAAAAGACAACCTAGACTCATTAGTCGATGGTTTTCATTAGAAATAAGGGAAGCTGTAATTTGGAGACCACACTGCACGGTATAACAATACTGCAGAATGCAAGATAGCCAAGTATTATACATGACAACATTGTTTGGAATAGCAACACAAAAGCATAATAGAACCACAGCTGAGCACGGTTTAACCATCTACATAATACTATGCACAATAATAGAATGCAGCACAAACTAGTACACTATGAAGTGATACAACAATGAAACAGACTTTACCAAAGTAGCACAAAAGCAAATAATATAGGGTAACAACAAAACATTTAGAGGGGAAGTTATCAACCTGGGCTACCATTGAGACATCTTATATCACTGCTAAAATAGCATGAGTTGTAAAATAACCCATCTTAATGGTAACCCAGCTTGATAACTTCCCATGCTAAGTGTGAAGAGTTTCAGTCTCTGGTAACCAGAGCTAATATTGTGATGTCATAATGCCTCATTCCACCAATACCTAAGAGCCAACCTCATCAGTGATGTCACAAAGGCTTGATTGCCCTTGTATTTGGCTCACTTTTATTACATATAGCAGTGATTTTGATTTCTAGAGATGTTTCTTTTTTCTGTAATTAAGGGGTGAAGTTATTAATGTGTGCTACTTTTAAGATGGGTTATTTTATATTCAGTAATCTCCTCTTCCCATTCCTTCCCTTCATGTGCAGCATTTCACCCTCTATTCTCTTTCACATGCAGAGTCTCTCCCTCTCTCTTTTTCCCTTTCTGGGTACTGTTTCTCCTCCTTCCCAACCCCCCATTCCTTATCTTCTTCTTCCTCACCCTTTGGGGCCCAGTATCTCTCCCCTTAGCTGTGAGTTTAAAAACTTGTGGTGGCTAGCGGCAGCAATTAAATCAGGCCTTCCTCTAACTGCCCTGAGGGTTTCTCTCTGCTGCGTCCTGACCATTCAGCAAAAGGAAATTATGACAGAGGGAAGGACCCCGGGGATGGCCAGAGAAAGGCTTGATCTAATCACTGCCAGTAACTGCCCCAATTTTTTAATCTTATGGCTGAAGGGAGAGAGACCAGATCCAAGGGGGGGGGGGGGGGGGGGAGAGGAAGGTAGAGAAGTGCACTGATTTTGGTTGGGGTTGGGGTGGCAAGGCAAAGTTTTGGGGTGGCACTTGTCACTCCATAGTGATGTTTATGTTGAATAGTTTTGTAGAACGCTTGTTTATTGATACATTGCACCTTAGCAGCAAGCCACAAGCTCACTAGAAGCAGGGTCAAAGCCCATGAAATCAGAAACCAGAAAATACAAGCACTGTGATATTGATTTTTGTCTCAATTTAAGTCTGCTGTACACCTTCTAATAACCAACCACATTCATGATTAGACCAGACTTACTAAGACCAACATGGACAATTAGTTCCAAATTTTTTAAGTCCTGGAGGGCCACCAGTGGGTCAGGTTTTCAGGTATCTCTAATGAATATACATGGGAGAGACTTGCATGCTACCACCTCCTGATTACCTGACCTGTTAGTAGCCCTCAAGGAATGGGAATAAATACCACTACAATAGGCTGAGTAATACAAAATGAAGAACCACAAATCCCAGAATGTTTAGACATTTAAACTTCCCCCAAATTTGGCTCGATGGCTTGATACTAGTAAGTAGACCCTTTATATAGAAATAGAGTAAAAAATGCAATATTCAATTGTTTTTCTAAGTACATGGATATCTCATCAGTTGACCTCTATTTTTCCATGCATCTGATTCTATGACCCTTAAGAGGATCTTTCATTTGGGCAGTGAAACCCCACATAGTGTCAAGCATCGGAGAAGCCCTGTTTCCCACATCTGAGGTGAAAGCCCCATTCTTGTGCTAAGGTGGTACTTTATTCACTGGGGATATGGGGAGCTAGATTTACCAAGTGTCCTATTGCATTGGCATACGCCAATGCTGTTATAAATAGATCCTATTGCATAAAATGGGACCTGGGGTAAATAACGCGTGTTAATGCATATTAGTGCGTGGTAACATGGAGGTGCCTTTTAGTAAATTTTGCTTCACCACTCTTTCTCAACAGGAGGCTCACTGGTTTCTATTCTTAATTTAATTTGCAAATTTATAACCTGTCTTTTCAGCCTGAAGAATCACTGAGACTACTTAAAATACTGATTAACCAGAGAAGTTTTTAGCAACTATTGAAAATTCATAAAATTCATATGCTCTCTAATTGGTCCAGGACGTTATTCCATGAAACTGCTGCTACTCTACCAAAAACTTGCTGGCCAATGTTCAAATTAAGTTAACTGGCTGGGAATGGCCACCGACCAGTTAACTTTCTTATATGTGGCTATCCAGTCATTTTCAGAAGTACTTAAATGGTCAGCACTGCTGAAAATGACTGGTTAGCACCAAAGTGGAAGCTGGCTATGTCAGGGGCGTTCCAGGGGTGTTTCAGGGGCAGAGTTCGGTTATCTCCCAATATTCAGAGCTAAGGGACCGTTTAGCACTTAAAAAGGACTTAACCAGGCATGTGCTAGCCGGCTTTAAAAAAACTGGAAATTCAATGCAAAAGCCTACACCGCAGGCTGAATATTGGCCGGTTGGTTCCTAATACTAGTCAATCAAAAGCCCATAGGTCCTGGAATTACCAACTTCAGGGCTTCTTTTACTAAGCGGCGGTAAGGCCAATGCGGGCTTACTGCTCACTATACAGGAAGTACCACTGAGCTACCGCAGCAGTCCTGCAGTACTTCCCACCCCTAGCGCACCATCATTTCTGGTGCTACAAATTTTTTAAGAGTGCTGCACACTGCCCGTTTACCGCCGGGTTAATGCGGGGGCCCTTACCGTCACCTCAATGAGTGGCAGTAAGGGCTCCCCCCCAAAATGGCCGTGCGGCAAGTGCTTTACTTGCTGCACGTCCACTTCCTGCAGTAAGGCAAGACTTCCCTTTTACCAGCTATGGTAAAAGAGGAGAGACCTCGGCGTGTGTGTAAAACACACGCCAATGCCAGCACTGGCCAACGTTTGCCACAGCTTGGTAAAAGGGGTCCTCAGTGTGGAGCTCAAACACAGTGGTCTAGAAAGAGCTTAGGTATTTTGGTGTTAAGATAGCTAGGCCCCAGTTTAGCAGTAGTCTACGTTGATAACTTCCTCCCTTGATTATGCTAATTCCGTGCAGAACAAAACCCAAAGTGAATGGGAAAAGTACTCTATTTCCTCCTTATGTAGAGTCAAGTGTGCCTATGATTAGAAATTGTGGATTCTTGGGCTCAATAGTTTAAATATTATTAAATAAAATTCTGGCCTCTGCTGGCAACCTGTGTAGTGACCAGATCTCAGTCTTGTTAACCATCTTTGCACCAAGTTTTTGTATCCAGTTTAACTGGGCAACAGCCTTTGAGGAGGCCAACAATAACCTAAATTGTATTGCCACTGCCTGCATGACTGTTCTAAAGTACTAAGGGGCCATTTTTACAAAGGTGCACCAAAAAGTGGCTTGTGGTAGTGTGAGCGTGTGTATTGGACGTGCACTGGACCATTTCTCCACCGAGTCTGGAAAAAAGGTGTTTTTTCTTGGTGCCGGGAAATGGACATGTGGCAAAATTAAAACCAGCATGTGACTGCTTACGGCCTGAGCCATTAACGCCACCCATTGACTTAGCGATAAGGGTTCAGGCGTTATCCGTGCAGTAACTGACTAGCATGCGCCAACTGCTGATTACCACCGGGAACGCCCCCTGCGGTAGAAAATAGAAAATTATTTTTTACTGCAGGTTTTAGCATGCCAAACTCAGAATTACCACCAGGCGCACAGGCCAGCCAGGTGGTAATGCTGATTTGATGCACACTGCATGCATGTAGGCCTTTACATGCCTTTGTAAAAGGGCCCCTGAGGGACTAGGTAAGAGCACAGCTATTGAGCCAGCTGCAACCAGTATTTGTGGTTCCAAAGTTACAGAAGAATTCAAGATTAAACTTAGACTTTTTCAAAGAGCAAAATAAAAAGTAGCAGGAGCCTTCAAAAAAAAAAAAAAAGGGGAATAAAACCTTGAATCATGTGTTTTGAGGAACAAATCTTTGAATAGACCCGACACTGTCCGTGTTTTGGTGCACAGCGCCTGCATCAGAGGTCTGCATTGAACATAAAAATAATTTAAGAGTAGTATATACATGTATATATTCCAGATTGGAAACTGCCATGACATGACCCCACAAATTCAAAAGCAAAATTTTCTCCGGTATAACATTTGTTTCTACACAAAGAATTTCGTTTTCCCCTATATTCAACTGTTTCTATTATTTTCCAATCAGTATCTCAAGAACCACAGGCAATTATTTGAACTGGTCATTTCTGTTGTCAAATCTGGGCCAAGTGGGATGAAAAACTGAATGCCATCTGTGTATAAAAAAAGGAAAGAATCCAAAATGTCTAATCATAGGCACACTTGGCTCTACTTAAGCAGGAAATAGAGTACTTTTTCTATACACTTTGGTTTTTATCCTGCACTGCTTCCTATGCCAATTATGCAGAGAATTAGCATAATCAAGGGAGGAAGTAATCAAACTGCTAAGATGGATTATTTTGCCATTAACTCATGCTATTTTGCATACATCCCATTTTATGCAGTGAGACCTAGTTACTAGTAACTGGGGTTAACAGTAAAATAACAGATATTAATGGCAGCCTACATTGGTAAATTACCATCTTACACGGAAATTTCAAAAAAGAAATAGCCCCTAAAGCCAAAATTCAAATTTTAAATTGTAAAAAAATGTTTCCTATGCAGCTAGGTAGCACGTGATACATCTGGGAAAACTAGCACTCTCTGTCTACTCTACAAAAAGTTGTATTTTCCTCTTAAAACAAACCTTCAAATCCTAGAGTTTGTCTCTTTCCATGGTCTTGAGAACATGTTCCAGAATGAGAAATGCGATCAACTCACTGTTCTGTGAATGGATGAATAGGGGAGACGTAGCGTGCCAACTTTCCTGTGCCTTGGTGCATCCATATTTGCATGCTTTGCTTAGGAATGATGAGTCATATTTGCTTTTTTTGAACTACAGAGGTTGACGCTATAAAGCAGGGGCGTAGCCAGACTTCGGCGGGAGGGGGGGTCCAGAGCCCGAGGTGAGGGGGCACATTTTAGCCCCCCCCGGCGCCACTACCCCCCTGCCATTGCCAACTTTGCCCCCCCCCCCCCGCTGCTGACCCCCTCTGGCATTGCTGACTTTGACCCCCCCCCTCCCACCGCTGACACGCCGTCGCCTACCTTTGCTGGCGGGGGACCCCAACCCCCACTAGCCGAGATCCTCTTCTTCTCGCAAAAGGCTTCCTTCTGTTTCTGACGTCCTGCATGTTGTACGTGCAGGATGTCAGACTCACAGAACGAAGCCTTGCAGATCAGCTGATCTGCAAGGCTTCGTTCTGTGAGTCTGACGTCCTGTACGTTGTACGTGCAGGACGTCAGAAACAGAAGGAAGAGGACCTCAGCTGGCGGGGGTTGGGGTTCCCCGCCAGCAAAGGCAGGCAACGGTGACGGCGGGTTGGTGGCAGGAGGGGGGGTCAGATGGGTCGTTGTCAGGGGGTCCAGGGCCAAATCTACGGGGGCCAGGCCCCCAGGCCCCATATAGCTACGCCACTGCTATATAGGACTGTCTTGTATAAAGCATGTTTTTGCTTGGACTGATGGAACTAACATTTTGTATTTTGGGACATATCTAAGGGAATATCTTCTATGTGGTCCTGTGTAAAATGGATTTATGTATACACTGAATAAGGGATGGGATGATTTAGTACTTAGCAGTGTCTAATATAGGGAGGGACAATTTAGTGACACATTTTTGATAATAAAGTTTTATATGATTGTTTATTATTTGCATAGTTATTTGATGTAGGTGATTTATTGATTAATAACTATATTGACATTAATTTTACCCATTCTTTAAGAGTTTCCATGGAGAAGGAGACTAATAGGATGGATTTAGTGTTATTAGTGTTCTAAAAGTCTTCTAGGAACTCAGTTAAAACAAAGAGGACAATTCTATAAATTGGCGCCAAGAGTTAGGTGCACCAATGCCATGTGCTTAGCGTCTTGGAGCCAAGATTCCACTATGGAATACTAGCATATGTTGGTATTGGTGGGCCTAAAGTTAGGCACCAACAAGTTAATGGCAGCTGTAACTATTGGTGCTTAATTGTACACTGAAGTGCATGTAACTTATAGTATTTAACAAGTTATGTGCGTATCCATGACCTACCCATACTTTGTCCATGTTTATGCCCCCCTCGCAATTACACACTAAGGGGTGAATTTTATAAATTGTGCCTATACAATCGGTGCAGAAAAAAAACACTTAAGTGCTACTCTATAAGCTGCGCCTAAAGTTAGGTGCAGTTTATAGAACAGCAATTAAGTACATATATAAGTACATAAGTATTACCATACTGGGAAAGACCAAAGGTCCATCAAGCCCAGCATCCTGTTTACAACAGTGGCCAATCCAGGTCACAAATACCTGGTAAGATCCCAAAAAAGTGCAAAACATTTTATACTGCTTATCCCAGAAATAGTGGATTTTCCCCAAGTCCATTTAATAATGGTCTATGGATTTTTCTGTCCAAACCTTTTTTAAACTCCGCTAAGTTAACCGCCTTTACCACATTCTCTGGCAACGAATTCCAGAGTTTAATTACATGTTGAGTGAAGAAACATTTTCTCCAATTCGTTTTAAATTTACTACATTGTAGCTTCATCGCATGCCCCCTAGCCCTATTATTTTTGGAAAGTGTAAACAGACGCTTCACATCTACCCATTCAACTCCACTCTTTATTTTATAGACCTCTATCATATCTCCCCTCAGCTGCCTTTTCTCCAAGCTGAAGAGCCCTAGCTGCTTTAGCCTTTCCTCATAGGGAAGTCTTCCCATCCCCTTTATAATTTTCATCGCCCTTCTCTGCACCTTTTCTAATTCCACTATATCTTTTTTGAGATGTGGCGACCAGAATTGAACACAATATTTGAGGTGCGGTCGCACCATGGAGTGATACAAAGGCATTATAACATCCTCATTTTTGTTTGTGGTACAGAGGTCATATGACATAGGTCATATGTAAATGTAGGCACATCAAGTTGCACCAACAAAAATTTGGTGCAAATGCCCCTGCCTAAATTTACATGTGGAACCCCTTTGTTCTATAATTGTGTATATAACTTGAATCCATGTCCACACTCTGCCCTGAAATGCCCATGACCTTCCCATTTCCATGCCCTCTTTTCCAGGATATGCAAAAAATGTAGGCATCGATCGCATGCCTAAATTTACGCATGTACATATTAATTGATTTCAGTTTGCACCAATAACTGCTTGTTAAAAAGCCAATTCTGGCACTAATTGGCTCATTATCCATACCCATAGGAGTCAACACTATTATTTACTTGCTCACAGCCCTCTGTTTCTTTCCAACCCGAACAGCCTCTCATGTGTTTTTGGATGACTATTCAACCGATGAGTGTTTTGAGTCTCAGTCTGGTGTTCTAGTTGCTTCTCTGGGCATTGCAAGCCCCATTGTGGCGTTCCAACTGCCTTTCACCATACATTCCAAGCCTCATTCTGGTACTTCAATTGCCTTTCCCAGTGCATTCCAAGCCTCATTCTGGAGTCATAAGTACATAAGTACATAAGTAGTGCCATACTGGGAAAGACCAAAGGTCCATCTAGCCCAGCATCCTGTCACCGACAGTGGCCAATCCAGGTCAAGGGCACCTGGCACGCTCCCCAAACGTAAAAACATTCCAGACAAGTTATACCTAAAAATGCGGAATTTTTCCAAGTCCATTTAATAGCGGTCTATGGACTTGTCCTTTAGGAATCTATCTAACCCCTTTTTAAACTCCGTCAAGCTAACCGCCCATACCACGTTCTCCGGCAACGAATTCCAGAGTCTAATTACACGTTGGGTGAAGAAAAATTTTCTCCGATTCGTTTTAAATTTACCACACTGTAGCTTCAACTCATGCCCTCTAGTCCTAGTATTTTTGGATAGCGTGAACAGTCGCTTCACATCCACCCGATCCATTCCACTCATTATTTTATACACTTCTATCATATCTCCCCTCAGCCGTCTCTTCTCCAAGCTGAAAAGCCCTAGCCTTCTCAGCCTCTCTTCGTAGGAAAGTCGTCCCATCCCCACTATCATTTTCGTCGCCCTTCGCCCCCACAGGAAATCCCATAGCAACTTCTTCCATCCCTGAGGGAATCCCATAGTAACTTCTTTCATCCCTGCGGGAATGGCAACTTCTTCTATACCTGTGGGATTCCTGCAATCTCCATTCCTGTACAGCTCTCTATGCCAGTGGCGTACCAAGGCGGGGCGGTCCGCCCCGGGTGCACGTCGCTGGTGGGGTGCCGTGTGCCTGTCGGCTCTTTGTTTTCATGCTCCCTTTGCCCCAGAACAGGTTACTTCCTGTTCCGGGGCAGAGGGAGCATGAAAACAAAGAGCCGGCAGGCGCACGGCGTGCACCCGGGGGGGGGTTCTTTTGCCGGGGGATCGGGGGGGTTTTCGCCGGTGTGTGTGGGGGGGGGGGGGGTGTCGCGCTGTTCCGGGGGGGGGGTGCTGCACCCGGGGGGGGGGGTGCTGCACCCGGGGGGGCGGGGTGCATCGGCAATCCGCCCCGGGTGTCAGCCCCCCTAGGAATGCCACTGCTCTATGCTGAACCTCCTCCCCCAACAAGAGGTCTAGTTACAGTTCTAGGCACCCCAACATGTAGCGCTCTAGAAATGTTAAGTAGTAGTAGAAGCAACACTTCAAAGGACTCAAATGTAAGTCCAGTCCCCCAACTTCCAAAAGGGAAGACACTGGTTAGGGGGAGGAATTTAACACCTAAATTTAGGGAATCTTCCTCAGTTGGAGAAGGGTTCTGAGGATGACTATTCCTGGTCCATCTAACAGCTAGATGTTTGTCCATAGGGCCAGTGTGGAAGCCATGCCCATTATAAAAACTTGAATAAGGAGAGCACTCATCAGCCTTCAGGACCCAGCCCAAATATCACCAAATAGCAATCCCTCTTAAATCATGCAAATTCTTTCTTCTGAAGAGGTCTTTAGTTACTCTGAAGGAGCTTTAAAGGGGACATGCTCAAGCATTCTGCTTTGGGCAAGTGCCTACAGCTCAATGTCCCAAAAAACTCTTCCCTAAAATATGTTTTTACATTTTTCACAAATTAAATATAGTTTTAATATAATTTTCAGGAAGGAAAAAGCTTCAGAGCTCAGCCTAAAATGATCAAAAAATGTCAATGTTAATACATTTTTGTGTGCCCAGCAAACAAGAGCAGAAAAACCTATCTGTGCTCAGTGTGCTACAAAATGTCAAAACAAAAATGTGGTCCTGCCAATGGCGGCCAGCATTTCGCTATAGTGCTGCATCAGGGAATCACTGGACCAGACTCTTATAGTAACATAGTAAATGATAGCAGATAAAGACCTGAATGATCCATCCATTCTGCCCAACAGTCATATTCATTATCAATTCAAGATTAAATCAACAATGAACATCATATTATGTACTTGATCATGGTCTTTCTTTGTTGTTTCTGGGACATAGACCGTAGAAGTCCACCTGGCTCTGTCCTTATGTTCCAACTACTGGAGTTGCCGTCAAAGCCCACTCCAGCCTATCCAAATCCATCTTGTCATTTGTGGGAAACAGACCCTAAAAGTCCATTTGGCACTATCCTCACGTTTCAAATTACTGGAGTTTCCATCGAAGCTCCATCCAGCCCATCCTAAACCAGATTGCTATATGTGGGACTCAGACCGTAGCCTTAGTTGATACAGCCAGAGTTGCCATCTAAGCACCACTTGACATGCAAACTCGTATGCAACCCTTTAAGTTTTGTTTTTTATACTATTCATTTTCTAATTAGAGATCCTCTGTGTTCATCCAATGCCTTTTTGAATTCTGACAGTGTTTTTTCTCCACCACCTCCCTCGGGAAGGCATTCCAGGCATCAACCACCCTCTCTGTGAAAAACAATTTTTTGACGTTACTCCTAACTCTACAACCCTACAGCACTATCTCACTTCTGTGCCCTACATGTCCATGTGTATGGCCTGCAGTTGAATGATGTCACAGCGGCAACCACTCCTCCTCCTCTTGTGGTGTACAGGCAGGCACACCTTCCTTGTTTCTTCCCCATTTGCCTTAATTTTAAAGAAATTCTGATCACATCAGTGCTTTTTTCTTAGCTATTACAACATATGTCTGACATCCTAACATTAAGTCTTTGGGCTGTCAAAATGTAGCATTTGTTTATCAGCTGCTAAACCAGGTCACACGGTTTAGCTGTACCATTGTAATGTCACAGCATTAGGTAGCCAGTCCACGTCCGATTCTACTGGCCTTCATTTCATGAAACCTCCACTAGATCTGAACTCAGGTTGGTGACACTGCCAACTGTGGCAGAAGGTCAATATAAAGCAATCTAGTTGCCTAATATAGTTTGAAACAATAGGGGTGATGAATGTGAAAGGCAGGAGGGATTTTGTGGATTGTATTACTCTGAAGCAGGCTCTATCTGCACAGCTTTGGGTAAATTAGGCAGTACAGGAATGAACTTTGGTGCAAGGGTTTGACTTCAGACTTTGGGGGTTACACATTTGCCCACCTTAGTAATAAAATCTGTTTACAATTAATGGGACTCAGAAAAAGGAATTGACTCCATAAACTGACTGATGTAAGAAAACCAGTATAATCAGGTTTGAAAAAAACAAGGATTGGACAAGTTTCTGGGGGAAAAGTCTATAATCTGTTGGTCAAATGGTCGATAAGGGGAACAACAACTATTTTTCCTGGGGTCAAACAACACAGAAGCTATGTTTTTCTTAGAGATCTTTCCAGATTATTTGTGACATGCATTAGTCATGGTTTGAAACAGGATACTGGGCTTGATAGACCTTTGATCTGACCCAATGTTCTTATCATTAAAAAAAGATTTGTATTCCTGTAGCTAGTCCCCCAATCAGTTGGGGCTGATGGTGTCCCATAGAGCTGGGCCACATATTATTTTGGTGTCTGTAGCTAAAAGTTCCTCCACTGGTCTCTTCCAATGCACTTAGAACAAAGATAAAGGGTCTCTGATGGCAAACTGTATGTAATATATTCTCTGGATAGCATATGCAACTCACACTAGAAAAATAACTAAGGGAGGCAAATCTAACCTAATCTAATCTATGAGATTTATATTCTTCCAAACCCCTTAGATAAAAGTTCAAAGCGAATCACAAGCAGGAAAGAGATCAGCACAAAACTGCTGAGAACTGCAAGGCTCTACAAAATAACCCCCCCCCCCCCCAAAAAAAAAAACAACAACAACAACCCCTAAGGGTTCCTTTTACTAAACTGAGGAAAACAGTGGCCTTACTATCAACTGTTTTGTAGGTGGTAAAGGCTCACACAATATCCCTGTAGCATGCGTTAATATAGATGCGCTAACTGATTAGCCCCGGAATGTCCACTCTCTGCCCCTGACACACACCCTCAAAAAAAAAAAATGTTTTTAGCACATACGTGGCTTGGGCTCTTCAGTTTGGAGGAAAAACAGCTGAAGGGAGATATGATAGAGATCCATAAAATAATGAGTGGAGTGCAACAGGTAGACTTGAATCGCTTGTTTACTCTTTCCAAAAATACTAGGACTAGGGGGCACGCAATGAAGCTACAAAGTAGTAAGTTTAAAATGAATCAGAGAAAATATTTCTTCACTCAATGTGTAATTAAATTCTGGAATTCATTGCCAGAGAGAATGTGGTAAAAGCAGATAGCTTAGCGGGGTTTAAAAAAGATTTGGATAGTTTCCTAAACGAAAAGTCCATAAGCCATAAAATGTATTGTACTGTTTTGGGATATTGCCAGGTACTTGTAATCTGGATTGGCCACTGTCCCAGAATGGCAATACTTATGTTCTTAACACATTTTGAAGTTATCACAGGATGCCTGAGTGCGGTGGCGTACTTAGGGTAGTTGACACCCGGGGCTGGTCATTTTTTAACACCCCCCCTCCAAAATCCAGTACTAGGCATACCGAGAATACAAAACACTCAGGACCTATAGAGCAATTCTAGCATACCATAAGCAGTCATTTCTACAAGTCACACAAGGAAAAGGAAAACATCTTAAACTCTACAGTGAGCACTAGAACATCAATTCACCTATTGTAAAACGAAACCAGACAGAATAGTACAGATCGTCGATCTTGCACAGTCAATGCCAACTGAAAGCCATGTCTTTTTCACAAACACAGATACACCCTAATACACTATAGAATAAGTAATCATAAACTTTCTATTTAGACAAAAATTAAACTGAACCTCCAAGATGCCAGACTCTGCATACAATGCAACACCACAGAAACAGAAACTGTCCCCTAGTACTGTGCAAAATATAAAGACAGCAGATGTAAATTTGAAAAAACTAACAAATACCAATCACCACTTTACAAATTAACAAATAGAAATAAAACAAATATAGAAAATTAGAATAATACCATTTTATTGGACTAATACATTTAGCTTTTGGAGGCCAAAACCTCCTTCCTCAGGTCAATACAATATAGCGCTGTTACAGTATCCTATCCTAACCTGAGGAAGGGGGTTTTGTTCTCCGAAAGTTAGTCAAAATGTATTAAAATTAGTCCAATAAAAAGATTACCTTATTTACATGTTCTATTTATAAACATTTATTAACACATCTAAAATACTACTTTATCCTAAAGCAAAAAAATAAAAATATATATTTTATTTACAGTTTATTGTCTCTGGTTTCTGCTTTCCTCATCTTCTTTTCTCTGTCTTCCTTCCATCCAGCATCTGTCTTCACTTTCTCTCTGCCATCCAGTGTCTGTCCTCTTTGCCGTCCCTTCCATCCACTGTCTGCCCTGTCTCTCTGCCCCTTCAATCCACCATTTGCCCTCCCTCTCCCATCCATCCAGGGTCTGCCCTCCCTCTCGCTGCCCCTAGTTCTAGCCCCAGCCCTTTTCTCCCACCAGTCCCGAGCTTCAGCCCCCAGCCACTTCTCCCTGTCCCCTTTTCCTACCTGCCCCCTTCTCAGACCCCAGTTCCAGCTCCAGTCCCCACCTGCCTACCAGTTCCATCGACAGACAGATGACCCTCTTCTCCTCAGCCTTAAAAAAAATCTGTGAAGCACCTCGCGTTTGCTCTGCACTAAAGGAAGCAAATCGCCTCGTCCTTTCCCTCACTGTGTCCCGCCCTCTGATGTAACTTCTTATTTCCGGGAGGGCGGGACACAGTGAGGGAAGGGCTGACGCGATGAGGCGATTTGCTTCCTTTACAGCAGAGCAGATGCGAGGCGCTTCACAGGTTTTTTTTTAAGGCTGGGTGCCGGGTGGCAGGAGAAGAGGGTCATCTGTCCGTCGACGGAGCTGGTAAGCAGGTGGGGCCTGTGGCGCCAGCGGAACACCCCCCCCCCCACGGCCATGCCCTTGGTACGCCACTGCCTTAGTGTGTCCTACAGTACTCCATTTTTATCTGCATTAGGCTTGTGTTAGCACCTAATGCAGGTTAGTAAGAGGGCCCCTAAATTATTAATAGAATTCAAATCAGTATTGTAAATAAAATAATGAAAAAGACATGTTTACTTTAGATCAGAATTTAAAAAATCAATAATAAAATTTGTAAAACAAAAAAGTCATCAGAGAAGAATGGAAAGAAAAATAGGAAGCTTGTAATTTAATGCTAATGGGTAGAATATCCCTTTCCCCCAAATTCCATATATCATGCCTTAATTTCTATGTGGAAATCGAAGTGTATTCTATAACAATGTGCATAACTTAATTGGTTAACTAGCTAATCAGTGCTGTCGACTGGATGTTAACAAGCAATTTTTCACTCCATGACGCCACAGAACTTTTCTGCCCACGCTTGGGTGTGTTTTTAAATTTGAAATTTTGTGGCGCCATTTTAACCTCAATGCGCCGCAATCTGCTGAAAGATGATGGCAGGCGGGCATCGTGAATTTATTTGGATTTAGTATGTTTGTTTTAGTTGAAGAACAGTGTCCTTTGTTTGCCTATTTTGTTATCTCCAGTCTTTTTGATTACATTTTGTTTTTCACAACATTAGCGCATGCCCATTAATGCAAAAGGGTAAGGGTGTGTTAAGGCCACTTTTTAACCCAGCTTGGTAAAAGTGCCCAAAGTAAGGTGATAGTATCAAACATGCTGACGGTATTTACAGTCCTTGGTCTTCTTGGGGGATCCTGCTCTCCTGCATCTCTCAGTTCCTTTCTCCCGTGAATGGGAATTGCATCAATTCTGTTAAAGCTGGTTGCAGCCCTTGTTCTTCCCCTTCTTACTCCTTGTGCTTCTTGAGCTCTAAAGTATAGAGCCAGAAGTGTGCTCTGAACTACTACTTCTCCTCAACCTTGATCCAATGTCTCTACATACTCCAGGTACCTTCTCCGTGTTTCTGGAACAATCTTCACCTCTCATCCACCATTTACCCAGGGCTTGGGTCCTACCTGCTATCACACATATTCTTAACCTGGTATTTCCATTGTCCCTGAGCTCCAGTCTTTCTCTCCATGTTTGATTATAGAACTAGCAGCAGGTTCACTCTCCTTACTTCTCCTGGTAATGGGATCTTCTTCAATTACCCTTACTTCTCCTTTAAGACATATTCTGCCCTGTGGTTTAGCTGTAGTTTAGGCGTAAACCCCTTCACTGTTCTATCACTGTTTCTGGGAAACAGACCCCACTCCTGACCTTTCCTTTCTCCTTCTCCTCTCCATTGGTCTCTAGATCAGAGGACCAAGGTCATGTTAGGCCCGTGGGTGGAAACTCACCAACTTTTCCCATTACATGGTTACAGAGACTTCCTGTGGGAAAGGTGGAAGACCCCAGGCCTACCCTGCACCCATTTTTATACTTCCCTCCAATTTCTCAGGAACACCTACTATGGGGCTTTTCTACCGCTAGACCTCCTCTTCATTATTTTGAGTGGCAGTACTCTTAAGGAGGGGCCCATAATATTCCTCCTATTCTGCATAGGAAAGCATATTGGGGGAATTCTATAAATGGTGCTCAAAAATTAGCACCAGAAAAAAAACCGGTGCTAAGTACTATGGGGCGTAAATGCCAGTGTCCAATTCATGGTATTTTGGTGTATAAATGGTGCTATGATTTGCTTACTTTATTTATTTTTTGTCTATTAGATTGTAAGCTCTTTGAGCAGGGTCTGTCTTTCTTCTATGTTTGTGCAGTGCTGCGTACGCCTTGTAGCGCTATAGAAATGCTAAATAGTAGTAGTAGCTATTCTATGGCATTGCATGCAATTTTTCGGCATGCCCCTGACCCACGACAACTCTCCCCTGGCCACACCCCCGTTTGAATTGTACACCATGGGATTTAGGGGCCCGGTGTTATAGAATAGCGTGCAGGCAGGTGTATGTACAAAACCAATTAAGTTCAATAATTGATTATTAAGGTCAATTAATTGATAGTTAGTGGCTTGTTACCCAATTTGTGTACATATCTTGGACACACACTGACATTCTGGCACCAAATGTTTCGCTCCATATCGTGACAAGGCTACATCCCCGATGTATAGAGTGATGCAGCAAAACCATGAACTACATATCCCAGAATGCATTTCCAGTCCTAACAGTGAGATCCCAGGGGATCGGCAAGCTGGCCATATACCGTCTCTGACCACAAGAGGGAGGGTGAATGAAGGAGCCAGTTCCCCTGGACCTGCAATCAGTATCATGCTGCCCACCTGTAATAGGGAGGGGTGGGCTGAGAAGCAGGAGTAGGATTGGATGGAAGAGGGAATTAATCAGCCTGAGCGGGGGAAGAAAGCAGAACGGAATGGGAGCTTGAGAGCTGAGGAAGGCAGCCCCTAAAGGTTTGGAAACCTACATGGTTTTGGAATTTATTTTGGTTTAAAGCCTGTTTTTCTTGTGGGAGACCTGTTTGCTTTGGGGAAACCATGAATGGTGGGGGAATTACTAACCTGTTTTGAAACCTGATTATTTTTGAGAACCTCTGAAGTTGGAAGGTTTGGTTATGAAGGAGGGCTGCCTGGTGGGAAGAGGGGTTCAGTTCAGGAGGAGAGGAGCAGTGCAGGCTGGAAATCCTTGGGCAAGACAGGTCCCTAAAGTACTGAAGCAGGCTGAAATACCTTGGGTGGGAGGAAGTCCCAAAAGTATTGAACCTCCTGAAAGTAAAGGCTGCTGGGTGATTAAGTGTTTGTCTTGAGGGGAAATCCCGCATGTGGGACAAGTACTAATTGTTTGCTACTGACTGGGACAAAAAACCAGGGATTTCCCAAAGGACTATTGCATTCCCCTCAGGGAAGGGGGCAAAGTCTTTGTGTAATTGGCTGATGTACTAAGCAAGGCAGAACAGCCCTGCCTGAGAAGCAAGTCTCTACTCTGGAGTGAAGTTTGGTTTATGAATCTGAAAAATAAAGGAAGGTTTTGAAGTATTTTCTGGTGGCAGTTTTGTGAAGTTCTGGCTATTCATGGGAGGCCGCTTCCTCCCTCATACTGGAGCAGCGGGCCCGTTTGCAATATATAGAATCCAGAGAATACTGCCATCCTGCTGCATCCCATTCAGAATCATTGTTATTTGAAAAGTAAACAGTCTAGGCTTTTTATAACATGCAGATATGCCATTCTGAATACCACCAACTGACTGTTAAGAAACCATTATATTGGAAGACCATGCATAAACAATAATGATAACAACCACAATTTGAAAGGGAAATGTTTTGAGTCTTCTCTTGCAAAGCCTCTCCTTTTCTCTGCCCCTTGTACTGTGTGCATTAAAGAAATTGTACCTCAGTCATACACCTATACTCAATGAGCCCAGTAGCAACAACCTGAATCAAGTTATGTTTAGGGATCTAACAACTAGGCCATCAGGACAGCCTTAACTAGAAGATTCTCTAACATTTGCTCAATTCTAAGATAGCTCCCTGACATCATCCCAAGGGGCCAATGTTCTTAGTCACTATGCTACCCCCGCACACATTATCACGGTCTCATTTCAGTCTGGGTTCATGAAATCAGTGGTCCTCACTGGGAAATGTTCTATTTAATGTGTGATATTTGGAATTAAGAAAAAAAATCAATGTTTTTCTTTAAATGAAATCTGCCTTATTGCTGTGTTAGTTTTTGGCTTGCAAAGTATTTTGCCCTCGTTCTGTGGTTTTGAAGAGATTAAAGGCTGCCACTCACAATGCTGGTTGAAGTATGAGACACACATTTGGCTTAAAAGTAATTACAACAGTCTGCATTTTTAAAACTTTGGATGAAACCTCATTTTTGCAGTCAGTTCTCTTTTGTTCAGTTCTCTAAAATGATTTTTCTCTGTACTCATCTGTATGGGGTGGGTCTGTTCAAATCCCTTGCATGCATACACTCGCTGGGACCGATACTGAGACTGTGGAAGGGAGCCCGGCTAACTACTGTGGTCAGCGGCAAACCCAGAAATTCAATGTCAGGGATGTATCCGGCGACCGGCGTTGAATTTCCGTTGTTTTTGGCTGCTAAAACAGCCGGTTAAGCCAATATTCATTGGCTGACTGGTTAAGTTATGTTGGCCAAAGATAGACAGACATGCTATATACATGCGTCTATCTGGCCACTAAACTTAGCTGGTCAGCCAATGAAAATTGGCGCTAACAGGCTATGTTCCACTACATAGCTGGCAATCTGGCTAGTTGCTAAGCAGTAATATTCAGCCAAGATAACCGGCTATCTCACGTTGAATATTAGCGCTTAGCCGTCTTAAGGCTATTTAACCGGCCAGGAGTTGTTCCTTGCCAGTTAAGGGGTCCTTTTACTAAGGCATGCTGAAAAAAGACCTGTGCTGGTGTAGGCATGTGTTTTTGATGCACACAGATCCATTTTTCAGTGCACCTGCAAGAAAACCCTTTTCTTTTTGGCTGAAAATAGACGTGTAGCAAAATAAAAATTGGCACTTCTCCATTTTGGGCATGAGACCTTTCCACGACCCATTGACTTAGCGGTAAGGTCTCACACGTTAACTGGGTGCTAATCGTCAGCACACATATACTGCTGATTACTGCACGGTTAGCGCCATGCAGTCAAAAATAAAAAAATATTCTCTGCCACGCATATTGGACGCATGTAAAAATTGGAATTACCACCCAGGGCATGCTGTAGCCAGTTGATAGTTCATAAGTACATAAGTAATTCCACACTGGGAAAAGACCAAGGGTCCATTGAGCCCAGCATCCTGTCCACGACAGCGGCCAATCCAGGCTAAGGGCACCTGGCAAGCTTCCCAAACGTACAAACATTCTATTCATGTTATTCCTGGAATTGTGGATTTTTCCCAAATCCATTTAGTAGTGGTTTATGGACTTGTCCTTTAGGAAACCGTCTAACCCTTTTTAAAACTCTGCTAAGCTGACTGCCTTCACCACTTTCTCCGGCAATGAATTCCAGAGTTTAATTATGCGTTGGGTGAAGAAACATTTTCTCCAATTTGTTTTAAATTTACTACACTGTAGTTTCATCGCATGCCCCCTAGTCCTAGTATTTTTGGAAAGCATGAACAGACTCTTCACATCCACCTGTTCCACTCCACTCATTATTTTATATACCTCTATCATGTCTCCCCTCAGCCGTTTCTTCTCCAAACTGAAAAGCCTTAGAGGCATATTTTCAAAACACTTTGGGAGGCTAAGTTCCATAGGTTTCTATGGAACTTTGGGAGGCTAAGTGCTTTGAAAATGAGCCTCTTAGCCTCCTTAGTCTTTCTTCATAGGGCAGTCATCCCATCCCCGTCATCATTTTAGTCGCCCTTTGCTGTACCTTTTCCAATTCTACTATATCTTTCTTGAGATGTGGCGACCAGAATTGAACACAATACTCGAGGTGCGGTCGCACCATGGAGCAATACAACGGCATTATAACATCCTCATGGAGCGATACAACGGCATTGGACGCATGTAGGCGTCTACATGTCTTAGTAAAAGGGCCCCTAAATAATTTTAAATATTGATTGGATTGTCCCTTTGGAACTCCTGCCACTGCGGTTGTTTACAGCACCGGTATCTAAAGTCCACATTATCATGTATATGAGTATACAGCCCAAACATTTGAATGTTGTTTCCTGTGTCATTTAAGGGACTTTTCATCTTGTTTGGTTTATTTTCTTTTTCATTAAGAGGCCCTTTCACTATAGTGCACTGAAATCAAGCTTAATGTGTTCTAATGCAGGAGTTTCCCACCCGATAAGGGAAAGGGAAATGGGACTTGATATACCGCCTTTCTGAGGTTTTTGCAACTACATTCAAAGTGGTTTGCATATATTCAGGTACTTATTTTGATAAGGGGGGGGGGGGGAATCTATATAAGGTACCTAAAAACCACACGGAAAACATTTCCGCTCATGCGCATTCTATAAGCGGCGCATAGGTTTATGCATGGTATATAGCATATGCTTAGTTGATATCCCAGTGCCTAAAACTACGTGCGTCCATTTACACCAATGAAAATATGGCGTAAATCCCAGCATGTAGATTTAGGCGCAGAGGTAAATTTTGGAATGCCCATGAAATGCCCATTTCCCTGCCCATAACCATGCTCTGTTTTGCCTGTGTGCATTAGAATTTAGTGCAATGCATTACAGAATGCGCTTAGCAAGTTATAAGTGTAAATTCTAATTATTGCCAATTAGTGCTCATTATTGCTTGTTAAGTGCTGTTAATAATGCTGATTGGCTTGTTAAGTTACAGTACATGCCAATTATGCTTGGATTTTGGCATAGAATGCTAGGCGCCCTATATAGAAACTGGGGGTAAGCCCAGATTTAATGTGACATTTTTTAAGGCTTTTTAGTTAGTTTTTTTTTTTGTAGGTCGTGTGCTATTATTGTCATTAGCATGCAAGACCTGCACAAATTTAACATAGTAGTACTTATCACCTTCTATTTAGGAGGCGGAAAGTACCCTCATGTTAAGTCTGTATTATCCAGTTATGTGCTGATCACAGAAGCCCTTTTACTAAGCCGCAGCAAAAAGTGGCCTGCGGTAGTGTGAATGCGTATTTTGGATGCACGCCTGGCCAGTTTTTATTGCATCCTGAAAAAAGGGCCGTAAAATGGACATGTGGCAAAATAAAAGCCATTGCGCGTCCATTTTCTGCCTGAGACCTTACCGCCACCCACTGACAGTGGTAAGATCTCATGCGCTTCCCAGGCAGTAGGCGTGCAGTGCATGCCCACTGCTGTTTACCGCTGGATAAGTGCCATGCGGTAGAAAACAGAAAATATTTTCTGCTGCGTGTCTTTGGTATGCTTCAAATTCAGAATTACCACCTGGGGCACATGGTAGCCAGGTGGCAATGCTGATTTGGCGCATGCTAGATGCGCTTAGGCTCTTACACCCCTTTGTGAAAGTCAGATAGTGCAGGAACACTCACTTTCCTCCCATGGTATTCTCCTTTTACAAAATAGTTTACGTGCTTTAACGCGTTTTGTGGTAGCCTGTTTTTCCAAGCTAAAACTGTGTTAAGGGGTTAAGGCATGCCCTTACATAAAGTAGAGTGGACCAAAAAAACCAAAACCTTTCAACAGACAATATTAAAAATATGCACTGTAGAAATCTGTATTTGTGGGTGTCTGTGTATATATATCTGTCTGTACATCTGTAGATATGTATATTCAAATTTCATTTATATGGAAACAAGAGAAGTTAAAACTGAAATTGTTCACTTATATACAAAATATCTTGCATGTGTACATTTGAAACAATTATTTTGGGGATCATGTGATGACTAAAATGCCTGTGTAAGGCTTCAGGGTTGCATTTTTCAGATAACTGGATTCTTTCCAGATTGGTAATTGATAATTCTTTTCCCACAGGCTATATAATGTGAAGTAGTAAGTATAAATAATTTTATCAATAGTGTTTCTTTCTCTATTGGCTCTTTAATGAATGCACATTTATCTTATGCATATTCATTGTCAATATCCTGAAAGCCTACCTAGCTGTGAGATACCCTGGACAGGTTTGGGAAGCCCCGGAAAAAGACCTTGAAATCGGATCCAAGTGTAACAGATGTATCTCTTTAATTTTCCTAGAATAAAATTCTGTGCTTGCTAATGAAAGTAATACAGAACTGGCATTAGCAATATCTATTACTACTACTTATCACTTCTATAGCGCCACAAGGCATATGCAGCGCTGTACACCATACACAAAAAGACAGTCCCTGCTCAAAGAGCTCACAATCTAAATAAGACAGGTAAACAGACAGAACAACTAAGAGGTAAGGGAATTAAAGAGGTGGGGTACAGGGCAAGTGAGTAAAGGTTAGGAGTCAAAAGCAGTGTCAAAGAGGTGGGCTTTTAGCCTGAACTTGAAAATGGCCAAGGATGGGGCTAGATGTACAGGCTCGGGAAGTCTATTCTAGGCGTGAGGTGCAGCGAGATAAAAGGAACGGAGTCTGGAATTAGCAGTAGAGGAGAAGGGGACAGACAAGAGAGATTTATCTACAGAGCGGAGTATCCAGGGGGGGGGGGCGTAGGGAGAGACAAGAGTAGAGAGGTACTGGGGAGCGGCAGAGTGAATGCACTTATAGGTCAGTAAGAGAAGTTTGAATTGAATGCGAAAACGGATAGGGAGCCAGTGAAGTGACTTGAGGAGAGGGCTAATGTGAGCATAGCGCCTTTGGCGTAAAATGAGTCACGCATCAGAGTTTTGGACTGATTGAAGAGGAGAGAGATGGCTACGTGGGAGGCTGGTGAGAAGCAGGTTGCAGTAATCTAGGCGAGAGGTAAAAGAGTGTGGATAAGGGTTCTGGTAGAGTGCTCAGAGATGAGGGGACGGATTTTGCTGATGTTATAGAGAAAGAAACGACAGGTTTTGGCAATCTGCACTCGATCTGCAGTCCCTCCTTACCTCTCTACCCTCATCTCCCCTTACGTTCCTACCCGTAACCTCCGCTTTCAAGACAAATCCCTCCTCTCAGTACCTTTCTCCACCACCGCCATCTCCAGGCTCCGCCCTTTCTGCCTCGCCTCACCCCATGCTTGGAACAAACTCCCTGAGCCCATACGCCAGGCCTTCTCCCTGCCCATCTTCAAATCATTGCTCAAAGCCCACCTCTTCAATGTCGCCTTCGGCACCTAACCACTACACCTCTACTCAGGAAATCTAGACTGCCCCAACTTGACATTTCATCCTTTAGATTGTAAGCTCCTTTGAGCAGGGACCATCCTTCTTTGTTAATTTGTACAGCGCTGCGTAACCCTAGTAGCGCTCTAGAAATGTTAAGTAGTAGTAGAAGGAGAGAGGAGTCGAAGATGACCCCAAGGTTACAAGCTGATGAGACAGGGAGAATGAGAGTGCTATCCACAGAAATAGAGAAAGGGGAGAGAGGAGAGGTGGGTTTAGAGGGAAAGATGAGAAGCTCGGTTTTGGCCATGTTAAGTTTCAGATGATGAGACATCCAGGCAGCGATATCAGATAGGCAGGCTGAAACCTTGGTCTGGATGCTGGTTGAAATTTCAGGGGTAGAG